>NW_026067923.1:7504472-7716007 GCF_014885135.2 Alexandromys fortis
CCTATCCATCCTATCCTATCCTACCCTACCCTACCCTACCCTATCCATCCTATCCTATCCTACCCTACCCTACCCTACCCTACCCTACCCTATCCTATCCTATCCTATCCTATCCTACCCTACCCTACCCTATCCTATCCTATCCATCCTATCCTATCCTATCCTATCCTATCCCATCACATCCCATCCCATCCCATCCCATCCTATCCTATCCTATATCATATCATATCGAGACTCACTGTGAAATAAACAAAGGAAAAAGGAGTTCAGGAAGAAAGTGGGGGTGTAACATACTCTACTACCTGAAAAACTTTAATGGTCACATGTAGTCCGGCCTCTGGGACAGGAGAGGTAGAAGAGAAAGGAGAGAGACAGAGAGGGAGAGAAAGGACAGAGAGACAGGCAGAGAAGCAGAGAGAGAGAGAGAGAGGAAGAGACCGGAGGTGGGCCTTTCTTTTAAAGGGGAACCTAGGGAACGTGCACAGCAAGCGCTCTTAGTGGCTGCTTCTGAGGACCTGTCCCCACCAGGACCTCAAGGGTAGGCCAGTACAGATGCCTAAATACTAACACCCAGTCACTTAGAAACCGGAGATGCCCTGCTAAACCTTTCCACAGCAAGGTATTTGCTCTAGAAATGGCATTTTCCAAGAGGAATTCTTATCAAAGATACAGTTTTGAGGTAAATACATATTAAATCTTAAAAAAGAAAATCTATTAAAGTTTTTGAGCACTGTGCTTCCTGACTCAATAACACAGTTAGGTTATGGTTGGAACGCAGCCTTATTTTTAATTTTCCCCTTAATTGCTTCAATTTCTTTGTCTGTCACCTCATACTTATTTCCAAGTTCTTGACTTTTTTTAACATCTTTTTTTTTTCTAAGTTTCTTTTTTAAAAAGTAACATTCCATTTCAGCTCTTTTGGCGTTTTATGTTATTTCAAGTGTTGAAAATTACACGAAAATCCCTTGAAATCTAGGTTTAGCAATAATTTGTGACCTTTACCAATTTTATTGTCTGTATGAGTTGTTTTTAGTTAAAATATATAGAACTATATCAGGAAAGATGAATGGATTACAGCCTTTATTACCAAAGTAAAAACTTTTCTTTGAAAATAAACGGGAAGAAAAAGGGAAACTGGGCCCATTAAGATCTGTCTTCTGTGAAGGAGGAGACCTTGCATTTCAATAGCCCATCTGGCTTTCTGAGGTTTCCCCCAGGACCCGCTCTAACTTATACCATAGGAATCATACCTGATGATGGACGTAGCCCATGGCAAAAGGGCCAGAGAAGGAAGTAAATGGAGGTCTGTGGAAATCCACGAGGGACAGACGGCGTCCTGCTTGCTGAATAGATGCTGGAAAACACTCAAACATGGGCAGTACAGACAGGCCCCAGCGGGTTCCAGCATTCTCACGGCGCCTGGGATTCCAGTTTTCATGTGAGCCCTTGTTCTCTGTGAAGCAGGCCTCTGACCTATAGGTTGCTTTCTTTTTCTTTTTGAAACCTTTTAAAGTTAGAGATAGACAAAATTCTCTAGGTGAAATCACACACAAAACAGAAGTAAATATAGGCTATGTTCTTGTTAACTAAAAGAAAGTAACAGAGACATTTTATTGCAAGCCTTTTTGAGGGATGGCACGTTCTAAAGGTACAGTTGCTTTGTACCTATGAGACCAGGGGACCCAGACAGGGTCTCCCAGAAGGACAGTTTCTTGTTTGCTATGGTGACAAAGTTCCACCCATTGTCTTTAGGAGCCTCTGAAAATGGCAAGAGAAAACCAGATCTTTGGGATATACTATCCCTAGGTGACTTTTGCCATTTGCCAGTCTAATAAAACAGTAACAGTGAAGACTTTTAGTAATGAATCGGTTTGATCCCAAATTTTTCTATTAAATATTATACATGTCATTTTCTCTACTCTCCATGTACATATGACTTTTTTTGTATAAACCACAATTAATCCAAATATTTTGAGTATCTGAGACCCTGTCACCTTTATTGATTCAGAAAATCTGAAAGAGTTTGCCTGGTAAATTAGAAAACACTAAACCAGAACATAGCAATGATGGCTATTTTCCATCCTCTGCATTTGCTGTGTGAGATGGATATCCTGTGCATTTGGTAAGAGGGAGGTGCTGCAGGAAGTAACTTTGGAAATAACTCAGGATAAAATATAGAAACACAAAAATTTAAATGCACTATAAATATATAGGATGTAGGGAAGGGTAGCCTTAAGCAAAATCAAACAAGGCTAAAAGACATCACACCATTTGACTTCAGAATATACTACAGAGCTATAATGACCAGAACCGCATGGTATTGGCATCAAGACAAATACCACTGAAACAGAACAGAAGTACACAGTCAATTAATTTTTAGCAAAGGTGATAAGAATACATGTTAGAAAAGGATAGCCTTTTCCCACAGTAAGTGCTATGGGAGACGTCCATTCACATGTAAAAGAATGAAGCTATGTTCCCTTCTCTCTCACTATGTACAATAAACAAAAAGGGATAAATAAGTTACTATTGCATTCTGGATCTGAAGCCTTTCATATGCAAACAGAACATATTTTCATCAATACACTTGTGATATGCCATCAGCATGTAACTTCACAGAGTGAATAATCTTTTAGGCATTTGTCTGTACCATAAGGTTGGTATTCTGCTATGCTGCCAGTAGCTGATACTGCAAATTCTGGCCTTTGCATGATCATGCATTCCCACAAACTCCCCCACACACTTCGAGCATGCATTCACATTACACATAGATATACATGCAAAGGAAATAGAGCAAATGAATTTAAGGACTCGGCCTCATGGTGCAAAGACTTGAAAGAACGTGCTCAAAGCTGGTCTAGGGAAGAGATACACTGTGTTATTAGTAAGCCAGGATTCCCAGAACATTCAGTACACACAGGAAGAGTCAAAGAATGTTGTTGGAAAGATACGGATTGTCTAGGCCTTTCAGAATAGGGAAAATGAATAATGGGGAAAAGCCTTCATTGAAGGAAACAGGCCCCAGTGAGATTTCAGGACAGTTTTCACCACATTATGGATAATTAACATAGTGGGCCAAACATGGAGGCCTTGAGAACTGTCTTAGATAAAATATATCTTAGCACCTCATCCCAAGTCTCCACCCTAGAGCCCAGTCCTCATCTCAAGGCCGAGATACACATGTACACCCTTACATTTATTAAACAGCTCCCTCATTCGTCCCCATCGTTGGAAGGAGAATCATAGCATTTTGTGGGTCCTGCTTAACCAATGTTGACATGTTGAACCTTAGGATTCTAGGATTTTCCCAATGCTATTTCTTTTCCTGTGTTTTTCTTTTCTAAGAAATAATCAAGGAACTCTCACCATACTCCTTCAACTTGACTTCCCACTTCCCTATTAGGCTTTTTTTCACTGTCATTCCTTCTATGGATGGTAAAATGGGCCCCCTGCTCTTTCTGCGAAGTGCTGTGATTCTGTTCCAGTCTTCTCAGTGGCTTCAAGTTCAAGGTCAGGCAGCTCCCTGTCAAGGCTTCTGGTGTCTCCTCTGGTCTCCAGCAATGCTAACTCATACTTTCCTCCATTGTCCTCATGAGTTTGTGGAATTGGTAAAGATGTGTTGATGGAATAAAATTTTGTTTTGTGATAAGAGATGTAATCTACCTATTCCATAAACAGTCTCAACCTTACAAGGAGGCCAACAGACAGAAAAATGTGTGTTCTTTACAAATTTTCTGAAAGAAAAGACATTTTCTAGTGATTCTGAGCTAGGAAGGAGTCTCCTCTCCATGACAAAGAAAGTATGGATTTTCAAAGTAACAAATTCTTTTAGCAGATACAATTTTCTTATACTATTCAGTAGAAGGTGCTACTTCCACCCCCCCCCCATCCTCCTAAAGTGTAACTTCACTAGAAATCACTGCAAAGTCACTCGAGCTACCTTCTCCCAAACTTCTCAACGACAGTGGGTTCTAAGGACGAATTCTTTCCTCCTTGGGTGACTCTCGTGATTTTATGTGAAATAAAAACATAGAACATGTCAGCATAGGACACTTCTGATGCATTTCACTTGTGCAGACGTTATGTGAACTCCAGTGGGTAGGATTGATACTGAAGTCTGTAGAGCAGCTCTCATCATGGGACTTCCTGCTCTTTGTGATCCGTTGCTCAGTTCAGAAAGAGCTGGACTCCATACAGGCTGGCCTGAAGGCTCAGCGGGCACAGGTGCTTGCTATCAACCTTGACCTGCATTACATCCTTGGATCCACCTGGCAGAAGATAACCACATATGCGCTGTGGCACCCAGGTGTGCACATGTGAACACATGATGAATATATACTTATATAAATATTAAAAAAATTGAAAGTACTCACCAAGCCCACACAGGTTCTGCCAATGCTTGAAGAGTATGATTGCTTGCTTTGTGCACAAAGACAGCTTTTCTTGGTTGCATGTTTTTGAAGGAGTTCTTAGATCATCTAGTGAATTTGGTGCTGAAACACGGTAGTAAAACTGAGGCTCTCTGGGGTTATAGAAACATACAAGCTTTGAAGTTAGACACATTAGTTACCCCAACTGCTGGGATTCTTGGATCTGGGGAGGATCTCAGACAGACACCTTTCATATCAGGGTCTCCTGATCACTCAGAGGTCATCATCAACTCTATCTTGATTGTGTGCATTCAAATATATAAGAAAACGCTCTTGAGACTCTAATAGTCAATGCACGTGGACACGAAGGACATGTGGACATGGTTAGAACTGAATGGCTTGGTGAGGGGGAGCCACACCTCTTAGAACTCGAGGTGTTTGCTAGCTCCCCCATGGGCATGTCTGGAAGGGGTGAGCAGGAGTGTGTGCGGGATGAGTGCTCTGAGGATTTGGGATGCCACATTTGATTTGTCACTTAGGCAGCTCACCATGGCAGATTTTCAGTGAATTTCCAATCCCCATAAATCAGGACAAAAAGGTGACCAGACTTTAAAGCCAGGCAGGCCTCTGTTAGAAAATTACCTTGACCCCACGCAAACTGTAGTACCTTATCCTAATGATCATTACTTTATCTGAAAAATTAAAATATTAACCCTGCCTATGATATCAAGTTATGGGCTAGAAAAATAGCTCAGCAATAAAGACATTTGCTGCCAAGCCTGACAACCTGAGTTCAATTCCTGAGTCCCACATAATGGAAGGAGAGAACAGACTCTCACAGATTATTCTCTGATTTTTATCATACACATACACACACACACGCGCGCACACACACACACACATGCACACACACATGCACATACATACACATGCACACATACACATGGATGCATATATACACACACAAGCACATATAACACACACACATTCTAAATGTAATAAAAATATCCATGGGCATAACCTTTCATATACACCCATCTCACAAAGGAATAACAAGTGGAATTAGTTCTTATTTGTTTATAGGTGAATTAGTAGACAATAGACATTATTAAACTACTGATAGTAAGTCACAGGTGAGATCATACACATATACATATATGCACATTACAAAGACAGACTCATTAATAGATGATTTTTAAAAAGGTAGGTAGAGAAGAATGATCCAGGCTTTATACAGACAGAGGCGGGAGGAGAGAGGGGGCTTTCTGAGGAAGTTGGTTTCCAGACCGTGTAGAATTAAGGCCAGTATTTGATCACAGAAAAGAGGAGTGGTGTGGAAGGTATTTGAGAAACAAGATGCTGGCTCACTAGTTAGGCTGGAATGGGCATCTGGGGTGTGGGACTGGGGCTGCTAGGAAGAGATCAAACAAGTACAGAAGATAAATAGGGATCGGACCAGCTAAGGTCTAATAAACAAGCCCCATAAGGAGCTGGACTTTATACTGAGGGCAACAGGGAGCCACTAAGAGTTACTTTCCAGGTGGGGGGTGGTGACGGGATCTGGCATGCTCGTTAGAGGAAGAGCCTGCTGCTTGCACAGGACAGCAGGAGAGTGCTGGACCAATGAGGAGAGGCTACAGCGAGTGTTAGCAGCCTGGACTGTCAGCATCCCTGTTTGCCCTAGTTCTGTGGGAAGCCAGCACCGAGATCTTACTCCTGATAAAGTGAATAAGGCCCGAGCGCCAGTCTCTAGGAGGTACACCTCTCCCTGAACCAAGTGAGAGCCTTTTGGAAGTTGCATTAAGTCCCTGAGGCCACTGGGGTGCCATTAAACTTCTGCTTCGGCACACTGAGTGGAACGGAATCTCAGCCTGTAAATGAGTATAACTGATGTTGGCTTCGAGCTAGTGCACAGTCCTAGAAACAGCATACGTCTGGAAAGTCACTTGGGTACCATTTGGAGCAGTGAACTGTGATTTACTTGGCCCTACCCTAGTGGCCTGTATGTGCCAATATAGCTTCCATGGTCTTTTCTACGTTGTTCCAGGGAATAACTTATGGAATGAAAATATCCATTTAAAAATATATTTTCTATATCTTATTCATTTTCTTGGTGAATGGGGATTATGGAGGTCAGTATTTATTGCCCAAAATGTGTCATTTAGCTGAAAGTAGCAAGTCATAACCTAAAAATGTACAGTTTAAATTAAAGTTACAGGTCATAACCCAACGTGTTTTTTTCTTATTGACTATATAATAACTGAAGTTGAGAAAAGTGTGCTTTTATACAGAAGAAATTTAGATTTATTTCAGAGGGAATTTTTAAGTGCTTAGTATTTTTATCTTCCCTTGTATATCACTATCATTATTAATTACTTACTCTCTGATGTGCAAATATAGAAGAAATCCTACTCATTAAATTCTGTGTTTAAAGAGCAAAATAAGCTGGGTATGGTGGTGTATACTGTAATCCCGGCACTTGAGGGGCAGAAACAGGTAGCTCTCTGAGTCTGAGGCCAGCCTGGTCTACATGATAAGTTCCAGCCAGCCAGGGCTATGTACAGAGACCCTGTCTGAGAAAAAAAATAAAAATAAAGAAAAATAAAGCTGATATCATCCTGATAAGTCCTGTGTGGTCACAGTCTATATTATAACCATCCTTTTATTCTCATAGAATCACCAGTATGAACCCAATGCTTACGGTTTTGTGAGCATATGGCTATCCTATGCAAATGAACATTAACATTGACCCCTTTGTATTGAAACCTCATTGTTCGGAGTATTACTAGTGTGAAAGAGTTCCTTGGCCAAGAGAGGTGCTCTGGACTTGGGAGAATGACTTTCTAAAATGTACAAGAGAAGCAGCCTCAAACACAAGTCTGTGTGATGAATGCATTTGAAGCTACCTTGGGAAATATTTTCCTCTCTTAATAAAAGCAACCAATTCATGAATCTAGCTGTCAAAGTTCATAGATGCTTAATACCTAAGAAAAGAATTTCCAGTATACAAAGAGATAAGTACTTTTCTCATTTGGAAAAGTCTAAAGAGGAAAAAGATAGATGCATAAATACATTGGAGAATTTTGTAAGTGTGTGCCAGGATAAACAATAATAATGCCACCACCGTTCTCT
Organism: Alexandromys fortis; assembly: GCF_014885135.2. Lineage (NCBI taxonomy): Eukaryota > Metazoa > Chordata > Mammalia > Rodentia > Cricetidae > Alexandromys > Alexandromys fortis. The sequence goes on from NW_026067923.1 coordinate 7,511,975, forward strand.
ATGTTCCATTAAATGATACACCCTGCCTCCAAGCAAAAGCGGAAGGTGCCTGAGGAATGACACTTAGGGCTATCCTCTGACCTCTGTGCGCATCCCCAAATCATATCCCTACAACTATGTTTTCTGATTGTTAAGCCAAAATTTAAATGTTTAGTAGCAAGTAAATAATTGGAGAAGCAATCATTGTGTTAGTTATAAATCTACTTGCAATCAGTGAGCTCACATCGAAGACTCTCCTTGATCTGCCTGCACAGCCGCTGTCTAGCTATCCATTTGCTATACAAATTCTCTCAAAATTGCTTTTATTGTTTTATCCTAGAAACAAGACAGGCTCTGAGTACAAAATTTAGAAATGTACATTGGCTTCATAGATATACCATGACCATGATTGAGCGCTTCACAGATAACATCTTAAACTTTATTTAAAAAAATCAGCTATTATATGTACAAGTGTGTGGGTAAAGGTAAACCACAGCATACATGAGGAAGTAAAAAACAATCACCTAAGTCATGTCTTTCTTCTACCATGTGGTCCTGGGGACCAAGCTCTGGTCATCAGTCTTGGCAGTAAGCACCTTTACCTGCTGAGTCACCTCTCCAGCTCAGGTTTTGTACTCCTTAACATTTTAATACTTTCTGGTGATGGATGGAGATAGAGACAGAGACCCACACTGGAGCACTGGACTGAGTTCCCAAGGTCCCAATGAGGAGCAGATGGAGGGAGAACACGAGCAAGGATGTCAGGATCACGGGGGGTGCACCCACCCACTGAGACAGTGGGGCTGATCTATTGGGAGCTCACCAAGGCCAGCTGGACTGTGACTGAAAAAGCATGGGATAAAACTGGACTCTCTGATCATGGTGAACAATGAGGACTGATGAGAAGCCAAGGTCAATGGCAAGGGGTTTTGATCCTACTTCATGTTCCGGCTTGGTGGGAGCCTAGCCAGTTTGGATGTTCACCTTCCTAGACATGGACGGAGGGGGGAGGACCTTGGACTTTCCACAGGGCAGGGAACCCTGACTGCTCTTTGGATAGGAGAGGGAGGGGGAGAGGAGTGGTGGGAGGGGGTGAAGAGTGGGGGGAGGGGGAGGGAAATGGGAGGCTGGGAGGAGGCGGAAACTTTTTTTTCCTATTCTCAATAAAAAAAATACTTTCTAGAGTATTTACAGATGAAATAGTTAAGAGTAGTTTTGTTGTTTCATTAGAATATGAAAAAAAAACCCTCGTGTCAATACCACCCCTCACAATCTTTATTCTGCAGCAGAGAGGCTCCCTTGCAGGGTGGGGCTGCTCGCCTTTGCTGTTAGAGGCTCCACTGAAGAGCAGCCTTGCTGAGCTCCCTAAGTAAACTCCTTACTTGTCCCTGGAGTAAATTCTCGGCAAGGAAATTCTGTGTATTACAGTATATAACACATCTAACCACACACACACACACACACACACACACACACACACACGAGTTGTTCATTTCTGAGCTTAGTCATTTTAGAAATTTAGAAATGCCTGCTAGTTAGACCATCAAAAGTCATGTTTTTGTTAGGCACAGCTCAGCAGTAGCAATGTGAATGACCTAAGGGAGGAACTCTGTGATGTGTGTGCACAGTGCCTACTGCTCATTGCTGAGCAACGCAGGCAATGCGGATAGCCGACAGAGACAGTGCTGCGCTCAACCACACCTGTGGCACATAAATCTTTCTCTTTAATCTTGGTAGGAAGAATTTCAAGTGCTGCCACGTATTTTCCTATGAAATAAAATAATGAGGGGCCTGTTAAAGGCCCGTTATAATAGCCCCATAAATAAGGACATCGGGGAGCATTTTAGGTCGTTGGAAGTAGGAGCACAGCTTCTAAGCTATCAAGAACCTTAAGGTTGAGCCAATATGATCACTTTATTTTACTGTAGGGAGGGAAAGCAAATATTTGTAAAAATTCACCAAGGGAAAGTAAGAAGGGACTCATGAGAGTGGAAAGGGCTCCAGGGAAGAAAGTGAGTGCTCCATGAAATATTTTGCATATTTCATGAAAAGGCATGAAAAACATTGTGTTTTGTAGACTAAAATGGAAAACTCGTTGGCTGGTATTTCCACACAAATGGATACCCTTGATCTTAGTTTTTTCTGAATTACACATTCACTCTGAAATTTAAGCTTCTTTACTATAATATGGTATAATTGAAATGGTCAACCATTTTTGGAATATTTAATATTCAATTTTAAAGGTGAGTGCAACCTGTGTGCGCGCACGCGCAACTTTCAGAGGAGACATTGGATCCCCTACAGCTGCTGTTAACTGAATGTGGGTACTCGGGAAGAGCAACAAATTCTTTACCACTGGGCCCTTTCTCCATCCCCTAAAATGGTCGAATAAAACGTTATTCATGACCGTGGATCCCTGTGCAGAAGAAGGAGTCGGCTCCACCCCCCCTTATGGGAATGACGTTCTCCTACGTCACTGAGCACGTCACCGAGAAAGCTGTCTTTCTGCTCTGTTCCAGGTAGCAGTTTTACCACGTCATCAGGACTATATGCAGGAAATAATTCGCTCACCAATTCCTCCGGATTTAACAGTTCACAGCAGGTAATTTAATTAGGGAATTCAACTTCTGAAACATTTCAAAATGCACAATTTTACATAAAGGAAGAGTTGTTTGTGTTAAACCGGGAGCGCTTTCTTATCCTTTTCAATCATTTCCTTTCTGCAATCTCTGTAGCCGTCATTTATGGTGAGTCTTATGGTTTGCAGATGGGTTTCATTTTGTTTGTGCTGTGGCATAGAATGGAAGTTCCGAAGGATTTCTACGTCCTTGCCTAAAGTTTGCTTGCAAGTCTGAGCTCATGAGTGAATACGTACGTGCTTATATGACGTCACGAAAGACATATAAACACAGCATTTACGACTTGAATGTGCCGTGTGGGAAACGAGCAGCGGTGCCTTGACCCTCGACTCCCCTGTGCTTTGATTTGGTAGGACTATCCGTCTTATCCCGGCTTTGGCCAGGGTCAGTATGCCCAGTATTATAACAGCTCTCCGTATCCAGCGCACTACATGACCAGCAGTAACGCCAGCCCAACGACACCGTCGACCAACGCCACTTACCAACTCCAAGAACCACCTTCTGGCATCACGAGTCAGGCCGTCACGGACCCCACGGCAGGTAACCACGTGTTTAACTTGGTCCTGGTTCGATTCTTAGGCTTACCTGCGTTTTTCTGAGGTTCTCAACTCATGCAGTGGGTTGTACCCTTTTGACAGATCTTCATAAATACTTAACTACTTTGAACTACACAATTGTGGCACCACATTTATTATTGCTTATTTGTTTGAAAATGTTAATATAAGGTATGTGAACTTCTCACACATATGGGAGGTTTTATTGATTTATTGGACAATATTCTCAATTTTCATTGTATAGTATACATAGAACATAGCCTTTAGAATATACTTAGAAATAACTACTTACTATTATTGATAACTAGATATGAGACTAATTTAATACTACACATGGAATATCCAAATAGATTTCAATATTTAGAATTTAATGTTTTTTTATAATTACATAGTGATTTGCATGATAGCAGTACATTGCTGAAAGTTTGAAAAACTGAAAAATTTCAAAAAATCCCAATGGGGAGTTGTGCAGACCAAGAAGCCGGGCCCATCGTTCCCTTTCCATGACACACTGTGGATTGTGTACCAGTGTCTCTGGTGTGAGCATATCCCAGCCCATCCTTCTTCTCCCATGACACGTTGTGGCTTGTACAGCAGTGTGAATGGTGTGGACAGTTTTTATACTTCTGCCCAAGGCTTGCCAGCAAGTGCTTCTCCAGCTGGGGATCTTAGCTCCACTGTTTTTTCTTTCTTTCCCTCCACTGGTTTGTTCTTCTGGGGACAAGTAACCATCCAGCATTGTATGCTGACTTTCCTCAATTAATCTTCCTGCATTTTCTCTCAAACCTCTCACCCCATTATCTTAACTTTAAAAACCGGAGCCCTTCATCTCATGGCTTATGAGCCCACCTGTTGTTTTCACAAAGTAAGTTTTTTCCTGTTATCTACAGAAGGAATTCAAAGAATCCCCTCATTTTGTGACAGTGACTTGCCTTTCTTCTTAGAGGGGAAAAAAGAAACTTTAATGGTAAAAATTCATAAACATTAACTGAAAAAATTGGAATGATTTATCTATATTTTATGATGGTTTTAGGCCACCCACAGGTTGAGAACCACTGATCTAGTATTTCACTTGGAAATACATTGAATTTCTAGATCAGCTTGGTACAAACTAGTATCCCGACAATACTGAGTTTTTCTATCCATGGGCCTGGAATATCTTGGGTTTCTTTCATCTGGATGTTGTATTTTTCTTTGTGCTGTTCCTGTAAATGTCTTCTCTCTCCTCCCCTCTTCCCGCTACCATTCCCCTGCTGATCTAAATGATGGTGTACAAGAGAGTGATAGTGTAATTCCTGTGACTTTTCATGTTTTAACCCTGTTATGATCACTTATTTCAGAAGTTTCTCTTTCCCCTCTTTAGGGAAGAGAGTCATTCTTCAGCATTGACTAGGGGGACAGCTGCCATTTGTGAACAAAGGGTTTCTTTCTTACACCACAACCTAGGTAGTTTGGGGTTTGCTCTTTATTAGCTGGACTTTCCAGTGGAATGTTGATGGGGTGGGAAAGGAGTTGACTTTTTCTTGTTCTCTGTGCAGCAAGAAAGCATCTAGGTTCTCACTCATTGAGTGGGAGATTAATTGTATCATTCAAAAATATGCTGTTAATTCTTTAATATTATATTGTGATCATATTTAACCTCAACTAACTCCTCCCACAACTCCAACCATAGTTAACTTCCACCTCTCCCTGCCCCAACTATGTGTCTTCTTTGTTTTTTTTAAAAACAACCCATCAGCTCCAGTCTGTGCTGTTCGTGCACTCCTGTCCATGAGGGTGTCCAATAGAACGTGGGCACTGTCAGTGTCTTTAGATGGCCTTCAGCAGGAGCAGAGCCTTCCCTTTGCTCCTACTTTGTCATGAGTGGGAGGCTGTTGGGTTTGGTCAAGCGCTCTTTCCACACCTGTCAAAATGTTTGTAACTTTTCTTCTTTTACATACTGATTTGATGGATTGCAATTATTTCATTTTCCAAAGTTGAACCAACCTTACATACCTATGATATTCCCACTTGGTCATATTGTATAATTCTTTATATATGTTCTTGGACTCAGTTGATGATACTTTCTTGAGAATATTCACGTGTATATTTGTGAGAGATCCTTGTCTATAGTTTTCATATCCTGTGATGTCTGCATCTGGTTTTACTATTAGCATAATGCTAGCTTTATTGCCTAAACTGGGAAGCATTCCCTTTGTGTGTGTTTTCTAGGTGACTACAGAGAATTCAAATAGTTTGTTCATTAATTATTTGATAAAATATACTAGTGAACTCACCTGGGTCTAGTGGTTTCTCTTTGGATCTGTAATTAATTCAGATAAGTAGATCTGTTTAAATTATCTCCTTCACGGTAGTTTCAGCAGGTTGTTTCTCTCAAGGAATTGATCCATGTCACCTAGTCTACCTAATCTGTGAGCATAATATTGTTTATTAAAACTGGGTTTTGTTTTGTTTATTTGTTTTTTTTTTTTTTTTTTTTTGAGACATGTAACTCTGGCTGACTCCAAACTCTTGACCCATGCCTCAGCCTCAAGGGCAGTAACCATAGACATAAGTGTTCCTGACTCATGATAATTTTATTGTTACTTTGACAGTTTTAAATATCTAGTGATGGTTTTCTTCCATTTGTGGTATTAGCAGTCTGCACATTTTCCTTTTTCATCAGGATTAGCCAGGTTATGTCGCCCAATTGTTAACTGTCCTTATTTTAGGAAAGGAGAGATTCTTTGTTTCTTTTCTTCCCTTCACTTTTTTAATTTTATAGACTTTATTTTAATTTCATTACTTCCTTATTTTTTAATGGACTGTTGATTTGGTGGGTGATTGGGTGACTGATCTCAGGTCTTCTTTCACTCTTAGGTTTCCATGTAAGTACTGGTCTTGGGTGCACCACAAAATGACACAGGTCTTTTGTTTTGTTAATTTACTCCAAAATATGTTTACATAATTTTCATTGCCATTGAAACCCTTTCTTTCAGTGAATTTATAGGAAAGGAAACTCTGAGAACTTTGATGGTATATAATTTTCACCAGCTACAATCGCACGATTATTCCTCTTTTATCAATGAAATGGCTTTCTAGTGTTTGAGAAAGAATGGTGCTCCTATAAAGGAGGGTATTCATAAAAATTATAATTCCACTGTCTATTAAAAAATTGGAGCAAAATCAGCTGTGTAGTTTCCTGGGAGATCCCAGACACAAGCAGTGTCTGATCAAATCACGGTTTGGGTTAGCTGTAAACTGATGAACTACACTTGCTTTCAATTTCTTCCTTAAAAGACTGTTTTAGTAAATCAATTTTTTTCTTCAGTGTTTAAAATGTGGAAAGATGGGAAAGGAAATTTTGGTGTGTTTCATCTTTTGCTAATAGGCAAATTAACATACCGTCTCTTAGGCTCTGGGGTATAAATTGTATAATCTTGTACTAAACCCTCAAATTAATATAACCAAATGTGTGCTTTTAGAAGGATGTGCAAAGAATTGAGTGACTTGAAAGTATTATTACAAAGGAACTTTTAAAATAAACTGTCTTTTCTCAAAGAAGAAACTAAGTCATTCTTTAATGTATATTAAATATAATACATATTTATAATATATAATATATATTTTACCTCATGAATCATGCACACAAGCTCAATATGGATGTTCACTCGAAACACAGCTACTATTTCTTGTTAAGTAATTTGCTTTGAAAATGTACTTCTTGTCCGAAATCTCTCAGAACAGTTCCTACTAATTATGGCAACTATCATTTTCATAATAATGCATAATCAAATATACTCAAATGTAATTCAGGAGTTTAGAGTTTTAAGTTCGTTATTACACACCAAGCCCATGAGGTCCATTCTATTTTGTCCACTTCTTACAGGTTTGTTTGCTGTTTGGGATGGGTTGACCAGGAGTCAGAAGGTGTTAGAGGGTCAGTTTTAGTACAATGGATCCTAAAGGTACATAGCTGTTTAATTTCCAGTAAACGTCAGGAAGCTAAGAACGTTGTGGCTGAATTCTTAGGAAAGAAATCTTTGCTTACGAGTCTTGTAATTTTTCTTTTCTTTTTTTACTGCTATAAAGCAAATCAGAGCGACAGAAAAGGGTGTCTGGTGGAAAACACCTTTGCAGCTGATGGGAAATAAAAGCCAATTGTTTATTTATTAGGAGAGAATTTTCCTATGAATGCCATAGACATGTAAAGTTTTTTCAAAAAGAATGGGTTGAACTCTCCCTTTAAGGCTCACTGACTGCACGCGGACGACTTGGTAGCTAAGGTGATGTGCAGGAGCCTTGCCAATATTGAATTTCAAGTGACAGAGGAAAAATCAGTGTAAGAGGGAATTCAATATGCATGGGAAACCATTTGTTCCCTCTGCCTCTTTGATCCCTGCCAAGGCACAAGAAAGTAGAGCAAAGGACTTGAAAAACGGGACAGATTCTGTGCAAAGACCAGAACTCTGTGCTCTTGCAGGAACTCGGTGTGACAGGATGGAAAGATGAACTACTAGACGTCTCCCCATAAACGCAGGAGATGCATGTCTGGTATCTAGGACTGCACATGCCTGCGATTGCTCACTGCAGAAATGATGCTAAGGTTTGCAGAAGCATACAGCCTGCTCCCTGCATGCTGGCCGTGGTCTATAGCATGCACCCTGCTCCCTGCGTGCCGGCCGTGCCCTGAATGGTTGGGAAATCTGCAGGCCATATTTGCTCATTTTCACAGATGCCTGTAGACGTCAAAGAAGTCTGCAATTTGTTCAGCTTAAGAATAAACCATTTCAGTGAAATAATCTCCACTAACTTTTTTGGAAACATTTGTCAGCAAAACAAATGTTTGTATCTAAAATAGCCAGGCTATTAAGATGTGAGAAGGGAAAACAGATGTTTGTTCGGGGCTGTTGGATTTGTGTGTCTTGATGGCATTTGTTTTCTTCCTGTTTCCTTGGAGGACATGCAGTGGTACCCTAACGGGACTATAAACTATATAGAAGTAAAGTCCATTTTATGTTTTATGATGTTAAATTACAAAACAAATGAATTTTATCATTTGGAAAAATGTCCCTAATTTTCCAATTAAATGTGGATGGGAGGTGGCCAGTGACCACTTGTATTTGGTGTGCAGTGTAAGAAGTGCAGATTCAGACTTAGAGAAGTTATTCATTCCATGACTCCCTTTGATTTACCTAAGGATTTTGATGAGTTCACCAAGCGTCAGGACAGCTTACTGAGCCACTTTAGGACACTGGAGTCTTCAGCATATTTATGTGGAATATATGTCTTATACATCAGTAAATCAAAACCAAATCATCCACATGTTATTAATTTAATTAATTATTAATGTAATTAAGTTAACCACCCAAAACACTCGTTATTTAGCTTCCTCCACAATGGATTCTTTATATCATAAAATGCGAAGCATCCTGTTGGACCAACACGCATCCATGTATAGTGGGGTTGGTTGGTCAGAGGACATACGGCTATTAGTGTCCAACATCCTTCTGCTTCATTGAACTACAATCAGATAGTTTGAGAGTGGATTTGTTTGTTTGGTTTTTGAAGGGCTCACAGTCAAACCAAGGACTTCTTCCGTGCTAAGCCAATGTTCTACTGTCAAATTAACCCTCATCCCAGTAAGTGAGTTTTGGATTAAGTGTTAAAGGTATGATTGGTAGGTTGATATCTAAAGTTGTAAGCTCATTTTTGTGAGTATTTTTTATTCCTGAGCAGTAATGATGCATTAACATGCTGCAAAATAAGAAAGAGACAACAGTGTACACAGAGAAGAATGAGTCTCCCCTTATCATCTGTGACCAGGCCCTAGGTTGCTCTCAACTAATAAGGATGGTCTTTAGCTACCACCCTTGACATTCAATTTCTTTCTTTTTCCCTGAACACATTAACTTAATTAATCATCACCCAGCTACCCAGAAATATGGACATTGTGGACACGTACCCATGTTTCACAGATGAGAAAGCTAAGATGAAGTCAACGTCAGTGCATCCACCAGCTCTAGACCCTTGGCTTCAAGCGTGGGCTCCTAAGCAGGAAAGTGTGCTGCTGCAGAGAGCAGCTGGGCCTGGGCACTCACATGAACAGAAAAGTGAAAATGTACATGAAGAGCTCTAAGAGGTTGCAGCTATGTTACAGTTTCTTACATCATCATGGCACTCAGCAGAGACATCTACAATGGGGTATTCTGTTAAATAGATGGTAGAGGTGTGAATGAGCACCGACCCCCACAGAATAAGGCAGGCTTTAAGTTTCTGTGTATTTTAGAGTCTAAGAGTTCTAAGAGTAGTGTACAGATCACTGGAGGCTTCTTCCACGCTCTCACATGTGTCCCACGCCCTACTTCTAATGCTACTCGCCATGTTTTGCTTGGGGAACAATTTGTCATTTCTCTGTCATTTTCTTCCCTTTCCCTCCATCCCCAAGAGGCCCATTCTCTGACTTACCTGACTGCATTTTTACTTTTTAAAATTCTCCGGGTCAGATAAGCACTGAATGCAGGTATAGCATAGAATTGTATCAAGTAAAATGGAAGCCATTCGTTTAAGGATGAAAGTGGAAATCTTAGCATCCTAAACCACTTTCTAACATTTTCAAGGATGTCTTCTGAAACTTTCTCAAGTATCTTCTTCTAAAATTAAAGTCAAGTTTCTTTAGGACCTTTATAGAAATGTTCCTGCTTCTCAGTTCATACCACTGCTGCTATTCAGGGGTGCACTTTCTACTCTCTTATATTTTGTGTGTAGTTCTTCCTCTGGTTGACGTTGTGATCGTAGATTGATTTGGAAATCATAGCTGCCATTGTTTCATGAGAATAAAAAGATTCTGAGTTTTAGACAGATTGAAAACTATCTAGAATACAGTTGTATTGTAAATCAGCAACCCTCTTGTCATCTATGAACCCACGTATTTCACATGAAGTAGATGGGCAGCTATTAGCTATAAACTCGACTGCCTTTATAAATGCCTTTGTCAAAGGTCATCCATCTCCTTGTTGAATACAGAAAAGGAATCTAGAAAGATTAAATTTTCCAAGTGTTTCAGCCTGTCCTCAGGGGAGTCTCCTGACGCATGCTCAGGTGGCTGCCTCAGGAAACAGAGTGACATGGCATGACCTTTCCCACACAGCTCAACCTTCTTCTTAAAAAATACCCAAAGTAGAACAAGTTAGGGACACCGGTTGTGAGGTCTTATGGTTTCCTTCTCACTTTCTCACATGTTGATGCTCCTGAGAATGACTATAATATCCCTTGCTTTCCTGGCTGTAACTACCTGAGTACCACTCTTTCTACCTACCCAACACCTTAAGTAGGGAATATCTCTGAATGCCTCTTGGGCACCACTCTCCCTTGGAGTTCAATGTAGAGAAACTGAGATGGAGGACCGGGACTTGGAGTTGGTCTAGCTGTCCTTGGGTTTGAATTCTGATTCTGCCATTTTCTCTTGACAAGCCATGAGCAGTAGATCTCTTTGAGTCAAGACTAGTATAGTTTAAGCATCCCTTAGCTGAAATTATAGAAGCCAGGAGTATTATAGACTTGACTTTTCAAAATGTTGAAATGGCTGCAATTACATAATGAAAAATCATGGCGGTACAACATGTCTAAGTTGGTATAATACATTCTTTGTATACAGAGTTGGCAAGCGGTTTTAAATAATGCTTTGCTATGCCTGAAATCCATCACATGAGGTTATAGGTGGTATTTTCCCTTTGAGGATCATGTTAAAAGTTAAAATACCTTAGATATTTGAAACATTTTTAATCTTTTGAATTAAAGTTCTCAACTTGGATGTTTTTATTTGTGAAGAAAGGTGACTACACAGATGAAATGGACTGACTATCAAAGTATCTGGCATGTGCTAGACCCCCAGGTATTCCCTTTCATTCATATATCCCATGGGGATTTGTAAATGCGTGTGTGAGAGACACCATAATTCGTGCTGGGACTAAAGATGTGAGAAGAAAAAGAGATTCTGAACTCAGGGCACCAGTAGGCTCTCCTTGCTTGAAATTCATTATTACTGCGCATTGTACTCTGCGGTTGTGTCAAGGAAACCCACAAAATGTTACTTCCCTGTTTCCTACACATAGAGTGACAGTGGAAACTTGAATCAGTATCTAAGCAGTGTGAGGAGGAGGATGGGCATTTTGAACTTGTCCACTGAGCATTAGGTAGTAAGTAATGAACATGCTACAGAGAAGATGATGCTTTCTTTGGTCACTGGGGTGTGACGGGACATCCATTTACCTAGAAGCCCTCAGCTAGTGCCTGTGTGAAGAAGGCATCATGGCCACAGAATACAAACAGAGAAGTCAAAACAGTCCTCCGCAATTCATAGCCAGCATTGGTTGATCCAGGAATGCTGGTTTACTATCTAATACCAGTCAAGAAGTTGGCTTGCCTTTAGTTGATTTCAGACAAGATCCTATGTGAAGATGCTGCTTCTAACAACCCATCTTATCAAGGTTGCTTAAGTCTTGTATCTTCTCATTTTGTGTGGGGGTGGCAGCGCAAGCATGCATGTGGGGTATAGTGGGAAAGTATGCATGAGTACATGCGTGGAGACTAGAGGAAGACACTGAGTGTTCTGTACCATTCGTTTTGTTCCCTTGAACAGTGCTTGCTACAATCAACCTGGAGCTAGACTCGTGCCCACTGGTCCTCATGTCCTCCCCTCCTGCAGCCATGAGTGCCAAGCTTCTTATAAGGATGCTAGGATCTGAAATCAGGTCCTTATGCTTAGACAGTAAACACTCTTGCCACTGATTCAGTTCTCCAGTTCCAAGGCTTATGTTTTTTGATAAGGTAATATTCACTGAGAATGCAAAAACTGAAAAGAAAAATATTTGATGGAATCAAGGCTTTATTGAAGTCATTTCTTTCTTTTTTTTTTACTTGCTGATTTCTTCCTTCCTATTTGCCAGGATCTGATAAAATAGGAAGAAAGGGTGAGGGCTCCATGTATATATTTTCCTGGGAACACTGTCATAGGTGAATCCCGAGTTCCTTTTGAGGAATATCACAGGCTCTCTTAGGCCTCTGGCCTTCTTCCTGGGCCCCTTCCTGGCAGTACCTTGTGACTTTCCTAAGAGAATATAATTTCTCTCTTAGCATGGCTAACTTTAATGTCTTATGCAACCCAGAAACCAATAACTACATTGAAAGTAACTATTTAGAGCCAGTGAGACAACTCAGTGGATAGAGGGACCTGCTGCCAAACTGAGTTCAATACCTAAGATCCGCATTGTGTAAAGAGAAAACGAACTCCTTCAAGTTGTCCTCCGGCCTCTCATGTGTCTCTGTCCAGTACTGATCACAAACCCTGGGGTACAGAAAGTTGTATGAGCCATATCCCTTGTTATCCTTTCCTGAAAGGGGGGGGGGGGACATGGAGTGAAGATAGTGCTGTCAGTAAAGGGCTTGGCATCCAAGTATGAGGATCTTCCAGAAGACAAGTAAGAAGCTGAGTGTGGTGATGAATGTTTGCAATCCCAGCACTCAGGCATTAGCTCCGGGGAAGGAGGGGGAAGAGCAGGGTGCTGGGCGAGCAATCCAGGCCCTCAGGTGCTAGCTCCAGGGTGTGGGAACAGGGAGATGCCCGAGGTTCTTTCCAGGTGGAAAGCTCTGGGGACTAAAGCCCTAGTTTGACCTCGGACTCTCTTACACAGACGCACTCATGTGAAAGCACACGCGTGAGCTTAGATTTATTTAGTAGGTAGGGTGTTCTCGGCCTTTCTTGGAAAATCAGGGTGTATATCATTCTGAAAATAAAAATGAAAACCTGTACATGTTTTACTCAATAGTCACTGCCTTCTCTGGAACTGGTACTAGATTTGCGTACCAGTTCCCGCAGGGGGACCGGAGAATGTCACCTCTTTGGATAATATGCACGCAGACCACTTTGAGCATTGCTATAGCTTACTCAGCTTGATGTCATGGTAACAGGCAGCCTGAGGGGGGAAGTCAGAGTATGAAGAGAAAGATTGATTTGCGCCCACAGTTTCAGTCATTGTTGTCTTTGATGTGTTGGCTTCATTGCTTTGGGTCTGTGCAGAGGTGGCACGTCATGGGTGGGATGTCTGGCAGGGAGAAACACCCTCTCAGGAAGTAAAGGAAGGAGAATAGGGATGCAGTCCCATAGTCTTCTTTGAGGGCAAGTTCAGGTGACCCATCCCTGGACAGTTTCAGCGATGCTGCAGATGTGGCCCGGCGTAGAGCATTTGCCTACATGCATTAGACCCTGGAGTTGTTCCCCAGCACTACAAAGTAAGAGAAAGCGATATAGTTTTCACTACTTCCCAGTAGGGTTAGACTCTAGGGACCAAGTCTTGAGCAAAAGGGACTCAGAAGACACTCAGTATTCGAACCACAGCATCATTTAGTTGGAGCCTCCCAAGAACAGATGCATCTTTTCACTTCACAGTCAGAGCCCCAAACCTCCTTAATTCAAATACTTTCTTTTTTAAAGTGTGTTGTCTATGGCAGAATAGTAAAAACGGAAGGATTTCCAATAGGTATTTGCTTTATGTGTTACCCCACACTACCCCCCCTCCCTCGGTTCGCTGTGAGGACTGCAGGAAGAGCATGGGCTGTGTTCTCCCCCAGCCTCCTTTAGGGTTTTCCCTACAGCACCCATTCCGTAAGTTGTTTATATAACCGTCTCCCTGGATTCAGCTTCGGAGATTGATAACTGCTAATAAAAGGCTGTATTTCCCTTGAGATCTATCTAATTGTGTGATTACATTGCATTCTTCGGTTCCCTAGCCATAGAGAACATAGAAAGCACCGTTTCCTCTATGTAGAAATGGAAGGATTTAAAGATGTACTTCAAGGGGGCTGAGAGTGCAGCTCAGAGATAGAACACTAACCTTGCATGTGTGAGCTCTTAAGTTTAATCCCTAGTACCCTCCTCACCAAATAAAAAGGACACACACACATATATATATATATATATCCTTCATATATGTGTGTGTGTATATACATACATATGAAGAAGTTGCACTGTAAGATCTCATGAGGTAAAGCTCTCTTTACTTTGAATATTCAGTTGGGTGTTGTGGAGAAGAAGAACCTAAGGGGTCATTCCTTGACCTTAGAAAACATTTTATCAGTGCAGAAGACAGCCATGTATCTGATGAACCCAAAAGAAGTTGAAATGTTAGAATGCAGCTCTAGGGAGAGGCATGGTTGTAAACAGCGCCCGAACAGAGATTTCACGTATTTGGAGGGAAAACAAGAGAGGAGATGAAGCTTGTCCTCAGCATTGAATGATGTCTGAATGGGAGAGACAAAAGGTAGAGAGGGGATGGAGGTTTCAGAGTAGCACAATAGAGCATTTATAAGTGGGCTCCAGGACAGGGCATTTGGGTCATCAGCACTTGCTTGCATTTGAGTTTTGTTAAAGGGTGAAAGTAGTTTGAACTAAGAGATCACATAAGATTGTCTTTGCAAACAACATATCTGAGCCCAAATTGATGTCTTTGAAAGTTAGCACGACAGCGACACTAATGTGCTTGAGCAGAATGCTTTCTTCTCTGCATCAACTAGGTGACATCTTCACAATAGTGTGGTCTCCATTTGGCTCTTGAGGGGGCTGAGGAGCAGACAACATCTGGATAGTCATATAAATACAAGTGAGCAAGCCTACTTCAGAATTTATATAGACTGAGATCTATTTTGTAGGCTATGTTGTGCACTATAAAAGAACTTGAACTAATCAGTTGTTCGTGTTCTGCCCTGGGTTTTTGTCCTAGCTGTGGTTCACACTAGCTGGCACCTTTACCTTTTCCTAACCGGAATCTGTGAGGATACTAATTTACCTCTGGCCAGTCTGGAGTGGAAGTAATCCTGAAGGCCAGAGAGAGTCCTGTTTCCTCCACTCCTCCAGTTCTAACTCCAGCACCACCTCAAGGTTTTTCATCTAGCACTGGACTGTTGGAATCTGCCGAAAGAATGAACCTAATGTGTTTGATGTCTCCTGTCAGATCCTCCTCAAATAGAATGAAGATACACCAAGTAGTGTTTACCTGGGACATACTTCTCAAGAAAAGGGTTAAATAGATCTTGTGAATGTGTGTGTGTGGGGGGGAGGGGTATCAATGATCAGGTGTATTCTATTGTGTGAACTATAGAGTGTTTCCCTACCAGGTTGTTAAAATAATGTGTTTTGGATCTGAACCATTTCCAGGCATAATTCTGGACATGAGAGACTTGGCAGTATACAAAAATAGAGTAGAGGCTCTCAGGTGCTTATTTTGGCACAGGAAGCAGGAGTTTACAATGAGCTGTTGTTATAAGGGCCTGGAAAGATGAGCAGGTGGGTAAGGAGTGTAGATTCAGGGCATGCAACCTTTCTAGGAAGACTCTTGGCAAGGTGACTTCAGCCAAGCTGGAGAAGGAGGAGCCACCTCAGGATCTGTGGAAGAGTGTTCTGAGGAAAGGAATAGCATGGACCAAGGCCTGGAAGGAAGACTGCATGTGTGGATTCCAAAAGTGCGTGGAAGGTCGGGGTGGAGGGGGAGAGCAGAAGGGGTGATGATAGGGAGGCGGAGGGTTTGTTATAGAGAAGTAGGGGTGAGGGTAGGGAGATAGAGGGTTCGTTATAGAGTAGTAGGGGTGAGGATAGGGAGGTGGAGGGTTCATTAAAATGGATTTTGCAGGAGAGGCATTTGGAAGAAGTTGTCATCTTCACAGGTGAGCACAGATGGAGACATGGACTAATCTGCAGAGCGAGAAGGGAAACCCATCAGCAATATGTAAAAACCCTTAGTGCCGAAGCATGAGTTAGTTTTTCCCTTGAGTCAGAATGCTAAGTAGGAGGATAGAGGAGACGCAGTGAACTGGGCAGTACCAGGCACTGTGGTCCATTGTCAGCACAAAGGTGACACTAACCACCATTTAGAAAAAAACAGATGAGGATTTCTCTCAGTAGGAAAGCATGTTTTTGGCATACACGAGGCTCTGAGTTCAGTCCCCAGCAAGCACTCCCAGACACAAGAACGACACGGGAAACCGTTTCTTTCCATTCCCCAAATTCCAAGAGCTGCAGTTAGGACAGCGGCTTCACACTGTTGGCTTTCCAATATCCTTTTTACAAAAGAA
The DNA here is from genome assembly GCF_014885135.2 of Alexandromys fortis. Taxonomy (NCBI): domain Eukaryota; kingdom Metazoa; phylum Chordata; class Mammalia; order Rodentia; family Cricetidae; genus Alexandromys; species Alexandromys fortis. The sequence continues at coordinate 7,528,251 of NW_026067923.1, forward strand.
TTTTATATTAGGGCCCTTTCAAAGAAGTATTTCAACATTGTTCCACTTTCATTAGTTGGAAAAAGGAGGGGACCTGGTGGAATGGGTGTATATGCGTTTGTGCTCTATGTGAGCATCTGGCTTCTGTGGTACTGAGTCACAAGAGAATTCAAGTATGGACTATAGGCCACTGCTGACATTTCTTACGAGTGGGGGTCTGAAGAGTGATGGAAACTCTGGGTTTCGATTTTGGCAGTCTCTGGCCATAGAGCACGAATCCAGACAGCTGTCCTCCTCACACACCTTAAAGCAGAGTTTGACACTTTCATGTAATGTCTAGAGAAGGGTGTCTGTCAGATTCAACAGTGAAAGGTCTTTGGAAGTCAGAGAAAAGCTCTCAGTGTGAGAAGCCTCCACGTTCTTTCCCCAGCTGCCTCTTCACCCAGGTTTTCTGCTTTCCTAACAGAGCAAACAGGACACTTGTCCTGGAATTTTTCTTTTCTCAGCAACGATTCACTCATGACCTGGGGGCACTGGTATGTCCCATCTGTACTTGTGCCCAAGACATGGATGATGACAATGAGGCAAGGCTCGAGAATAGAGTGTATCCATCTTGAACCAGAGGCACTATGCATGGAGGGAGTGTGTACCTGGCTACTCTTGGAGACGTGAGAACAGAAACTCACTTGAAAGGTCGCTGTCTGGAGCCTTTCCCTACCCCAGTGGTGTTGGTGATCTTCGCCATTAACTGCTGTGATGGAGATGGTGAGAGCAGCTGTTAAAGGCAGGAAGTGTTAGGAAGCCTGGGATGTTTGCCATCTGACTCTTTAAAGGAAGAATTTACTAACCCCTGTTTAAAGCACTAAGAAAAGAGGGTGGGGGAAAGAATGAATATCAAAATTAAATTTAGTGGAAAAAATTGGTTCTTGCTGTAATTTGGATGAATTGTCTCTTGGAGGGCCACATACTGGAGACTTGGTTTGGTTGTCAGTCGGGGGAAGAATCTTACGGAAGACAGCTGGAATCTCTTCTCGATGGGGATTGTAGTCTCGGGTCCTATCCTCTTTCTTCTCTGGGTCCCAGTGACCTTTAGGTAAATAGGTCTCTACCATCACATGGTTCTACCGTATGGGCTACCACAGGTATAAAACAACAAGACCAGAGCTTGTGGGTGGAAACACATTATGAGTCAAATTAACCTTTTCCTTTACCAAGTTGATTGCATTAGGTATTTTGTCCTAGTGCCATGGAAATACCTGGTAGTGTCCATGCCCAACAGTGGCCCGTATTTGGCTGTCCCAGGGGATAATTTTATGACTATTGAGAAAATTTTCTGGATAATTTTTGTCATTGGTAGGTTTTGCTGGCCCATCCCTGAAATCAGATGCAATGCTATTACTGTAATTTAATTGAACTCTCTCCACAGAACAATGTTAAATTTAAGCAGAAACATGTCCAAAAACCTAATATGATTCTTCTGTCCAGTTTCATCTTCATCTCTGTGGGAAGAACCTACCGATCTATGATGTGTTTTCCTGTAAATTAGAGTTCACAGCTCCTGCCTTCTTTCTTTTGGTCTTCCTCATGAACTTGGTTACCATCTGTTTGGATGATGTTTTTGCATATAGTTAAGTTGATTTTGAGAGTCTTGAAGTTTTAAGATTATCTCTGTGTCAATTGTTTTCTAGAACCTACTTCATTTTCAATGATACGATAAATTTCAAGGCCCCAGACTCAAGCGTGGTTTAGGAAAGTGGTATATTATGTTCTTGTAAACTAAGCCCCATGTTAGCTACAACACAATCACCAATAACCATGCCCTGTGTTCCCTGATTTCAGAAAGTCTTCCTAAGGATTTTACATAAAATTCTTCACTTCATCCCGTGTCTCCCTTAGCAAACAGATTTAGGGTCTGGCAGAGATCACAGGACTGTGGACACACAATGACAGCCCAGTGTCATTGTCCTTCTCAAGATCTTCCTTAATCCGTCATCGTGTTCTGATTAACGAGTAGTCTTTTACCTCACTCAGACCAGAAATGAGCGAGAATGAGGGGCTTCCATTTTCCATGAATACAGAAGCCTTCAGAAACCCACAGTTCCACTTCTACAGCAACAACTGGCATATCCAGTCCCCAGGGTATCAAGTTAGAGCAGAGATCCCCTGCTTTTGTAGAACAAATGTGAACACTTATCCCTAAATCTCCAGGGAGCCAGCCAGGCCTTCCTGCTGGGCAGCAAGATACCATATAAGAAGAGACCTCCGTGAAGGAAGCTGTACTTTACGGAAATCTCAGACCTGGAAGAATGTCCTCAAATATGAAAAGGAGTGTTATGTTGTGTTAATCAATAAAAGGATTTTTGTGAATTGGGTTTGTACAGTTCATGGAAGAAAAGAATTTTTAAACAAATATTTACAAATGCTTCCAAGATATGCAAATTAAAAATGTTTTTTAATTGGGCATGATGCCCAAATAGTAATGCCTTCTTTAAAATAAGGAAGCCTGTGTGCATGAATAGGATTATGATAAAACTAACTTGATTTAAATTTATATAAGCCTTTTGAAAATGATTTGGCACTGTGTATAAGCAACAGATGGCAAGTTGAGGAAGGCATGAGGTATTTGGCCAGAATGTAGCAGGAAATAAACTGGAAGGCTGCACACTCCCCAGGAGACTCTTTTATTTGTATGCTGACTACACTCTTGCAGGGCAGACCAAGAGCCTACTGTTAGGAAAGTTTGGCCACTGTGCATCCAAAGATAAGAGAACTTTAAAACTCAACAATCCAGGCTGTGTCCTCAGTTTGGTAAGGCAAGGAGACTAAGATCTGGAAAAACTGGAAATCACATCCCTAAAATTCAAGTAGAAATTACTGGCCAGACTGGACTCTTCTAAGTTCTAGGCCTCCTGTTTTTCTTTCTAATGTTGAAGAATTAATGGAAAGTTTCAGCAGTCTTGGCAAATGTAGAATTCTAATGGTCCTATATGAATTTTTGATATTAAATCATTACATAGGTGAGCATGAGCTTTCAAATAAGCTCTTAAAATAGATGAGCCCCTTCCTTCATGTGATTTAACTACCTGGTAGAAACAGTGGGGTAACCTGCATAGTCGTAGTAAAGAAAGGGCTGAACTTGAGACGCACCCATTCATATATATATATATATATATATATGTGTGTATATATATATATACATATACATATATATAAAAATATAATGTAATATATATTTAATATAATTTTATATTTTAACAAGGACTTGATATATCAAGCTACACTGGAAGTCCTCGTTAAAATCAGTGGGTCCCAAATCAAAAAAAAAAAGAAAAACAGAGACAGGAATGTGGAGGAGAGATCTGTCGATCTGTCGGGAGTGGGGGATTACTTGGGTAGGAGAGAAGTAAGAAAAGAGAAGGAGTGGAAATAAACATAGCATACTACATATATATGGAACTGCTAAAGACAATTTTAATCAATAAATTTAAGATGAGTTGGTGAACACTGTAGAAGACAGGCGAGATAAGACTGCAGAGCTCAGAATGGAGTATGACGCTACCAGGAACTGTAGGATTCTTGCCTCCTGTTTCATTTTCTACCATCTCAAGTGTATATTATTACCACATTTGCTCAATATCTCTTACTCTAAGTTTGCTTTCCTGTGGGCTACAGTTTTTATCTTCTTGGCTCTTAGCTGGTCTGAAGCTTCTTGAGCACCGTCCTCCTCACAAGCTCCTCCCTTTCTGGTCCCCTCATTTCTCTTTTCACCACCCAGCCACCGGTCTTCACCCATCTTTTCTACATGTGCCGCATTTCTTTACATCCCTTTCTTTAAGTTGGCATCAATTTTTCAGCCTAAATGCTGTCTACACTTCTCTCCTGAACTCTAGTAGCCTTACTGGACATTATATGGATGCCTGCAGCCTCTCTAAACTTGTTATTTCCAGTGAGAATCTTGAGGGTTTCCCTCTTTGCTGCCATCCCTTCTTCCTCAATCGAATCTCATCCTCAGTATTCTCGTTTACACAGCTGGCAAATCGCAAGCATGAGCGTCATCCTTAACTTTTTCGGCATCCACTGAGTTACTGATTGTGCCTTCTGATGGCGACTCAGATCGGCCACTGCCCTCATGGCACCACCTGTGTCCAGACCACACTCCTCCCTCTTGTGAGCTACTGAATTACCTGTTCTTTCATTGTTTCCCACTCTTGGGTATAACTTGTCTTCAGCATCCTGCCATCCAAGAGCAAAAGCTTCCTCTTGTTGGCGGAATTCTTCCCTTGTTACCCAGCTTTTTTGTTAAGCCCTCTGTAGACCCAGATCATATTGGGTTTGCTTGTTTTATTTATTTTTCTGTTCTTAACCCTGCAATGCTGCTTCTTGGAACACATTTCCGTTCTTTCCTTACTGATGCCTCTGTTCTGATCAGAGTTAAGTAGCTGTCCTTCATAGTCTTCGGAATTCTACCTTTCTTGAACCATAACCTTTCCTTTTGATTTTATCCCCTTGTGTGTGTTTAAGAGTCAATGAATTTTCAGCCCTTAAAAGCAGAGTATTGGTCAGTGCAACTGTGCATTGCGGTTCCTTACCGCTGCAGCTAGGCCTGCGGACACCAAGTGGAATCAGTGTTTCTTAAAGGAAGTGAGCATTCTTCGGAATATTTTCACACCCACATCTCAGTGTGGGTAAAATCCAAACAATTGGAGAGGGTTTAGAGAAACATGAGCAGTGGGTGGATTAGAAGATTAAATTAGCTGAGTTGTTTTGCACAAGTCGGAGGAAGAAGACGTTAGAATCAGTAAAGCTGGTTTACAGTTAGAAGCATTTAATTTCACCCCAGAGAACACAAAGGAAGAGAATTTTATAAAAACTAGCTTGCATCAGTTTTAATGTCATCCTCCCTCCTAATAAAGAAAGGTTTCTATGTTGTGAAAATATCTATTTTAATATTTGAGGATGTCATATTGTTAGTCTTTTAAAATCAGTTTTTTCCCTAACAGGAAACAACTTTACATAATTCTTTCTTGTTTTACTCAATGAGCTCAATAAACTATATTTAACTAGAGTTTATTTCTAAAAATGATGGTACTAGTTTTTGAATTTTAATCTGTATTTTAAAGACAAATAGATACTGAAAAGATAAAGTAGTGGATAGTAACAAAATCTATGGGGATAAAACACGTTAGATATTTTGTAGACAAAATAAAAGAATCTAGAAATTCATACAGGAGTCACCATTTGACATGATACTGCTCTAGATGGCTTTAACTCTTCTCAGATACACTCTTTCCAAAGCTGGGGAGATCCCCCAGCCTGTGGTAGATTTTACAGTGAAGGACTTAGATTGCAGAGTGCATCTGAGACCAACTCTCCAAAATGAATGCACCATGTTGAAGCCATGGCAGAGAGGGCCAAGTGTCGGATTTTAGGTGAGGGCCACCCAGACTCCACACATTGTGTAATGGTTCCTAAAATGCAAGGGTAAGACATTTTTTTTTCAAAAGTACAATTTTAAACCAGTTTGACCACTGAAAATGTCTTCATTTGAAGCCCATTATTCTCTCTAAAATACAGAAAAGAAATGTTTGCTTAGAATGCCTCAAAAAGAGGGTACAGATGCCTTCCCAGTCTGCCCTTATAATAAAAGAATGAATGTTAAGGTTGACTTAGAGGATAATTGACTACATATTAACTATAGGTGTATGTCTGTATACATTTATACATGTGATTGTTCTTCCTCCCTCCTCTTTGTCCCTGTCCGCACAGTGAGTAGTCCCTTTGTGCTTTCATGTCACGTGCTTTTGTCTGAGTTTTCCATATGACAAAAGCGTGCAACAATTTCTTGTTCAAAGTCTAGATTAGTTCTCATGACTTGATAATCTCCGGATTCATTAATTTTCCTGAAAAATGACATAATTTTCTTCTTTATGTTTGAGTCTAACATTTCTTTGAAATGAGTTAGCTCAAAAAAAAATGAACCCTAGCAACTAAACAGGTGGGTTTGTTGAGTGGGGTTGCCATGGGCTTTCTGATGAAAACAAGTAAGTAACTCGCTTGGATTTTATCATGGTGATTTCTGGGTGTGAGAGTCCCATGGCCAGTTCATCTAAGGATATTTACCATTTTGCTTGTGTTGGAAGAGAACATTCAAGTCCTTCCCCTGAGGTCTGGGAGTCTGTTGAGTTGTTAAGGTTTAACAAGAAGGGCAGAGCAGGTGGAAGAGAGTGGGAATGGAAAGGCCTGTGAGGGTCTGCTGCCGTGGACCCTCCACACAGCTGCAGAGCAGCAGCTGTCAGCTTAGAAGCAATGGTGATACCCATGTTTGATCTCACAGGACCTGAAGGCTATAGAGTTAGGACTGAGAATATAATAGAGTAGGGATGAAGGATGAGGTAGAGGTAGGATGGAGGATGAGGTGGAGATAGGATGGAGAAGGAGGTGGAGATAGGGCAGAGGATGAGGTGGAGATAGGACAGAGGATGAGGTAGAGATAGGATGAAGGATGAGGTGGAGATAGGACAGAGGATGAGGTGCAGATGATGGAGGATGAGGTGGGGATAGGATGGAGGATGAGGTAGAGATAGGACAGAGAATGAGGTAGAGATAGGATGGAGGATGAGGTAGAGATAGGACAGAGAATGAGGCAGAGATAGGATGGAGGATGAGGTAGAAATAGGATGGAGGATAAGGTGGAGATAGGATGGAGGATGAGGTGGAGGAGATAGGATGGAAGATGAGGTAGAGTTAGGATGGAGGATGAGGTAGAGATAGAACAGAGGATGTGGTGGAGATAGGGCAGAGGATGAGGTAGGGATAGGATGGAGGATGAGGTGGAAATAGGATGGAGGATGAGGTGGAGATGATGGAGGGATGAGGTGGAGGAGATAGGATGGAGGATGAGGTAGAGTTACAATGAAGGATGTGTTAGTAAAGGCTGCCAGGCTTCAATTGCCCTTCATAGTTTCTGTCTGGTAATGTCTGAGCAGCAAGATCACAGCAAAGAAGACTTGTTCGTATTAAATAGAAATCTACATCCTTATCTAGTAAAGGAATGTGGCTGAGAGCCGTGTGGGTCGAGCCATCCAGGGCCAACTGAAACTTGGGCAGAGTAGGGATTATCTGATGAGACTAGGGAACAGAATAAGAGGTGAGAGTGAATGGCTTTTTTCATTCTGGACACAGGATAAAAAGCCTCCTCAGAGTCCAGAACTGTTCAACTCTTCCTTCCAGCCTTTTTGGAGTTATTCTTTATTTTGTGGTTTCTATGTAATTTTTCCAGTGGTTTCTTTGAGTTTGCCAGATGAGCAATTGTAATGGTATGCCTGGTGTTAGATGTTTGCTTCAAAGAGATTGAGACACAAGAAGAACCCAGGTGGGTGAGAGACCAAGGTGGGCTTTGTCTAAAAGTCTGCCCCCTTATCAAGTCACACTCTTACTCTCACATAAAATGAAGAAGAACACGGTAATTTTCAATTCTTGGGAAAAAAAATCTATCCTGTGACTCAGATTTCCCTGCCCTGGGGCTGGTTGTTTTTTCATCTCTCTCCATGAACCAGAATCCTGTTTGTAGCTGGGGGAGCCATTGCTGAAACAAATGTCAGGCTCCCCGGGTGGCCAGGGACCATTTATGGAATTAGAGAGAAGTGGTACAGAACATTGAGAAGGAGCAGTGGAGACCATTGGGAAGGGAGAGTGGAGACCAGGGGGAAGGAGCAGTGAAGACCATTGGGGAAGGAGAAGTAGAGACCCCTGGGGAAGGAACACCAGCTCATTACAGGGACCCAGGAAAATAGAGGCAATGCAATACGGCCTGCTGTCTCACACCCTTAGTTAAAGATAAGTGGTTCTTGACCATACTGTACTTTCAAAACAAGTCCTGGGTTCTCATATCCCCTGAACTATTTACTAAGGCAAGTAGAATGTAATGTAGGACTTTAGCTAAACAGAATGTGCTTTACTCTTTAAGCTTCCTGTGAATTAAAACAGGGCTGTTTTTGGTACAGTGGAGGTGGGACTTGAACGTCCTCTTTCTGTTCTTACAGAGTACAGTACAATCCACAGCCCTTCAACACCCATTAAAGATTCAGATTCTGATCGACTGCGTCGAGGGTCAGATGGGAAGTCACGTGGCCGAGGCAGGAGAAACAATAACCCCTCACCTCCCCCGGATTCTGATCTTGAGGTATGCCATTGCCCATACTCAAATAAGGAGCAAGGGGACACAAAGCTCATTAATGGGTCAACAGAATCAGCCTGTGACCATCAACAAACAGCCCAACACTTTGGTCATTGCTTGTTGTTCATATTAACACAGTGAAACAATTTTTCTCTCTTTCTTATTACCTGCTTATCATTCCTAGTTTTCCTAGTCTATAAAACAATTTGCTAGTGGCTATTTCTGCTGTTGCTCTGCAATACAAAGGGTGGAATGCAAAACCTCAAACAACCTGCATAAGTGTTATACCATTGAGTGTCTTCCTGGCCTTATGTAATTGTTTATTCCTTTATTTTTTTTCATAGTGTCTATACAATACAACATCTCCTTCTTTCTCAAGAAATAGAGTAGCCAGATGTTGGCACATTATACCAGTATTCCCAGAACATGGGTGGTAGAGGTAGAAGAATCAAAAGTTCAAAGCCATTCTTGGCTCATGGTGAATCTGAGGCCGGCCCAGGCTACGTGGCACTCTGTCTCACAGAGAATAAAACACAAGCCTAAACAAACTTTGCAGTTTTGCTTGCACAAAACTGTACCGTACAACTGTGTGTAACTCCCATTTCAATTGAGTGCCATCCTAAAAAAAAAAAAACTGTACCGTACAACTGTGTGTAACTCCCATTTCAATTGAGTGCCATCCTAAAAAAAAAAAAAAAAAACTTAGGAAGTTCCACTTTGAAGCTAAAGACACATCTGTGTACATTGAGAACGGGAAGTCTGGAATGTTCTAAACTGAAAGGGTAATCAGCTACTGAGACATGTTTTGGTGCAGTTCAAAAGCAAGAGGATTAAGCAGGAACCGACAGGGTGGCAGATTACATTGCCTTGAAGCCATTGCAATTAAGTTTCTAACTTTTCGCCAAAGTAAAAATATGATGGTGGAAAACTTGATTATTTTGGCTGAAAAGATGAACGTTCTCCAGCAGTGTCTATGTACATGAATGTGTGCTGGCGTGAGGAGGAACAGAAGGAGGGAAGCAAGCTGGGGAGATGTGGAATATCTCAAAGAACTGTTTGAAATGAACTCCAAATCCAGTTCAAAATACCCGTCCCCAGTTTCTAAGGGTATGTGTGAGGTGCCTGAAAACACCCGATGAAAATATACAGTCGCCCCTCAGTGTCCATAGGGGACAGACTCAAGGACTCTCTTGCTGATACCCAAGTCCACAGGTGCAAGTCCCCCATACTGCAACAAGCTGTTCACGCATGCCCTGTGCAGTCTCCCTGCTGTTGCTCATAAATTTTGAGAGCGGAAGCCGAGGCCTGACACATGCTAGACCAGCTCTCCAGCTCTCTACCACCGAGCAGTATCTCAAGTTCCCCAGTAGTTTAAACCATGTCTAGACTGCTTAGAATACCAATAAAATGTAAATTCAATATAGACGGCTTTATCTTGGACCATTTACAGAATACCAAGTATAAGCATGTTCGGTTTAGACACGGTTTGCTTTTCCAAGTGTCTCCTTTGCTGGATGCAGAACTCATATGCTGAGAGTCAACCACACAACCTGTCCTTCTGACAACTGCCTAGCCACTGACATAAGGTGAATGAACTAGGTAAAGCTTCAACTGATGTGTGAAATGTTTAATATTTAACTTGATTAGAGTAAACCATAAGAGTTCATTTTAATAATTCTTCTCATCTTCTGAGAATCTTTTAAATGGCTTTTGATTTCGGAGCCTTCCCTCAAAACTTACAAGCAGACTAGTTTCAACTCATTGCTCATCTCCTGGGAACTGAGTGGAGCTATTACTACAGGATAGAAAAGGCATGCGTTCTATCTCCCTATATGTTTATACTGACTTTATGAAAACGCTTGTCCTCTTGTGTCTCATTTGAGATGAGACCTAAAAAGCTGGGTGATACCCTTAAGAAGAACTGTGTTTGAAAAAAGCTTAAGTTCTGATTTTTCTTTGTTATGTTATTTAAAACTGACAATGCCATGTCAAAATGAACTGACAGCCATTTCCAATCAAAGCGAAGGTGCACTGACTCAATTCTTCCCTTTAGAGAGTGTTCATCTGGGACTTGGATGAGACGATCATTGTTTTCCATTCCTTGCTCACGGGCTCCTACGCCAACCGATACGGGAGGGTAAGTACGGCAAGCGCAAGCTTTGGGTTGCAGTAGTGAAAACGTGTTAACATTTACTTGTTAACATTTTTCCAGTGGACGGTGTTTACATTTAAGATGCAAAAAGTAGCATGATTTATCAGTGTGGCCAAATACACACAAAAGACAAAACGCATAAGTTGGGGGGCGGAGGGGGGAAAGAACGATTCTTTTTAAGTCATAAAAAGAAGACATACTTCATTCAGTTCATGCATATTTCAAATTTTTCCAGGGAGAAAAGTGATGGGATGATATTGAGAATATGTAAGAGGATAAGAACTTTTGGTTGTGCTTTTTCTGCTGCCCTGTCCTTTATTCTTAAAACATTGAGTGGGGCAAGTGTCGCTTGCTGTTGTCAGCAATGATTAGCAGGGTTGGTATTTTGCTTTTAAAACGTCTACTACAGATACTTTTATGTGACCTTTTGCTGTTGGGGCTAAATTAATGTAAATAGTATGTGATGGTAAGCTCCTGAATGACAGTAGTACTAATACACATGTATTACAGTTGTTCAATGTACATAAGATGGTATTTCTTTTGGTAAGTTGGTAAAGAATATCACAAGATTACCTCCTATTAGTGAACTGGTTCTTGGGTTTCCTAAAACCTTAGAAATTGTTTGCAGTATGTTGTTTGTTGGTTTTAAAAGACTTTACCCATGCAAAACCATGTTATTTGAACTGGACATGGGTATTTTCTAAAGTTATCCTGTGTATACTTTTCTTAATTTTAATGGCTAAAGAAATAGAGTCTTCAGTCCTTGAAACTAAGAATAGTTTGGATTCCAAGAAAATAAATTCAAAAATTAATGAAACAAGAGGATTATCAACATCAAAACTGACACTGTAAAAGGAATTAAGGTTTCATTATAAATATAACCACATATTCATTTTTCAGCAGATACCTATATCAATAAATATACATTTAATACCTGATATTGATTTAAGTCTGGAGGCAAAATTGTTCTTTAAGCTTCATAGTCCAAGTTCCCTAACTGTTAACTATAGATATAATCACTAAAAGTCTTGGAGTGCTCGGGCATACACATGTGCACACACATTCTTCTAAGATCTGGACATCCCATCATTTGAGTTCATAATCAGTGATAGCTGTGAAGTACCAGATATCCTATCTTATTGTTAAAAAACTTCTCTGTGAGAAGACATCTAAAATTATATCGAAGAATCCATCAGTTCAAAAAATTTTTAAAGCCTCTACTAGGCAGTGAACACACAGGAAGGATTCAGTAAATTCTAGTCGGGTTATTGTTGGTGGTGTTTATTTTTGTATTCGTGTTATGATTATATCAGTCTCTAGTTTAAAAAAGTCTAGTACATAAAAGCTGATTATAACCTCCAAGTAGTTAGTAGGGCCTTGACAATCATCTTAACTGAACCACAGCATGCTCTGATACTTTACTCCTAATGAAGAAAGCCGGTGGTTTCTGGAACCCTCGGAGAAGGGCTAGGATAAGCATCTGTTTCCATGGGCAGCATTTGGAAGCCACACAGAAAAGCATGAGACATTAGAAGTTGCCACCAAGGGCCACACTGATGCCATAGTAACTGACCACTATTCTCAGAGCCACCAACTGTGCCAACTTAGAAAAAGGCAGCTGGCAGATAAAGCCAATGTTCCGGGAGAATGGGGCAGAGCTGGGCTACCAGTTTTAACATAAACATTGCAAAGCTTACGACCAGAAGTACCTCAGACCCTTATCTGATTTCCTCCCAAACATTTACCCGACATCTTCTTTGTGCTGGCCAACCAGCCTGTTGTCCTTGCCTGGAGACAGAGATATTGCTAAGGTTCTTGAGAAGCAGCCAGAGCTGTGCAAGAGAACTTATTTCATAGTACCCGTATTAGGGAGCATCAGAATTGGGTAGAAGTTGTTCTCAAATTAGATAATCAATCCTTGAAAAATATGAGGTTTGTTCAGAATTCTTCTAAACAACGAGAATAACCAAGCAGCCTGGAATGGCTTTCACCTCTTTTGTTCCCCCAGAGTCTGAAGGTAGCTTAGTGGCAATAGGCCTCTTTTCGGAGTGCAGATTTACTTATGTTCTTGACCATTGTCAGGGAAGTATGTGACTCCGCCTTCCTTTACATGCATAGAAAGAAATGAATGCCTGACAATGTGGTAGCTGTTCTGTCTCTATGGCAACCAGATACTTGAGAAGTAGCTTAGTCACAGTAGCTTAGGCAACTCAATGAGTGGGTCATTTAGTAAGGGGACACAGGATCTGGTAGATATAGTGCAAAATTAGGGCATGTTAGAGCAATATATAACCCCCTCCAAAGGACTGAGAATATCCCACCTTCTGTGTAATCCTAGCTGTGGGAAGAAGGCATTCTGGGTATTATACGGAAGTGTTGTTTTGTAACAAAGGTGGTGGGGCCAAAAAAAAGAGAAAAGGGTGTTCTATACAACCTAGCTAAGGCCGAGGAGAGAAAGAACATATTAGCAGGAAGTAGAGTCTGTGGTGTTAGCGTCATTAGGGTGTTTCTAGTAATCTCTATTCTAGCTGCTTTTGTTTAATGCATTTCAAAAATCTGTTTCCAAACTATATCCAAATTCCTGAATTCCACTAAAGAAAAATGAGATCTTTTCCCCCCATAGAATGTTCTCCTTAAAACAGACAATGTAATCCAATTTTCAGTATTGAATTATAAACCCCAAACTTAACAGTATTCTACTTACTATTATGTCAATGATGACTCAAGCAGGGTCTTTGCTCATGAGAAATTTCTGGAAGTGTCTTTACCCAAGTGCCTGATCCCTTCCATGCTTCCTTTTCCTTGTTGCTTAGTAGCCCTCTATCCTGGAATTTTGACTCGTGTGGATATAAAGAGTATTACAACTCATTCATTGCTTTATGAAAAACAAAACAAAGCAAAACAAAACAAAGCATAAACACTTAAAACAGGAGAAGATGACAGAAAGCTTAGTGGGTTTAACTCTGAGCCCTGTTCAAACTTTGAACTTTCTGATACTTATTGAGTTCAACAATAACACCATGAAGCTCCCTTCCTAGGCTACAGGCTGTTTGTTTTCGTTGCTTTCCTTGCTTGTGTATTTGTTAGCTTGGTTTCATTGTTGTTTGAAATAGAGTCTTATGTAGCCTAGGTTGACCTGACACTATCTACGAATCCAAGGGGGTACACCTTGAACACCTTGATCTTCTTGCTTCCACCTCCCAAGTGCTTGTTACCAGGGTTATTTTATAGATTAGGAATTGACAGAATTTTGGGATCACACATAGAAATATTGAAAACAGAATATTATATCTGGCTTAAGTTATTTAATAAGTACATATATTTGAGTGTAGATGAGATTTGATTGTCAAAAAAAACAATACAGCAACTACAACAATAGCAGCAAACTCTTTGACTTAACTGTCAGAAACAACAAAATTATTGAATTGTGCCTGGCAAGGATGCCAGCAGTGGTTTCAATCTCACGAACTGACAGTATGTGGCATGTCCTATGGTGTGAGGGAAATTAGAGATTTAAATTCCGGTATCTCTGTCTCTGTCCCAAGCTCTTGACCTGGGGCAGGTTATTTATTACAACTGAGAGTCAAGTGCTCATCTGCAGAGCCAACTGCTTGGCTTGTAGGATTGCTCCAATACTTATATTAAAGCTTGAATTCAAAAGCTTGAGTTCAACTGTGTCTTATTGATGGCAAAAACCAATAGTAAGTAAAGCATGCCACCTGCTGAACTAATAGATGCCCCTGGAGTATTTTTTGTAGAATATGCCCAGGTTCTAAGAGACTCTTGGATATCACTGTGGCATTATACTGTCTTAGCCTCTCTAGTGGGTGTGGTCATTTGGTACTTGGAGTGGGAGATGTGAGAACAGTTTTTCTAGTTCTTCTGGATAGTTTAGCTGGCCAGTGATAATAGATGTTTCTTCTTTTGTTTGAGGGGCAATGCTAAACTCCAAAAGGGTCTGTTTACTGACGAGTGTTTTCTCTACTTTGAAAATAGAGTAGAAGAGCCATGACCATGTCAGAATTACTGTGCTCTGCTCTGATACTGCCAGGGATGGTATAGAAACAACCATGGCCATACTCCAAGAAAGCCAGGCCTGTTCATTCAGAATCTGAGTGCCACACAATTACTGTGTCTCACAGGTTTTCAACATCTAGACCAGAGCCTGACAGACCCTACTCTGTAGGTCAAATATATTCTACTTTGAAAGCTCTTTAAGCCAAGAGGCTTACTTTATTTTCGTAAAGTATTATTTTTAAAATCAAAAACTTTAAAATGTGTCAGAGATGACATCATCCAAAAATATTTATTTTCTGCCCCTAAAGAGAAAGGTGGCCCCCACTTTATCCTCTGCTCTGAACTTTGGACTGATTGCTCTTCATTCTGCCTTTGGGGTACGGGGATAATGGCAGCACTATGGCTGACTGTGCAATCAGGCCATGTGAGCACCAGCTATATGAATTTGGGGTCCCAGGGAAGGTCAGGCCAGCAAATTCATTAGAGAAGATGCAATGTCATTTAACAAATAGGCTTACTATGTAATGGCACAAACACAATTCAATCTTTGTCTCTGAAACATGGTCTTATGTTGCCCAGGCTAGCCTCATACTCACTGTGTGGTTGAAGATGACCTTAAACCTCTGAACCATCTGCCTCCTTCTTCTGAGTTGTGAGATCAGGTTTTGGGAAATGATGGAGACCCAACCCATGGCCTCCAGTATGCTTATCAAGAATCCTAGAAACTGTGCCCCATCCCAGCTCCATGATATATCTTAGTTAGCACACTGTTAAGCGTATATTCCAGGCTTTAAGTGTTGCGATGCAGAGTTCAGTGTATAGAGATTTCTGGGATTGTTGTCATTGTTCAGCATTCAGTCAACAGGGTAAAGAGGAGCTGTATGAATGATGCACTGTAGACAGGGCTAGAGTAGCCTCAGCTCTGCTGTGACAGCTCTCACTGTACACAGAAGGAAAGAGACCATACGCTTAGTGACTAGGTAGCATCACAGCAGTAATTCTTAACTCTGACCAGTGAGTGAACCTAAAAATCATTTCCTCATCCCATGGGGACTCTAGTCACTAGCAGAGAGCACCAACTCTCTATCTGGGGATCTGGAAGGAGATGAATATCTCATAGGAAGATGTTCTGCTTTTATTTTTCATTTTTATGTTGATGGGAAATTGGGTTAAAATAAGAAGATATCATCTGGCTCCATATACAACCTCTCGATGCTGTGTGATTACATAGAATATAAAAACCTCAACATACACCAATGAGAAACATCATTTCCTTGAACATCAAAGACATGCCCAGCTGAATGAGCCTCCTCTTCCTTTGTCTTCAGCCTAGTCCTGAAGCCACTCTCTTTCCCTTTATCTACCAGCAATTTCCTCTGAACTCAGAACTGTAGGCAAAACTAATGTAGACAGGAACTCATGAATTGGCTGACGCCATCAGTATATATAGCCTTGCTTTTACTGTTAAACACTGTGGAATGAAGGTGACTAGTGAGCAGAAGTCCTACAACTTCCCCACCATTGTCCACTTCTGCCAGCACCAGCCACCTCCCTTTCCCTGCAGGTTTTTAAAAAAAAACTCCTTGAATCACAGTCACTCTGCCCTCTTAACCATCCCATCTGAAATATGAAAGCAATCCTGGAGATCGCTGGAGAGCAATACAAAGCTTCCAGAAATGTACTGATGGGCACTTCATG
Source organism: Alexandromys fortis (assembly GCF_014885135.2). Classification (NCBI taxonomy): domain Eukaryota; kingdom Metazoa; phylum Chordata; class Mammalia; order Rodentia; family Cricetidae; genus Alexandromys; species Alexandromys fortis. The sequence goes on from NW_026067923.1 coordinate 7,544,273, forward strand.
TCTGAGCTCTGTTATTTCTTTTTTAGGGGTCCAGTGGATGGGATGGATGGACATGTATATTATATTAGAACAGCAAAAATATATAGAGAAAAGAAAGTATATTTATAAATCATGGATGATCAGCCCTGGAGAAAGGGAAGAGCAGAAAATGTGTCCATATGATCAAGAAACTGGTGCAACTTCACCCAGCTTCTTTCATATTTCTTATCCAGTTGCTCTCTTCATTTATCAATGAAGAAATTTGTCAGGGAAAAATATTCTATCTAGGGAAGTACATTTATTACCAGGCAATACTAGCAATATAACAGTTTTTAAATTGGCCCGTTGCCACCAAAGATGAGCTGTGGCTATAATCTAGTAGCAGGATCTTACACTATGAGCAGAGATACCATGGGCAATATTGCACACTCTACTGATACGATGGAAATGTACAACTGAGATTAATGCAATAGGGAAAAAAATCATGGCACACTGCTTAGGGTAGGGAGGAATGAAGATCTAAACAGTGGCTGTAACACTAGAAAGGAGAAATAGGTAGGTGAGTGTTCACAAATGAGATCTTGATGGGTCCTTTGATTGGATTTAGTGGTGAGTCTTGCCCTTGGCATCTCATGGGCCCGAGGATGGAGGCCAATTGGCTAGGTTCACACCAGTGTTCTTCTTTTCCCTTCCTCTTTATACCACATCTTGGCAATTTTCCCATGTTTGGGATTCAATGGGTTTTCTCCACAAATGAAATTCATCTTTGCCAAGGTGAAGGTCTTTCTCTTAATTCTCTAGTATGGTATTATTTCCATGATGCTGGAAGGGCACATTTTAAGTAAGGAGAAAATGAACACAGGCTGGGGCCAGGTAAAATCAGGAAAATGACCTGATTAGCAACATCATGGGGTTAGATCTTCTGTGTTCAACACAATCAAGCAATATTTCAACCATGATTTGATTTTCAAAAGTGTACAACCTCTCATGGATTATTTCCTAATGGACAACAGAACTCCGTTCAACACTCCCAGCGTAGCCTTTCACCCCAGCTTCCCGATGAGAGGGTCTTCCCACTCCAGACAAAGCCATCACTCCCTGGGTGCCACTCAGGAAGAAAGAGAGACTTCAGTGGGGGGACTTGAGTCTTAGAAATAGCACATCCTACTTGAATAACATTTTTATAGTGTTTTGTAAGCAAAATAGCATTTCACAACATTCCTCTCTCTTCTCAGATAAGTGAGCAATTTGCAAAGCTTATCCCCAATCTCTGCCCTGTGAACAACTAGCATGGAGCCTTAAAAATAAACTACTTCGGGACAGAAAGTGCCCATTCCTGTTCTTCAGCCTCCTTTTCATCCAAAACAAAAGCTCCTGAATAGGGGGAATTTTTAAATGACAGCCAGGCCCTGTTTGTGGATGTAATATAAGCATTCTAAATAAGGGATTGTTTAAGGGGCTTAAACACATTTTTTTCTTTCATTTGATTGATATTCCCCAAAGATCTGAGCTTGATTTGAACATACCTAGCAAGATTTTTCACATTGAGCAACAAATCCTCATAAACCCGCTTGCATTGTTTGCCTCATGCCTCACTGGGCCCATCAGTAATTGCTGCCTGTGCAGCTTTGCTGCCCACGTAAAACCAGTACAGATAGCATTTAATAACCTTAGACTCACTTGCATGAATTCAAGATATGAGTACTTATCCAGAGGACCCGCGTGGAGTCTTTGCAGGAGTTGAACTGTCTTATAGAAGTTCTTTTTAACCTACGATGAATAAATAGCAAATTAAAAAGTGTGATATGCTTAATTTTGTGGTCCAAAGAAACACATCAGTTGTCAGGAATTGGCATAGATGTGATCTGAAGGAATAGTGGGATATTCATATAGGAATAAGTTATACAGTAGGCATCATTCATGCATTTAAAACATACTTGTACATTTAAAATGTAAACGTGATAATAAAGTGAAAAACAAAACTCAGGTTTTTTTGTTTTGATTCTGTATAATTTACTTATCATTTATTGGGTAAGTTATTCTGGTTTTTAACTAAACATGGCTTGTAAGTCAGAGGTTCATCAAAACTTAAACAACTTTTCAGGCTACCCAAATAATGAAAACATCCATGTTTTGGTGCTATCTAAAGATAATCAATTCCTTATAATAAATATAATAAAGATCTTTATAATAAAACTGAAATGACTTTTGGATGAATCTACTGAGATATTTGGCTTTGCTTACTAAATCAATCCTAAAAATCTTGGAGTGTACCTTTTAAAATGCAGTTCCATATAAAGATTGTTTGCCAGAGAAATATCTAAATTTAAGCTTTGTAAACAAAGGAGAAAGGATATTTTGCTTCTAGCCACAGAAACATTCAGGATCCCACTTGTAAAAGCCAAAAAGCAAAACAGAGTTTCCTTCAAGTTTCTGTCTTTGGTTGAGTCTCGAGGGGCACCAAGCACTGAGCCAAGAGTTGATTTTTTTTTTTTTTGAGAAAATGAATAATAACAATTTTCTGAAGCAGCCTCAGTTCTCTGGGGGTTTGTGTTTACCTCTGAAAATGGAGTGTCATGTCGCCTGAAGCTGGCTGGTGAGGGGCATTACATTCTTGCCTTGGCTGTTTGTGACCGCTGTGTTCAGAGTGCAGCTTTCCTGTCTCCAAGAGCAGAAAGGACATGGTTTTGTGGGTTATTTACTGTACTGTGCCTGATGAGTGTGCTTCCCCTGTACTGGGCAGGTAGACAGCTCCAGCAGTGAGCACACCAACTAATCAAAGACTAGTGGAAAAGAGAGCCAGGAAGGGAGTGAGCCCTCCAGAGGCGCTCTGATTGCCCTACAGTGTGTTGCGATGTGTGGTGTGAACTGTGATCTGGTAGGATGGTCCAGTTGGCTCTGGGTAGAACTCAAGGTCTCGGAGATGAAGCTACTCAATTGGTAGAAGTAGGTTTCCTCTTGCAAGGCTATCTATCAGTAAGACAAAGCATGTGGCTGCTCTGTGGTTTCTCTAAAAAGCCCTGACATCCGCTTTCTGATCATGTCACCAAGCTGTGCTCCATCTAGAGTGGCCAAGCACCCTCTGTGACATCATGGCTCAGCTGTTCAGTCTCAGAGAACTCCTGCCGGCTCTTTGCCTTGGTGTGTGAAAGATGATCGTATAGCCATGACATAAAACAGTGTAACTTGCTGATGAAGTCAAGATAATGGGGGACGAAGACATAGCATCTTTAAAGAGTGCTTATTGACATGATAGTTAAGTTCAAATACTATGTGCAAACACTGGAATTTCAGTAAAGACATAACTGCAGCCACGTTCAATAAAAATGGGCAAAAATATAAGGCTAGAAGCAGGGACTCAGACTTAGTCATTGGAGTCAAGCAAGTCCTAAGTAACCACGAACCTAACTCTACCCCAGAACTCCTGGAGAATTTGAGGTTTCATTACTGTGTGTTATTCTTAAAAAACGATGAGAGAGAGGCTACAAACGGTCCCCGGGCGGGCTGGCGGAGCCCGCCATGGGAAAGCGGCTACAGGAGGGCACGCTTCCTCGGCCCATGGTGGCGGCAGGTAACAGACACGTAAACACAGGAAATAGCCATAAGTATTTATTAAGGAAGGGGGAGAAAGAAAGACAGAGAAAAGAGATAAAAGGAGAGAGGAGAGATAAAAGAAGAGAGAGACAGAGAAAACGCGTGCGCACGCTAAGGAAGCAGAAAGAGAGAGAGGGGTCCCAAGATGGCGATGGGCAGGTCAGAGGTTATGGGAGTGGGCGTGGCTAGGGCAGGGACCAAAAGAATAACACTGTGTGCTATTCATTGCTAATCTCCTATTAGGACTACCTAAACTTTAAGACTCCAGAGAAAGAATTTGTCTGGCTAGAAATAGTGGCTATACCCAGTATTTAGCCCTGTATCATAGAGTAGCTTGAGTATAGTTAGTAATCATTAAAACATCCATGAGGTATATCAGAAAATTGTACTGCATAGATGTGGCTTGCTCAAGGGCATAGACAGAATCTTCAGGGCTATAGTCAACTCTGGTACCCAGCACACACACCTCCCCATGCCACCATTTCAAACAAACCTAATCTGAGGTACTGGCCTGTGCATTTAGGGGCACATAGGAGCTTCTTATAGAGGTTGCTGAGGGATGAGGAAAGCTTTAACAGTCTGTCAGTGGTATGAGATGAAAGCGGTGTCACCCCGCATAACTAAGAGGGAAGCTGTACGGAATCCGCAGGACTAAAATGGCGAGAGGCATGCATCCTGTGTCCCTGTGTTAGCCGAGAAAAGCTCTTCCTAGAAGCTGCAAATGTTTGCCTAGTGAGAAATCCCTAGTGCTGGAGGGCAAATGATGGCTCTGCTATTGGGATATTAGGGAAGCACTCAGAATCTTCGGGATCTTTGCAAAATAAAGCAAAAACAAACAAACAAACCCCTAAATGCCAGAGGCCCTAGCCTCTCTAGTGTAACTGTGATTCCTAAGACACTAAGATTTATCCTCTCCATCATATCAGCATCACAAACAAGTGAGATGAAGGAGCTGGGGCTTGAGTTCAGACCTAGGCATTCCTCTGTTTTCACGGAAGCACACTGTAGGGAGAAACAAGCCAAGATGTCACAGGCAGAGCAGACTTAGCTACTGGGCTGTGCTAAGCCTCTCCCTTCTGGGTACAGGTTACTCACCTCCGAGCATGCTGTTTATCATGTGAGTTTTTTTTTGTTTTTGTTTTTGTTTTTTTTTTTTTAGTTTTTGGAGACAGGGTTTCTCTATGGCTTTGGAGCCTGTCCTGGAACTAGCTCTGTAGACCAGGCTGGTCTCGAACTCACAGAGATCCGCCTGTCTCTGCCTCCCGAGTGCTGGGATTAAAGGCGTGTGCCACCATCGCCCTTGTAAAATGTTTTAGGTGCAATTGCACATTTTAGAAAGTCTTTACAAACCAAAGGAAAAATCAGCAGTGTCCCACATTCTGGATGTTGCAGTTCTTAGAATTTATGGCATTTTTTTAGACATCGTGGGTATTAACCTATTACCACGTATAGTATAATATAATATATAGTAATATATATTATATAATAATTTCTCTCATTTCATGAATTGCCTTTTCAATTCAGTTGACTGTGCTCTTGGATGCATATAAGGTTTTAATTTTAAGGATGTCGAGTCTATCTGTTTTCTTCAGTTGCTTGTTTGATGTCACATCAAGAAATCATTGCCATATTCAGTCAGCAACTCTAAGGCTTTCTTCTGAATGACTTAGAATTTAGCTCTTACATTTAGGTCTTTGATTTATTTTGAGTTAGAATCTGTGTATGTGTTAAGGTAAAGACCCAACTATGTTTTATTGCACGTGGCTATCCAAGCATAGAAAAGACTAATGGATGGACTTAACACCCCTGCCACAAATAAGTTCACTATATATGCAGGTATTTATTTCTGGTCTTTTCTATTCTGCTAGTGTTAAATTCTACTTATTTAGAAAATACATTGCTTTCTTTACTGTGGCTTTTCAGTAAATTTTAAAATTTAAAAGTATAAGGTTGCTAACTACCCTTAGTTTGTAGAATCTTTGTTCAATGTTTTTTATTCATTTATTTCTGCAGTTTATTCTATTTCTCTTGTTTTTCGATCTGGGTGTTCTTATTAAATCCTTTTTTAAAATTTTTCTTTTTAAAATCATGATTTCTTCTGTTGAAACAACCTGATCAGCCATCTTCTAGGCTTATGATTTCTTGACTCCATCTCTGTGGGATATGTTCCTCACCCCATGCATTTCTACACACTGCTAACTAGAATTAGAAGCTTAGTCAGATTTGACTTATTGTATTTTTCCTATCCTCTTTCCCCTTCCCTCCCTCCTCCCTTCTTTCATTTTGTTCCTTTATTCTTTCTTTAGGATTTCAGTCCCATTGGTTTAGGTTTATCGCTCTCAGAAAAAAAAAATGCACATTTCTGGTTGTTGTGTTGAGGTCAATTTTTGGCTTGGACAATCTCTCTCAATAGTCCATTATGAGATGCTCTTACTTAGTTTTTCTAGTAACTCGTTTTTTTTGTTTGTTTGTTTGTTTGTTTGTTTGTTTTTTCGAGACAGGGTTTCTCTGTAGCTTTGAAGCCTGTCCTAGAACTAGCTCTTGTAGACCAGGCTGGCTTCAAACTCACAGAGATCCGCCTGCTTCTGCCTCCCGAGTGCTGGGGGGCATGAGAAACCACTACTTGGCTTTTAATAACTTCTAATAACCCCATTTAATAACTGACCACTCTCATGGACTCATAGGTGCCATATGACTTTATGTCTTTCCAATGATAATAATTAACAGCAATATTTTTAAGCAGCAATTGTGCCTAATCTTTAAGTATGCTTGAAACCTGGTATCTCCTCAGGAAGTTCTAATCCATGATCTATAGTAGTGAGCCTGACTACAGTCATTTCTCTGGAGGTAGTTTCTTTACAAGTCTCAACATGAGACCAAGTGCCCAGCAAAGACTTAAGTGCATTTATATGCTAATCCTGATCAGGAAGAGACTGTTCACACTAGGGGAGATCATTAAGGTTTCTGGGAGAGTTGGGGAATGGGATAACTTTATCTGTGCTCAGTTGGCTGCAGCAACTAGAATTGCTACTTGTGGGGTGGATATATATGCTTTATGTTTATGGATAATTGCCCAAAGATGTTAAACTCTTACCGTTTGATGAAGTGGCCCAATCCAAATCACATGTGCTTTCTATTGAGTTATCAGGACAGTAGATTCTTGATACAAATGTCCTGAACTGACTCTAGAAGATTCCATTTTTTACTCTTGTTATTTTTTGTGCATATGTTGGTATTATGTTGGTATTCTTAAAGAGACTCTACAAACCTATATTTTGATCCTACCACCAATAGGACTACTAGAATCATGAATTACTAATAATCTACAAAGAAAGAATTGTTTAGAAACTGTTCAAAAATTTTTAAGGGCTCTACATTGGAAGTCCCTCAGTAATTATTGTTGTAGTCATATGCCACTACCAGCCATTTGTTAATAAGCCTAGGGAGAAGTGAAGTCAACTAAAAGTTATATAAAACTACTACAAAGGAACCATGCTACTTGGCTATGCAAGCAAACATTTTGGTGTTGTATCTTCTAAAATTGATTTTTCTAAATCAACGTATGCTGTTAGATATTCCTGTGATATTTTCAGGCAAATGTGTTGTGGTTGCCTTCCCACTACATCCTCCCCATTACCCCTGCTCCTTTCATAGCACCCCCAAATACTTTTCCCCTTTTGCTTCCCATGAGTCCTTTTGCCCACCGCCACTCTCTATTACCTAATGTTACTGCTTCTTAATCTCCTTCGAGAACTGTTTTTAGACTTTTATCAACATGTATTTATATACTTCTTGCTTTTTTTTTAAATGAATTCTTCTAGATTCATCGACAAAACTTCTCCTCCAAAGTTCTTAGATCTTCAGAGTATTAAACACCATTGCCAAAAATCCTGGAATTACGGCAACTTTATGCTGATAAAAAAAAGAAAAAAAACTGGCATGCCCTCAAGTTTAGCCGGCATATTTCAGAAGAACCCATGGAAGTTCCGCCTAAGAGTAGTTATGCTAAATGTTCTCGACTTAGCTTCCACCAAAACCAGTGTTCTGTTGACTAGGCTCTTAAAAACATCATAGTCTCAGAAAAATTGAAAAGTTGTGTAGAAAATTTGTAGAAAGAGCCTTGTTATAATAACTATAATAAAATTGAACTCATGATTACGTTAACATTAGCACTGGTGGGTGACCATGTTTCTCAGCTTTCTAACACAGTAACAAGCCTTGTGGTTTTGGAAGCAGTTACCCAAGAATGATTAGCATGGTTGTTTTGGATAGGGCAATGCATCATGGTAGGAAAATTTGATAAAGCTAAGGCAGTCTTTATATGGTTGAGAAACTAAAGAAAGGGTCCCACTATCTACTTTGAATACATGACCCACATGACTTGAGAACCTCCCAGAGAGGCTATCCTCATAAAGGTTCTACTGTCTCTCTTCCAGCATACTATTGCTATGGATCAAGATGTTATCATATGACCACAAAGAGCTCTCAAGATCCAAACTATAAAAATTATTCCATATGTCTTGTGAAATTCTGAGGATGACTTTCCTAGGACATCTATTACTTCTAAAAAAAAAAAAAAAAAAAAAAAAACCCGGACTTCACATCCTGATTGAATGTAAAATATTGATGTATCTCTTGTAGCCAGGGCCTAGAGTCCAGGGTTGGACAACCACACAGTTGTGGCTATTAATATTAGCCATAGAAATAACAGTGGTAGTAGGGGTGGCCTTAGTTGCTTACACTTTGGCAGACAGTGGTCTAGAACTTCACCTGTGTTTTTAAAATTAATTGGCAAATAAAATGGTTCTACTCCCATATTACTTACCGCAGAGCCTAGTGGGGAAAAACAAAGAGGGATGTTGAATCAAGCCTGGAGAAACATGCTCAGCATAACCATGAACATACAGGTTGGTCAGCAAACAAAATATAATAATGTGGGAGAACTCTGGGACAGATCCTTGATGGCAGGCAGATCCTTTGTCTCTGTCATATGGTCAAAATTTTTGATCCTATAGTCAAGATCTCAAATCTGTTATGGTTGGGGCCAAGAGGGTCTTTGGGTCTCACAGTGTCCTAAATTGACTGATATTTGAGTTATATTTACAGGAAAGATTAATTATATCCATTATAGCAAATATATATAGCCAAATTATAGTAGGTGTTAATCCTCTATCTAGTTATCTTTTGAAGACAGTGTTTTGTGACAGAAGCCACAAACAGAGCACAATTGAAGAAGAAAATAAAAATGAGACATGTATTGATCTTTTGTTTTGAATATAATGTTTGGCTATTTGGTAAAAGAAGTGGGAGAAGAGTGACTTAGGAGATAGACCCCAACGATAGATGCAGCTGAAAAGATCCATGGCAAGAGGGAAACCACAAAGCAAAGAAGTAGAAAAGCGTAAGAAAGATGGAAAGACAAGGATGAAGTGTCAGGATGCTGTGTTTGACTTGTTGTAGGGATGGAGAGGCTGTTTATCAAATACTACAATTTGAGGATGGTAGGGATGCTACTCTTGAGTAAAAAAGATGCATCAGGTTTGGGAGAATATGATGAACTTGCCTTGACTTATGTTGAGTTTCAGATGCTTTATGGTCATCCCAGGGGAAGTGAACAATAGCTAATAGATTTTTGACACTATAGTCAACATCTCAAATCTAATATGGTTGGAGCCAAGAGGGTTTTTGAGTCTCACAGTGTCCTAAATTGACTGTAGAATAGATGAGATCAGAGTCCCTGGGATAAGTACCAAATGATAGATGATCAGATTCTAAGAGGATGCCCAGAAAGATTGATGGTGTCCTTAACATCAGAAGAAGAGAAATGTCAAGAGAGTAGCCAGTGGGGGTGAGTGCCCATGATGGTCAAATGGGGCCATGGAAACTTTTTATAGTTAATTTTTCTTAGAATGAGATATTACTTTGAAAAGAGGGAAGAGCTCTAACTTTCTCACAAGTGGTGTGAAGGAAAGCGATGCTTTAGACACACTGAGAAGAGAGTAGACAGCAGCAGCGAATGCCCCAGATGGCCACGTGGAGAGATGGAAATATTTGGTAAGAAGTTTTCCTTAAAATGAGATATTACTAAATTTTTCATAACTGCAACACTGGAATCTGTTATTGCAAGAATAGACATATTTCAAGAAACATGAAATTAAGCCAAAGGCATGGTGATTTCCATGTCTCACTTTTGGTCCAAGAATGTGGAGGGTTTGTTTGTTTTGTTTCTCCTTCTGAATTTTCCAAAATAAGTCATGGAGCCAAGACTAACTTATTAAATGTCTCGCATTTTATTTACATCAGGCATGTTTGAAAATATAATGGTATTAAAATAATATTTAGTGTGATAGGAAAATAAAATGTGTTATAATTCTGACTACTCGAATTGTGTAGGCAAACCCATGCAACTTGTCTGCCCACCCTTTTGCTAATCTCCGTTGAGCAAAGCTGCTAGTGTACGGTGTCTCTGTACTTCACAGGGCAGCTTCCGTGCATAAATCTAGCACTTATAGATGTCAGGGAGGAGGGACCTCCTAGGTCTCTATTTTTCAAACTGTTCAGTGAGCATGGAAAACATCAGAGGATGCTCCAGGAAGCAAGAGATGTATTTTGCCAAACCTGTATTTAATTTGTTTTGTATTTTTGCATAACAGTTGTGGAGGTCTAAAATGTGTGTATGGGGGGGGTGTGATTCTACTTAAAACATGTCCACGAATACTGCTCTCCACAGACCTCCTTCCTAGTCTAAGCTTCTCCCCTCTTTGCTCACTGCCAAAGTGTGTTTTCGCTGTAGGAAATGTTTCTGAAACAGCATCATTAAATGGCAGGTAGAAAAACTATAAAAGAACGATAATGACGGCCAACAAACTGTTTCTGTAATTTATGAAGACAAGTTAAAGCACACTATATATTAACAAACAATAGAGTGATTCTTTTGATGCCCATGTAAATAAGCAAACATATCAAGAAGAAATAGGGCTTTTTAACAGCAGCAGTATTGTGGTACATGTATTTCACGGTTGGCAATTAAATAGATGTGGTAAGTCTCTACCCTTGCCACATGAAAAGACTCGCTGGCAGGGTTCGACGACAAGTCAGGGTGTTTTCATTGGCGTGAAGCCTCTAGAGCAATGGTTCTCAACCTGTGGGTCGTGACCCCTTAGGGTTAAATGACCCTTTCACGGCGGTTGTATATCAGAACTCCTGCATGCCAGATATTTACATTACGATTCATCACAGAAGCAAAATTACAGTTATGAAGCAGCAACAGAATAATTTTATGCTTGGGAGTCATCATAGCATGAGGAACTATATTAAAGGATCTCGGCATTAGGAAGATTGAGAACCACCGCTCTAGGGCCCCTGTACACCTTAATCTGGTGTTCTGTTTTAGAAACAGCCATTTGAATGGCCCTTGTTGATCAGTCTTGTTCTGGATGTTTGAGCGTTACCTTCTTCCAGAACATTTACTGACAGAATCCTTCTGAACAATTTCTTCTGAAACTAAGAGGAAATCGGTTAGTTGTTTGTTTGTTTTACTTATTTATAAACTGCTTCTAATTCTTGTACAATATGAGAACTTTCGTTGCTATTACGAGGTATTAAACAGGCCAAGGTAAGGAAGGTCACCAGCCCGGTTGACCTGATATAAAGTGTATGGGAGTTGGTTTCATTTCTCCAACTCTTGACTGTACAGTCTCTGACTCTCTTCCACTGTCAGTCCAATAGCTGAACAGTGGAGAGACTAAGGATGTTACGCTTCCTATTTGCAGGCCTTCTTCCCTTCTGTAAGTAGGTGGTGTTGGGGTGAAGCTAGTGGCGTGGGTGGATCTGCTCTGCAGCCCCTGCTCAGCTGTTTGGCCTGAAAGGAGGGCAGAATTTGCTTCCTACCCCTCTGATTTCCTGGTGTGATGTTGCAAAGAGGGGCTGCTTGTTCATCCTAGCTGGCCAGCTAGCTTAGCCCCAAAATAACCACATAGAAACTGTATTAATTAAATCACTGCTTGGCCCATTAGCTCTAGCTTCTTATTGGGTAACTCTTACATCTTAATTTAACCCATTTCTATTGATCTGTGTATCGCCACGTGGCAGTGACTTAGAGGGTAAAATTCCCAGTGTCTGTCTCTGGTGGATCCATAGTGTATCTCCGCCTCTGACCTTCTTTCTCCCAGCATTCAGTTCTGTCTTCCCTGCCTACCTAAGTTCTGCCCTGTCAACAGACCCAAAGCAGTTTCTTTATTAACCAATGAAAGCAACACAAAGACAGAAGGACCTCCTACACCAGTGTGATGGTAGCAAGCTAAGAGACAAGATTTTTATTATTGTTGTTATCCTATTATAGGAAAGAAAAGGTAGTCCCAGCTGGTTGGTCTAGGGCTCCTCTTCTACACTTGTTGCAGCCTCCCAAATCAGGGGTCACTGAGGCCTGTGGTGGATACTCCAGGACTTGCTTTCCTGAACACATGGGCAGTGGTCAAAGTTGTGAGCAAGTCTTGAGATCTGCAATAGAATAAGAAAACCATACAGGAATTGTACAGTATCCATGTTGAGTAGCAGTGATAGAGGGGAATGTTGTTTTCTTTGACTTGTGTTATGTTCTTGACTCAAGATTTTGATGAGGTACAGGGTAAATTAACCCTGCCAGATGGAATAATTTGCCTATTTACAATTTTCCTGCTGGGTAGATTCTATATTTGTTCCAAACCTTGTTCCAAAGGTTTATCGTGATAAGAAAATAGAATTATATGATATTATAAGAAATTATTATTCTTTGGGAGAAGTTATGCTACTGTACATATAAAGTGGTTCTGTGCATACCAATTAAAGCTTTAGAAACTGGTCATATATTCCTGGTCATCTTTCTAAGTGGAATTTTTTTTCTTCTTTGCATAAATGATTGCAACCAGAAAGCATATTGGTTCCTAGATTTTATATATTAAAAATGCAGTATTATCATAAAGAATAAAACTATCCCCACGCTCCCCAAGCTTATCAGTACCAGTAGATGTTATTAGGACAGAGGCAGCAGGGAGCAGTGGACTGGCCATGACTTGGGCATTGTGAAGAAGCTGCTGGATCTTCTTGGCTCAGTGCTTCCATCTGCATGACACTGACTCCTGGGGCCTGGATATGTCACAGCATCAGTCCCTAGACTGAACATGGGCCCAAGTAGTCAGCTCAGCCACCACTTCCTTTGTTGAGTAGAGAATCGGGCAGGCAGTCTGAACACATGCAAAAAGAGAGTGACTTACCATCTAGAGTATGATTTCTGAACTTCAGCTAGACTATGTTTTCCAATATTTGGACAGTAACTGCAGACACTCTTCATAGATTGTGACACAAATTTCCTCTACTTCATGTGTCTGAGAACCTTATACCTTATTTTTGTAACACTTGGGGTGAGCGCTACTTTGTTATGAGGCTTAGGAACATACCTGGAGTACCTTTCATCTAGGAGGTTTCCAAAGACTGCTCATGGACTGACAGACAGTACAGGCAGCTGACTTCCAGCTCTCCCGGGGTGGCACGTGATCCTCACCTTTCCTGAGACGAGATGCCGTCTTTCTTACAGCCTGAAGATCATACCAGTTCCTGACCTGTAAAATTCTCCTTTCAGGACCCACCTACTTCAGTTTCCCTTGGCCTGCGAATGGAAGAGATGATCTTCAACTTGGCAGACACGCATCTATTCTTCAATGACCTAGAAGTAAGTCCTGATTGCTTTACACATACTTTGTGGAACATATCTGAAAATGCGGGATGGGTTCTGAAATTATCATTGGATATTGCTCTTTTAAACACGTAATTGGAATACTGAGACAAAGTACTGATAAGGCAATATGTTTCCCTGTTGTGGCATTTATTACATTTTAAAGTTGGATCCTGAATGATTAAAATTTGATGACAAGATTCCCAAGTATCAAGTGTGATTCTTAGAAGCTTTGTAAGCCATTTGTGCAGCTGCCTGTGTTGTCCCTACCCACCTCTTCCGGTGCTTTCCTGTCCAATCTGATTGTTTGGAGCCGGTTTGCTTGGGGCCTTTACTATCTGGGTTGCTAGGACTTCTCATGCCTTCACTGCAGCTGGTTTTATTGGGGGAACATCTCTAAGGAGACTGGCTGACTGGAAGGGATGGCGGCAGACGCGACCTTAGCTGGATTCTTAACAAAGACGGGCATTGTTTTCACCTATCTCCGTTATGATAAGACATGACTAGCATCCGCCGCCCCCCTCCTTCACAGGGACCCTTGTTTATTTAACTCTCAGTGCTAAGCAAGCTTGTGGTAGGGCTGCCAACAGGCATTAATCATCAGGTTGTTGCTTTGCGAGGTTTTATAAACGTATGTTATTTCAGACAGGAGAGGAATCTCAAAGATTGAAATAGAACTTTTACTGATCAAAGTTAATTGGCAGCAATTGGCCTTTAAATATTTCCTGATGTTTCCCTTCTCAAAATCAAGCAAAATGCACCTTATTTAATAGAGGAGCCCAAATCACTTGACAAATGCCAGTGTGTGACAGAATGTACATGCGGTTTCTTCAACATCTGCCCCGTATTTTGATTTCTTTTCATCTGCAATGAAACAACTCGCAGGCGAATCGGCAGCTTCCAGGGCAATAAAGTGATTTAAATGCACTTGATTTTTTTTTTTACTCATTCCTTGGAGATATAGTTATTTTTAGTTTTATAAGTAAAGCGCATTTTTTATTTTTGCATTTGTAAGTGTTTGCTTTCCTCAAGGAAACAACACGGAATTATGATTTTTTTTTATGAGGACATTCTCTCTGAGTGACAACTTCAGAATTATCTTTACAGAAATTTCATCACCAACACTTATCTTCAAAACTTGCTGCTGACTTGTGGCTGTATTTCACTCTATGAGAAAGCGACACAAAAATTCCGTATTTTACTTGCCTGTTAACATTCTTTATCCAGACTTCCATTTGTCTCTAAAGACACAGACTAGGTTGATATTTCACGCTTAGTGCATCCTTGTCCTTCTTATTGCTGTCCATCAGTGTTCGTAACATCCATCAGAACTCGACGAGCAATGTTTTGCAATTGATTGACAATTCTGGCATGTTGCAAATGTCAAATGGTGTGGCAAAATGTGAGAGGTTAAACAAAGTAATAATTCATGATATAATTTATTATGGTACTTATGAAAGCTTCCAAACTCAGCTTTGATTTAATACAGGTTTATTTTGTTTGTTTAGTTTATATTATTTCCACTGAAATACAAGGAGAGACAGAAGCGTCACTCAAATACCTTAAATGTACATACTATAGAGATTCTAATTTAAGGATGTGAGTGAGGAAAAGTTTTAAATGGTCTTTGAAGCGACTGAAATGACATAATCTATTCTTGTATGCATGCTATTTCTTGTTAGAAATAAAGAGCAAAAGAGAACAAATATATAATTCAACCATGTATATAAAATGACAATGGAAATATTTTTAGGCCCCAGACCTGATACAAGTAGCTTTTACATCATTTTATTCGAGAACAGCATAAATGTAACCACAAAAGGAGCCGTGAAATATTCATTTTGCCTGTCTCTGGAAATTATTTTCTCTAGATTTGTGTGGCATTTTTAAATAAATTGGTTCTTACACTCTTGCAGCCTTAACTTTTATAAGTTTTTTAATTCAACAAGCCTGGTACTGGTCACTGGAAACACAAGTTTCTTTGACTATAAAGAGTAAAAAATATTCCCTGGCCGACACTCTTAAGAAAACCAAAATTATCTTCTCAGGCAGCAGTAAATGGGCAATGTCTGCTTTCACACACCCGTTCCAGAGTGTGATGGCAAACGACACGGACATTTCAATATGCTTAGACTATAGGGTTTAGCTTTTGACCCTCTGGGACACAAGACAGTTGGAGGAGTTTGACAATCCCTTGTTGGGCACGGAGTATCATACCTGGAATCTGGTTAGTGGCATCTGCCTTTGCTTCCTTCTAAGATCTTAGCCTTTGACAGCTGCCCCTCTGCACATTCTGTTTAGCTCATGTTTGCTTGGTAGGCCAAAATGTGGGGACTTCCAGTGATATACCATCAAAACATATACACAGTGCCTCCAAGGGTATGATTTTAAAGATTTAAGGTACTACTTTTAAAAGAGTTCATAAATGTCAGCATGAACTCTGAAAAGTAAAGTAGATAATAACACTATTTAGTCTCTAAAGTCTTGCCACCTCGGTGGCTTTTTGATTTAAAATATCAGAATTCACATTAATCCCACTGATGCATCTGGAAAGTAAATTTAAAAGGAAAAAAAACTTGCTCCTCTGTGTCATTAAAATGGTCTGATGTGTTGAAGAACAAGAAAGATAGGGAGACATAACTATCATGGGATGCAATAATTTCCCCGGTGGAGACAGGCTGAAATATTAGTTACAAAGCATACCTCTGACTCCCTGCTTCCTACCCTGACAGACACCCCACATATCACTTTACAGAAAGCCCCCACTTGCTATCCAATGACGCTTATATGGAGTTTTTTTTTTTTTTTTTTTTTTTTTTTTTTATGACACTGTGGAACCAGACTGTTTTCCAGCTTCTTTAGCATGGATGACTTTCTAACTGAATAGAGAAAAAAAAATTTCTCTTGGGTTTGTACTCAAAAGCCATGTGCAAACAGTGACAGCAGTAGTAACATTGGTGTCTAAGCCACGCCCCGCGGGTTCCCCTACTGGAGCTTTCCATACTGAAAAGGAAATATTTGGCACAGATGCTTATGTCTAAATCGAAACAAGGCATTCAGTTTGTCTGGCGCTTTCTCTTAGTGTTGTCTAGCGTTCGCTGTCGTGGTGGCTGTCACGCTCGTATGTGGTGGTCTTTAGGATTAGGCAGAAACTGTCTTCATGTGTTGCCCATGGAGAGATGAAGGCTGGGAGGATATGGAAACCCTCCCCCATGTCTGTGGAGACAGCACATGAGTTCATTGCCATTCATCCATCAAGTTGCCTAGTGCCTTGTTTAGTTGGGTGCCCTGGTTGGAATTTTTGTCAACCTGACTTAAGCCCGAGTTATGGAAGAAGAGGGTACATAACTTTAGGAGACTGGCCCACGGGCAAGTCTGTGAGACATTTTCTGGTTTATGACTGACATATGAGAGCCCAGCTCACTGGAGGTGGTGCCATCCCTGGGCAGGTGGTCCTGGGTTGTAAGGGGCCATGGAGAGCAAGCCAAGAAGCAGCATTCCTCCATGGTCTCTGCTTCAGTTTCTGCTTTGAGTTCCTGTCATGACTTCCCTCAGTGATAGAGTGTGACCTGAAAGGTGTAAGTTATGAGAAATGAACCCTTCCTCCTTCCACGTTACTTTTGGACATGGTGTTTATAGCAGTAGTAGAAACCTATCTAAGACAGATGTGATAATCCATCTATCACATTCCTGCTCTACACACACCGAGCACAAATACTCTGACTCTTGTCTAGGTCAATTTGTCTAGAGTCTGGTTTATTTGTTTTTGTTTTTTAATACCTATACTTATAGCCCTTGCTGTCATCCTCATTTTTAAATAAAAGAAAGAAGAGAGGCTCTGACCTCAGTAGTTCTGGGTTTGACAAATCAAAGGCCCATGTGAGGAACTGGTGGGCAGTGTCTAGTAACACCAGAAGAGACGAAGAAGATTTGTCTTGTAAAGAAATATGTGTGCATGTTGGTTTAACTCAGCCTTTAAATGCAGTGTAAGTTTTATTATTCTAAAACCCAGGTTAGGTAGCAGTTATCTTAATATATCTTATTTAAACATTTATTTTTATCGTTTTATTTATTTCTTATTTTTATTTTATCTTTTTATTTTTATGTCAGTCATGCCAGTGTTGAATGATTTCAAATGATGCGTACTGTATGGGCCTAGCATGTGCCTCCAAAAACATGAAACACTAAATTCAGAAGTTGATTTTTTAAGTTTGAGAAATATGATTCACCTAGAAAGTACTTTTTCCCCCTATAAATAGAAGCTCTGGTGCCCAGCAACCAGCCTTGTGGATGCTGGGAGCCTTGGTTTTTAGCAGCCAGAGAAAAGGGCTTCTTGTTGCCTATGAGGCAGGTATATAAAGAGAGCCAAGCTAGTTTCTGTGTTTAGTCATTCCCGTGAGTCCCAAGTCACTGTAGGAAAGTGTGTGCGCCGGTCCATTGATACACCCCACATTCAATGCCCCACTGCCTTGCACACAAACATGTACACACAACTTGTCCTTTTCATCTCTGGACATTGACTCGGGGTCTGCAGGTTAATGTAAGGAACAACATTACTTTAACCCTGGTACCATCCTTCATGATCGTCTCGTACATGTTGATTATTAAAGTCTGTTAGACTGAATTTGTGTGTGTTGTCTTAGAATGAAGTGCTGGTTCTTGTTTCCTTCCCCAGCGAGACTGATTGGTCTGGTCCATGTCTCTAGTTAAGAGTAACACAAACCCTCTCAGTTTAGGGGCGGATGTGCTTTGTAATCAACAAACCAGTGTTAACACGATGACTTGTATTGAATTTGTTTTCCATGGTTTACAACGAATGGGCAGCAGGAAGATTTTATGTAATCCATTATTCTAACTAAAATATAATTGTTCTTTTTGTTTTGTTTTATTTTTCAAGACGAGGTTTCTTTGTGTAGCCTTGGCTGTCCTGGAACTTTCTTTCTAGACTAGGCTGAGCTCAAACTCACAAAGATCCACCTGCCTCTATTACCCAAGTGCTGGGATTGAAGGCATGCACTACCAGTGCCAAGCATTATTTTCTTGTTATTATTTATTCATAATTTCTGGTAAGATTACTATCTTTATTTTGCCTCAAATTTAAAATAGAAATCTAATGCTATATTCAAATACTTCGATAATATGATGTTTATAAAAAGAAATTAAGCATCGGCATGAACAGTGGTTTACATAGAGATGTTTCTTATAGCCTAAAGATGCAGAAAGCTTGCCTAGCGTGTGTGAGTCCATAGGTTCCAGCCCCTGTACTGGAGAGGGGGAGTGAGATGGAGGGAGAGGGCAGGGTGGTAACCTTTGTATGGGGTGGGGGTTGGAGACCCAGGGTGTGAATGGACAAACAGTTGCAATGGTCAGGTGAGAAAACATTCTGAGAGGAGAATGGCAAGCGCAGTGGCCTTAGGACAGAAAGGAGGCAAGACAGCCACACGGCTGGGACAGACAGGCACAGTCCACAAGGGCTTTACAGAGATTGTGGCGCAGTGTTTTACTGTTGCACTGGGAAGCCACTGGCAACGTTAAACATGGATTTGATAGAATAACATCATATTGAGAGAGAGAGAGAGAGAGAGAGAGAGAGAGAGAGAGAGAGAGAGAGGAATTCGAATTCCTATCAAATGAGGAATAAAGGGAGAGTTCAGTGGAACCAATTAGAAACACTTGCAGTCAAAGGGGATGGTATAGCAGGGCTGAGGCCCTCACAGTACGGACTCAGTGGGGAATCGGGAGATTTATAGTGCATCTGAGTGGAGGTTCTGGTGGGAGGTGCTGGGCTGTTTGTTTTGTTTTGTTTTTTTAACTCGAGTCTTAGTAGTATGGGGCTGTAGCTGAGGAAGAGGAAGACTAGGTCGGGATGGTGTGAGGGGGGGGCGGCGCTGGTGTGCAGTCATGCTTTCTGTGGAAATTTATCTACCTAGTCGGTACTCATGTCAGAGATGGCAGAGAGACTCTCAGCAAAGAGAGGCAAATCTGAAGGTATAATTTGGGAAATTATAAAAGTCATGTGGACCAGGTGGTATGTCCCATAGGGGGGAAAAGTGTAAATTGAGAAAGGTGTCAAAGACTGAGTCTTAGGCACCCTGCCAGTGAGAAACAGGAGCTCCAAAGAAAACTGAAAGGAATAGCCGGTGAGGCAGGCAGGAGCGTACGGCATCAAAAGACCTTTGGAATCAGGATTCGAGAACTTTCAAGGGAGGGTGTTCTTATGTCCCATGCTGCCTGGGCTATAGGTGAACACAGAATGGTCCTGGCTGTGACTGGGATGTTGGCTGCTGGTGTCAGGTGCTCTCTGGGGTGTAAGATGTACGGAGTGGTCCTGCTGTGACTCAGATGTTGGCTGCTTGCTGGGGCTGGTCAACACCAGTTCAGTGACTGACCTGCAAGGCATGGAAACAAGATGCATCAAGAGATAGCTGCATAGGGGTTTTCTTGTTTTGCTTTTATTTTGAATGTTTGTGTGTTTTGCGTGTTGGTGCATACCTACATATGTGTGCACATGAATGTGGAAGCCAGAAGTTGACGACAAGCTTCGTCCTCCACCATTCTCTTTGTTGTATATTAAGGCAGGGTCTCTGACTCATCAATTTAGCTAGTCTATGTAGCCAGACTGCAAACCCTCCAGGGTTGGTCCTTCCTTTGCCTCTCATGTGCTTGGATTAGAGGTGAACCATCCTGCCCATGTGCTTGGATTAGAGGTGAACCATCCTGCCCAGGACATTGCCCAGCATCTACCTGGGTGCTGAGGATCACCCTCTAATTCTCACAAGTATGTGCCAAGTGTTTTTACCCACTGAGCCATCTCTCCATCCTCCAAACTAGGTTTTAAGTAGAAGGTAGTTAGGAGCACTTGAGTCTTTGTGGGAATGATTCAGGAGAAAGGAAAACATACAGGCTATAGCAAACAAACAGGGGAGTATGTCCATAAGCACAAGCCCCGGGACTGACCTTAGGGAAGGGTCAGTTACGTCCCCACAGGTACAGCTGAAGGCAGAATTCAGCAAAGGTAAGAGGGAGTCTTTCTTGCTACAGAAACTCTTACTATGCCATTCTATGATTCCTATTTCTGTGTCCTTCTCTGACCCGGTAGGAAATCCCTTGAGGTCAGAGACTATTGACTGTCAACTTGAACTCTAAGCTATTTACGCAAGATTCATTACATAGAAGGCTCTCTTTTTCCCCCTCTTTTCTTCCAAGTATCTTCAAACTGGTTTGCAGTGAGGACTAATAGTGTGTGTGCCGTACCAGGAACTCAAAGTGTCAAGCATGTCAGGAAAGTGCTCTATAGTTTAACTGTGCCTGCAGCCCAGCACCGCTCCCTATAATCTGAAAAGTTAAACTTTAAAAGCAAATGAAAATTCGTCACGATCTTAAAAACAATTAACATCATCCAGAATCTTAAACTTTGAAATTGCTCTTTTAAAAGTCATATCACAAAATCTTACTGTCAAAACATAATTTATGTAGGAAGAAGTATGATGTCGAATGATAACCACCATGGTGCTAGTTTAGGATTTAAAATCAAAAGGTATAAATATAAAAATAAGATAAAAGGGCTTTATTCATTAAAATATGAGAGATAAATAATTTGTATTAATAACTAGTTTATTTCTGGATAGTGGAATGACAGATTGCTTGCTTTTTAAATTTTACTTCCTGTAGTTAATATTTTTATTAATAACACATTAGTGGTACAAATTAATAGAATTCATTAGCTATTTCCACACACACATACAACATGCCGTAAACTTATTCATCCATTCTTTTGTAGACTCCAACTTTTGTAGACTCCATCCCCCTGAGACTGCAATATTTCCTATGGTAATATTGAACATAATCATGACTGTTCTCCCTTGTACTCAAAGACCCTACTCAGAAACCTGTGGTTTGTCTTATAGTTTCAGTGGTAAATAGCTTGAACTTACTCACTTATGAGGCCATCCTATACCTCATCTTCCCACCTATCAGACTGGATAATGATACACTTCTTAGGGTCCATGTGAGTGCTGTGTGAATTAATACCTGCACAGCGCATACACTAGACCTTGACACACAGGAAACCCTAAATAGGTGGTGCTGTTATTGCCTCCTTTTTTCGCATGAAGAACACAGGGCTAAGCACTGTTAAGGCTAAGAGGAAGAAACAGACATTATTAAAGGGGTTTGAAATGAGAGGTATAAGCCATACTGCTTTGCTATCCCCCCCCAATATCACATACAGTTGTAATGAAGCCTTACCAGCTATACCAGAACCAGTGTCAGTGGTTAGTCTGCAAGTACCACTTATTCTAGGCACCCCCTGAGTCCTCTTGCTCCACCCACATGTCTATTCTCCCATCACCTTGCATGAGGTGGTCGGTGGACTGCTAGCAGTAAACCACAACTGTAACTGAAGATCTTGTCTTCATGGGAAAGGGTGTGTTTCTTTGTTTGGGACTGGCACACTTTCTGTTACATGTTACAGAAAACCTGTCTCAAAGGGCGCCTGGTGGAACTTGCTGGTGGTATTAGCGCAGGGAGAAGAGCCTTGTGGTAGATGAAGTCACTTCATCAGTCACAGAGCCTTCCCTGCAGATGTAGCTCCAGGACGGCAGGTGCAGGGGGCTGATTGGCTGGAGCTATCAATAGCATAGGCAGGAGGGAAGGCATCGGACCCCAAGGAGTGCCTTGACCTTGATTCTCCATCAAAACTATGAATTTAAACTTTGCAGTATCCGCAGTTTTTATATATGGGGATGATTGAAGTGGGATGAATTTGCCCCAGACCTGTTAGTTTTAAGTAAAGGAAAAGCTGACATGGAACCCCAGGTTTCTTTTTCAAATAGGTTTGCACCAAACTTGTGGTCAAACCTACTGTATCTCAGAACCTCGCTCATGGTCTTTAGTGTAATCTGAAGTGACTGAATGGCCTCTCGGTGTGCCAAGGAGCCCCAGTCCCCAGATGGTGCTCCCTCCTACTTGGCTTTGAAAACAAGGCTTGCTCCATCTTTCAAATCTACAAACCTCAGTCACTCTTGTTTCTAAGCAACCTTGTTTCTGTTTTGGATTTACTGGAAACAGCTCAGTAGACAGACACATACATATTCCTATTGTTGAATATGGAAAACCATTATTTTAGGAGCTTCTGTATAACTGATAAAGAGTTACCTCACTCTGACCGGTGTTGGCTCTGTTCTGCATATTAGCTGGACATCCAGGAAGTAAAGTGCATCTGTTATGCAGAGTCACAGAAACACTGTGTACTCGCTGCTTTTCCCATTGTTGGGACAAAATACCTGACGGAAGCCACTGAAGGGAGGGGCTTTTACTTCTGCTCACAGTTGAGAATATAGTTCACCTTTGCAGGAAGGGTACAGCACAGGAACTTGGGGTAACTGGTCACATTACGCTGCCATCAGGAAGCAAAGGGAAATGAATGCTGGTGTTTAGTTGCTTCTCTGTATTCAGTCCAGAATGCCAGTCCATGGAATGTTTGCACACATATGTGGGTAGTAGGCATTTTCACATCAATTACCCAGGCTGGAAGCTCTTCCACACTTCTGCTTAGAAGTTTATTTCCTTTGCCAAGCAATTGTGGCACACACCTTTAATCCCAGTGCTCAGGAGGCAGAGGCAGGCAGATATCTCTCTGAGTTCAAGGCCAGCCTGGTCTACAGAACAAGTTCTAGAACATCTAGGGCTACATAGAGAAATCCTGTCTAGATCTACCCCTCCAAAAAGGAGTTTGCCTCCTTGGTGATCTTCAATCCTGTCAAACTAACAATCAACATTAACCGCCACTTTTAATGAACACCATTTTGAGAGTTGGGCACAGAGAACACAGGAACACACGCACTACTGTGCCATGCCTAGCCTAGAGGAGCCCAGAGGCTGGGTAGAGGCAGAGGGTAAAGGGATACTCTCAGATTTGGTGAAGAAAGTGGTGGACGCATGTATGTGTATGGGAGCTTGTGGACTCCAGCCTAGGTGAGAGGGTTGGAGCAGTGACCTCACTAGAGAGTGATACAGCATGATGCCTTGGCTTCGAGGAGCAGAGTTTGAGAGGGTGCAGAGCCCACAGGATCCCTAGGAGGTTAGAGGGTGGAAAAAAAGGAGAAGGTTCTGAACAAGGCTTTTGAAAAGCAGATTTCATGTGAGCTAAGGGTTAAAAAAAATGTTCCAGAACTTTTCATGACTACGAAGGTGAATTACATCGTCAGCAGGATCAGTAGTCTAAGTGGGAGATCACTAGAGTTACCCCAGGGGGAGGAGAAAATATGGCAGCTTAGAGAGCTGTTTGGAAATCAGCTGTAGCATTTGTAGGTACATGACACCCAGTAGGTAAGAGTCCTAACTCCTAGCCTGGCTGAGCAATGACACAGAGAACCCAGGAGAACCGGCTAGCCTTGGAAGGAAGATCCTGCATCCAAGCCGAAAGATTTGGTTATGCAAGGCGCTCCCAACATTAGCAAGCAGTGTGATGAAAAGATCTTAAACTCAGCAGAGGGCACCAGGCAGGAAGCGTCACCCATAACATTGTTTGCAGTGTCACAGAGATGACACGGTGGAGGAGAAAGGATAGTTCTCTCGGGGGGTACCTGCCTATGATGCTAGTTTGGCAACACAGAATCTGAGTATATTCAGAAAGTTTCTGATTTGGGAACTCAAATAACATAGTAATCGATTGGCCACTCATAAGGATCAGTTAGTCTATGAGACTGTAACTAGCTTGTCAGTGAGGGTCTAGTTCTACTGTGCCATGCTTGTGATTCCATCGTGTGGGGCCACAGAAGTAGGGTCAAAAACTGAGGACAGAGAGACTGCTTAGAGAGGTAGATGCAGCTGCGGCCCCCCTATCCTCTGTGCCACCTTCACACTGGCAAACCCCCAGAGAGCAGCAGGGACAGGGTGTGGGTTCCGCACTCATGACTGGGCACCTGCCACACGGCAGTACTCCTGAAGACGAGAGTTCTGACTGTTCCTGACACATAAGATGGCGTTTTCTTTAGTGAAATCGCTGCACTGAGGGTCAGTTTTTCTCATTAGTGAAAATACTAATGAAAGGTCAGTGTGTTTCAAAAGTCTGCCAAGTTGTTCTGTTGAGTATTCCCTAACTCCAGGTTCTGGTTTAGACCTTTGATTGTGACAGGCGCTGAGTCTCCATCAGTCTGAGAGGAGCTCAGGCCCCTTGGAAAACCAGAGTGAACTCCACCGCCACCCTAGGGAGTGCAGTAATAGAGGAAGGAATTCAGGCATATTCTCTGTCTCTGTCTCTCTGTCTCTCTCTCTCTGTCTCTCTCTCTCTCTCTCTCTCTCTCTCTCTCTCTCTCTCTCTCTCTCGCTTGCTCCTTTTTCTTCCTTAATATTGAATAGCACAAGAGAAGGCCTGTAACTCCAACTTCCCACAAATGTATTTGAGCCGTGTCCCTGGGGGCTTCTCCCATTTCAGTGTGGCTACAATGGAGCCTCTATGTGGGCCCCACTCAGTATTCCAGCAGTGTCTCCAACAGGGCTTTCTCAGTCCTCAATTCTCCCCGCACAGTCTCAGCTACTCTTCTGTAAGCAGGTGGAGGGCTGGGGCCCAGGGAGAGGCTGCTGCTTTGGAGCAGTGTTCTTTGGTCAACGGCCCATGCCTCTTTGGACATAACTGACCAAGCGTTGCCTTCGGAGGGGCCGCCTTTCACAAAGGTAAAGGGAACGTATGTCTAAGGCACCCTCCCTTTCAGAGTGTATGCCTCTGTTGGTACAGTGTTACTGAACGTGAAGGTGAAGTGTTTCTTTAAACAAAAAGTAAAAGGAGTTTGGAAAGCAATTATTGAAGACAATGAATTAGCGTGTATGAAGAGCATGCCAAGGCTTCATGAAACAGAAACCATTGTAATGTAAGAGAAATTATTTCCATCATAGGAATTAAGATGGATAGCTCATACTTCAATCATATCCCCAGTCACAAAGCTTTAAGCAGAAGCCCCCTCGTAAAGTAGCCATGGCCTTCTGGAAACTGTCAAGATGGACTTTTCAAAACATCAGGGATGATTTTAAAGTTTTATCAAGGTTGAAGTAAGAAATCAATTCTGTGGCACTGCCCTTAGGAGTAAGGAGAAAACAGATGAAGACAATCTACTCTTGAGGGGTTTGTAATGTGGTGAGGATTGGAGCTGAGGGTACACATACGGCCTCTGTGTGTGCTTAGAAAAGATGAGAGGAACAGGAAACTGCATACCACTCAGGTTAGCGGGAAGAAGCAACGCTGAAAGGAGCGGGCTTAAGAAATAAGTGTTGCGAGCCAGGTGTACAGTGAGCAGAGTCAGACAGCTGGGTGGTTGTTAGCAGCTAGAAATATCTATGAAAGACAGGAGATGGATGGATGTCACATATCTAGGCATGTGCACGGCTGTCATCATCAACTTCAGCCTTTAAGCCAAGTGATCCAAGCGCTATTTTTAATACTCCGAATTAAGAAGAATCAACTTGTTTGCTATGCTGCCAGCCATTGCTTAGCTAAAAGAAACACAGAACATGCACGAAATGGGATGTTACACAGCAATTCAAAAGATACAGACTGGGCATGGTGGACACCCTATGACCCCAGCACTCAGGATGGAGAGACAAGGGACTTAAGAGTTCTAGGCCAGCCTGGGCTACTAAAGAAGCATGTCTCAAAAAAAAAAAAAAAAAAAAACAGTGATAGAAATCATCATGATAAGTCAGTGATAGATCATTTGCCTAGTCCATATGAGGCCTCGGGTTCAGTCTCCTGTGCTGGGCAACCACTCCCCCCCCCACACACACAGAGTAACAGATGATTAGTTGATATTATAGGTATTGTCACATATTATTGAAAGAAGGGGAAAATCCATCTTCATCGAAATTTACCTGCTTGCTTGCCCATGTCCCCTGAGAATGTAAGCTTTCTAACAACCACAAACAATTGGGGGTCAAGGAGTGAATGAGTGGGGGGGGCAGCCTAATGAGAGATGCTTGCCAGTGGTCGCTGCTGACATAGGAAGAGGAGTAGGCTTCTTTTCTACATTTCCCATGAGTTGTCTGCGAGGGTTTATAATATTTTACAACCAGACAGTAATTTTATTTCACAGACTTTTATATCCTGATGGTGCCATACAGTAACATTACCAGTTAGCTTTGACTGGGTCTGCTTTCCTACCGCTGCCACCTTGCCAGTCAGACCACCTGGGAGGTATTTTCAGTCTTATCCATGTGCTTGGCCAATGTTAAGAAATCACATAGGAAAAATGGGGTGTTATTCTACAGGTATTACATGGTAGGGCGCTCCAAAGTTATCTAGAGATGACTCATTATTGTCTGTTAAATGCAGAGTTTTAGGAAGACGAGAAAGAACACAGGACAGGGTCTCGCCCATAGCAGGTGCTTGACAATGACTGTTGGGCAAAGGGTGTATTACCCAGGTGACGTTGGACTCTCAGAAAGAGGCCTATCAAAGCCTAGCTGAGGAGTAGCCTGAAGGAAAGAAAACTGAGAAAGAAAGCATCTTAACAAGATGTGGACGAGCCTGTCATTGTCGAAGAAGGGGACTGGAAGTGACAGGCAAGGGTGTGTCATTCCTGACTCCTGACTGCACAGGAGGGACGAGATTTTACTGGGAAGCTTCGGTAGAAGGGCCACAAAGGTCTGGCTGTGTTGGAATACTCTGAGCATTTTTAATTAAATGTTTCTGCCACACCAATGGAGTGAAACAAAAGCAGAAATATAGTACATTGCTTCCTCCACCCCCAAAATGGTGTTCTGTAGTAATAGGGGAGCAGGCCTGCTTTTCGTCCTGCCTGGCTCCCGCACAGCTAGCTTTACACCCGAAATAACAACACACAAATTGTATTCATTTAAACACTGCCTGGCCCATTTATCTAGCCTCTTCTTGGCTAACTCTCACATCTCAATTAACCCATTTCTAATAAATCTGTGTAGCATCACAAGGTGGTGGCTTACCGGAAAAGATTCTAGCCTACGTCCATCTTAGGCCAGAGCTTCATGGGGTCTGCCTGACTCTGCTTTCTTTCTCCCACACTCCTGTTCTGTCTTCCCCGCCTACTTATGTTCTGACCTATCAAGCCAAGCAGTTTTCTTTATCAGTTAACCAATGAAAGCAACAGATAGATAGAAGACCCTCTTCTATCAGTGTTCCACAAACAACGTGAAGTTGCAGCACAGACTGGGTCCAAAGAGGGATTATGCAAGTATTTTAGCACATTCTCTGACAGAAAACCATAGCAGTAAGCACTGTACCAGTTCTCCTTAGCCATTCTCTATGTCTATACAGCTGGACCACCAAGAGTAACATGTTACTTGTTTGTGTGTGATTCTGGATGGGATGAACTAATAGCATGCAGAAAATAAATAAGAGAATTCAGAATGTGTCCCATGTGAACTCCAGTACTACTGGCATGGTTTACATAGTACTCACTCATAAGTGGCTTTTAGTCATAAAGCAAAGAAAAACCAGCCTATAATTCACAATCCCAGAGAACCTAGACAACAAACAGGACCCTAAGAGAAACATATATGATCTAATCTACCTGAGAAGTAGAAAAAGACAAGATCTCCTAAATAAATTGGAAGCATGGAGACAATGGGAGAGGGTTGGACGGGAGGGGAAAGAAAGGGAGGGGGGGAGAAAAAAATATATAGTTCAATGAAATCAATAAAGACTATGCATGAAAAAAAGTCATGCTTTTTATTATGTCAACATAATACAGTATTTTCCCTAATAACATAAACACCCAAGCATATCTGTGGCTCTAATTCTGGAGAAGGGTCTTTGTAGATGGTGGGGAATGAGTATGAACCAGAATCTCCTCAGTTTTCCTTTCAGGCTGTCAATGATTTGAAGCCCGTGGGGCTCCTCGTCCTGGTGAGGCAGCTCTGGTGAAGCCCTAAAGTAGTGGAATCTGTTACCGTCATCTAAAGACCGTATCTTCTAACACAAGGCCCAGGAAGACTGGCGTGGGGTAGTGGGTCTCCAAGCCCGCTGGCACTTGGAAGAGCAGATATTTTATGAGAAAGCCCTCAGAGGGCCTCCCTCCCCTCAGGGTCCGCTGATGGGAGGTGATGACGGGACCCTTCCTGCAACTCCCAGGGAACCTTCCTCCCCTTTCAAGGGCCGATGTCCGGTTCTGTGTGTTTGTCTTTCTGGAGTCAGTAATCATTCCATGGCAGAGAACGCTGGTTTAGGAATACTTGTAGGTACCCCGAGAGCCTGTCTATTTTGAGCAACGCAGTCCTTTAGATGCAATTGAGTACTTCTTACCTCTGTAAGATTCTCTGGCTGAATAACCTAGCTGAAGTTGATAAACCACCCTCTTTTCAACTTTCAGACTTCAAAGTTTAACCCTGCCCAAAAAGAAAAAAAAATTACATAAGATTATTTGTTTAACAATTGTACTGACTTGAGGTTTTCAGTTCGAGGAGAATCTACAGCCATAAATAATGAAAAACTACAACCTGCATGTGGCAGTAGATCTGCTATAGGGAAAAAGAATACTTTTTTAAATGCCACCTTTCATAGTGTTCAGCTTATTGTTTAATGTACATAAACAAAGCAAAAACGTTCTGTGTCCATTAAAGTGTCCTGTTAAACACTTCATATAAATTCATATGGGGCTCATTTTCCTCAGGTGGCAACAGGGGTAAAAAGAAAGTGACTACAGAAAGGGATGAAAGGTCCCCTGGCCGGGGTGTTTTTCCAGCCTCTGCCAGCCCGGCTGCCGTGGAAAGAACGGTTCTTATGAGAAGGTGATTATTCACAGCAAGCCTTGAGTTCATGTCACTGTGAAAAATTCTTCTCCAGCGCGTACTCTCAGCAGGGAAAATAGATCTGAAAGAAGGAAACGGGAGTTACAAAGAACACTGTCTGCTGCCAGTGACGAATTATGTGTGCAAAAGTGATGGGCAAGCCCATTGCAAATCGACAAATCGGTTCTGCAGTAAATCAAAGGCTGGCCTGAAGAGCGCCCGTGGGCTGGCATTCAGCAGGGGTGTTTGCATTAAATGTGCACTGAGTCCCCTTGTCGTAATGTTGTGGATAATAATTATTCTTTACTTTATCTTGGTCTTTCATCATCACGCTTTAAATTACATAATACAATGTAGAGTGCATGCTATAATGAATGATAAAATTACATACTATAATTTGAAATCGACTCAAACGCTAACTCACCGCCCTGTGTTGTAAAATGCTACAGCCTCTTATGTTAATTGAATAATAAATAAGTTGTAGAAGGTTATCAGCCTTTACCCACAACATCAGTGCTGTAGGCAAAACACCCTGAAATACCGTGTGCTGTTGGACACAACAGAGTAAATCTGCAAGGGTGCATAGCCCAGATGCAGAACACAAACTTAGCATGTGCAAAGTCCCCTCAAATGAATAAAAGATGTGTCTTGTGCCAAACAGTAAACATTCATTGAGCTTTGAAGGAAAAAAAGATTTAAGCATTGATATCATTAGATCAAATGTAGCTGTATCATAACTGTCAATTAGATTAATCCATTACCATTAGAGACATAGCATGAAAACAGTTTAAATAAGCCCACTTTGTCTCAAATGTTTATTTTCAGTTCTCTCTGGCTTATATTGAGCAGGACTTTTCACCCTAAGGTGAGGAGTGTGGATAAAGACAGATAGATTTAATATAATCATGTGGCGAAGGAAGTATTCATGGTGGGAAGGAAGTCCAAACCAAGAAAGACTCACATGTGTTTAGTAAGACTATGCCTCTAAAAAGTCACGGTCGTCATGTGATCCCTCTGTGACTTGGAAAGCCACATGCTGAAATATTATTAAATTTGCATCCTATTTTAATTAGCATACTTTTAAGTGATTAATACAAAAATATTAAAAATTTGAGATGTTTTTCCATTTTCTAGTTATTAATAAGCTTAGCTGTGCTGGCAGTTTGGAGATATTTTAATGATCATAAATATCTGTCCCAGGTACATCCCATGCCCAGCATACAGATGAAATGCTTCAACCTATCTTTTGCCTTAACATGCCATCTGTAGGCACTTTCAGTAAAAACCTTAATCTCTATGTAGTCTATGGCTGTTGGTATAAACAGATTCAGAACAAACTAGCAAGCAGCTTACCTTTGTTAAAACTGCTAGCAATCAAACCTTGGGTTTCTAATACAAGAATCTAGGTCTTCCTCCTAGTGTAAACAGAGCTGGAGCAGTATTCCATCACACTTAGGTAAGCCCCAAAGGATACAGCGGGCACAAGTATAAAGCAAAGGCTGTTTTCAAAGTGAGAAACCACGCAAATGAAATGGGTCTCTTTCTACAAGCGCAGGGGTGGCCATTGCAGTGGCTGGTTTCAGTGTCTGAGATTTGAAGTCACTTGTTTTCTCACTGACTTGTATAATTGTGTCATCCTATCCCTATCAAAACTGATAACTGATATTAAAATGTTGATTTAAAATATGCATTGAGGCCCGTGGAACACTGGGTGGATCATTTAGCGTAGGAATTTAAAGATCTTTTTTCTGGGTTTGTGTTAATTCTGTAACTTGCATGTCCCTAAATTCTCAAAACATGGAGGTGAGTTTCAAAAGTGCCCTGTTCTTCATCACTACTCCCTTAGCTGTAGGTCACGTACAAGGAAGCTTTGCAGAGGGACTTCAAGAAGCTATGACTATCACTGGTGTGCCCAGAGAGATGACAGATAGGTCCTACCAGCCAGTGCCAATGTGAAGGGACTTTGGATGTCTTCCATGTCTCCAGACATTGGGCTGGTTCTGTGGCACCAAGTCAGGGAAGAACAGGTAGCCCTTCATGTTTTTTGTGTCTTTTGAATGTGCTAAGGCCTTGGGCACATGTCTGGAAAGCCTCTGGGACAGAATTAGTAACGATAAATACATTACTCAACTGGGCACACTCCTTTTCACAGACAAGAGTGGGCAAGTTAGAAGTTGGTTCCTGTAAATTAAATTCTAGAGTGTAGGTGCTCAACCAGAGGGGCTAGACTTACAAAGCAAATCTAGTCAGGAGCTAATAAGAAGCAGGGTTCTTCACCTTTTCCAACTGTAGGCTTGTTTTGGGACCACCTTTTTCTTTCCTTAGACTTTCTGAATTATAGAGGTTCTGGTGAGAGTTGATATCTGGGGTACACATTCTACCTTGGTCTTCCAATGAAGCTATCAGAATATCCACGGAATCAGAAGTTATTGCCCAAAGTCACCCGTGGAACAATCCCTTGCTGAAAACGCACTGATCACTCTGAAAGGCTATTGTATGATGCAGCATTTCTATGTAGATGGCCTGAGCAGATTCACAGAGGTCTTCTTTTCTGGGGTGGGTTGATTGGTTGTTTTTAGGGTTAAGTACTACTGATTATTTGTGAAAATCAGCGTGATGACTATTGGTGTAAGCTCGTCTCTAATGTACTGTACTATGTAGCATACGGAATTTCATTCTAAGAAACATGAGGACTGCTTTTTAGCAACTTAGAGATGTCAAAGGTCCTGAGCAAGTGTCCATATTGTTCTATAGGGAGTTCCTATCTATGAGTGTAATTGTCTGATGGAAGAGTAGGGAGAACACAGGAGCCCAGGGTTGTTTTCTCAGCCTTGGCCATGCCCAGCTGGTCTCAGTAGGTATTGCTGGTGTCAAGACATAGTGACATGTGGGCTTACAGAGATGACTCAGCAGCTATGAATGTTTGCTGCCCTTGTAGAGGCTGCTAGTTTAATTCGAGCATCTACATGGCAGCTCACCGCCACCTGTAATTTTAGTTCAGGGATCTGATGCCCTCTTCTGACCTTTACGGACACCAGGCACACTCATGGTGCCCATACATACATGCAGGCAAAATTCCCAAACATAAAAGTAAAATGAATATTTTCTTTAAAAGAGGCAGTAACAATTGCTAGCCATCCCATGACATCTTCCATTCTCACGCTGGATAGGAAGGTATTGAAACAGTTAGACGGCAGGAGAATCGTCTGTTTTCTCATGGTAAATTTGGAACGGTGACAAATGCAACTGGGGTCCTAAGAATGTGGGCAGGGTGACCCGACGTCTCTGAAGATGTGCTTCTAGCAATCCCATGTTGTTTCCTTTAGTAACTCCTTCAGCATCTTTAAGCCTCTGTTTATTCAAGGGCTTCAGATTTACTCCAAGTTTGTGTTTCCAGGTTCATGTTCAGAGGTAGAGAGCATCAGTATGCTGCCCGTGACGTCCATCTGCTTGGCACTGAGAATGAGGCCCATTGTAACTATCTTAATTCCCTTTATTAATTTTCCTAAACTAGCTTGAATCGTGCGGTGTATTTTTACATAATTATGGTATAAGCAGAAGGCTTGGGGGGAAAGAACAACCACTACAGTATCAAAGCAGAGTAAATATTTGCAGAAAAATTCTGCCATAAGTTAATATTTTGCATAAGGGGCCCTGTACAAAATCTGAGTTATTCCCGGGGCTGGATCCAAAAGAACAAGGCTGTGGCCCACCCCTAGACACCCAGAGATGATGACGGATCAGAAAAAGGTCAGCTGGAGATGCCATGCCAAGAATAAGACAGAAGAGACCAAAAAGGCAGAAAAACAGTGCAGCAAAGTCCTAAAAGCAAAAGCCCGTCTGCCGATGACCATGAGTTTCTAACCCACGTGGCTTTCTGCCAGCTACCCGCACCCGAGCTGTGTTCTGCTGCCTGGTGTGTTGGCTGCATCCCCAGCCATCCGTGTGAGCATTTTACAGCCTGGTTCTGCAAGCATTGGAGGGCTGCAAGCCGAGGGCCAGCAATGCCTGCGGCTTGCTTATTTCATCTCTCTGAGTCCCCAGCGAATCACAGTGAAGGAGAGTGGTGGGAAGAGAGCTTCGGGTTGCTGACTGTTAGTGTTTATCTGAAAGACATGACAAAAGCCTGTCCGATTCCTTAAGAGCTCATGGGGCCATCCCCACACCTAGTGAGCTGCTATTGAGATGGTGGCTTAGCCCGTGCTCCTTACTTCATATTGTTCCCACACACAGTGTGCTGGTGTCAATGTGACATACCAAAACCACACCCTCACCGCATACACCCATGCTCTGGATGAGCTTTGTCTCCCGGTAAAGACCTAGTAACTATGTGTGAATGAGTCTCCCTCAGGACCACAGCCCTCCCGCATGTCTGTCATTTAAGGACCTGATATTGACATAAAGGGTTGGAGCTAGCACTGGATGATCAAGGCTGCACGTCCAAGCTCTAGACTGGAAGAAACAAACACAGGCACACGCCTTTGGCCTATTTGTTTCAGGCAGTAGAGGAAACACATCCCAGCCTAAGCTCCAAGCGACAAACCACAAAGAACCCTGGTCCCAGCTGACAGTGGTGGGCCAATGTCTCTGTCCCCTAAACTTGGGGAGCCTGGAAAGATGGAGCCATTTGAAGTCTTAGTACTCGGACCTTCTCAGAGTCTTTATTTCTCATCTACAGATTAGATTAGAACACTAAGGGCTCTTGAACTTTCTCCCACAAACTCAAGTAAACAACCTTCCTGCCTTTACAAGAATTCTACAAGAAATGGAAGCCAAGCAACCCTTATCCAAAATGTTTGGATCCCAAAGCATTTGGGAATTTTAAAATTGTTTTTAAAATTATGGAATCCTTGTGTATATTTAGTGAGATAACTTGGAAATGTGACCCAAGTTTAAACAGAAAATTTACTAAGATTTCATGTGCACCTGTTAAACTTAGCCCAAAGACAGTGTTACACAGTATTTTGTCTGGGTTGCGACTTTGGACCCATTGCCTGAGAAGTGTAGAATTTCCCACGTGTGGCCTCTTGGTTCAGAAAGTTTAAGATTGTGGGACATTTTGGATTTTTAGTTTTGTTGTTGTTGTTGGTTTTTTTTTTCCATTTGGGCGATCAGCCTGCAGATATTGGATCTTCTATTGGGATGGTGGTATCTACGAAGTACAAACATGTCAAGGCAGAGCCTTTGGTAATGAGCTATGGAGGCAGAGGCTTGGTCAAGGGATGGCGCTTCAGCACTTCTGGAAAGGGAGGGGCCGACCCAAGGATAGGAAGTGGCTATGCTTCAGCGGTGTTTAAATGTAGTTATTACTCGTTTTTTTTTTTTTTTTTTTTTTTTTTTTTTTTTTTTTTTAGCAATCATAGCTTTGTACCGACCCCTATTCTTCCTCGGGGTTTTTGTGCTATTTGGATCCATATGTGACTGGTCAATTAAAATGTTAGTTATGGGCTGGCAAACTAACTATGTCAGCAGGTAAAGACAGTTGCTGCCCAGCCTGGTGTCCCTGAGGCCCATTCGATGGAAGGAGAGAACTGACTCCAACAAGTTGCCCTCTGACCTCTGCGCATGTGCTGTGGCACGCACATGCCTGCATCCGTACACATTCATCATACACACAATAAAAATGAATTCTAAAGTGCTTTTAATGTTATAATTCTATATCCTGCTATCAGCTTGGTTTTTTCTTATGCAGTGTTTCTGACATAAAAGTCCTTAACATAAATAACATTTTCCCCCCTCACATATGATCTTTTTCCGACTCTACATCAATGCTGTGTAGATTTGGGGATCCAAAGAAATGGGGTGGATTTACCAGTCTTCTCTCTTGCCTATCTGTGCTGCTGGCTTAGTCCCTAGAGCCTATGTCACTGAATGCCATCTGTAATTTTTGAGAAAGAAAATAAAGGCTTGCCCCCCAAACTGCCCTCCTCTCGGCCTACCCCGGTGTTGTTAGAAGGAACGTGTCTGGCAAGCAGTCTAAGACCCTGAAAGTTGTCTTGTCCTGTTACCACAGTTCAAGACATCCTTCCTAGAACACCACCGTTTATCTGCATATTAGATCACTGCAGGTGCAAGACTGACAAAGGCAAATGATGGCCCGTGCTATTCCTTGCCAACATCAGTTCCTCAGACCTCTGCAGCCTGGGCAGCAGGGGATTCATTTGGACTCCAGAGCTGCCGTTGCATTTACCACAGGTAGAATCAATCAGTCTGTCTTTGTGAAGTTAGATCAGACCTTTTCCTGCTGCACGGTAAGTGCGTTGAAAACAGGACTGTCCGCTGCTTCCCTAGCAGGGCTGTTTGCTGTGACCTCCACGACCTCCATGCCCAGTGGTTCTCTGGGTTCATTCTTCTGCCTCATGGCTTTTGAACTTACTGTTCCCTCTGCCCACAAGGCTCTTCCCTGAATTCATCTGGCATTGCATATCCCCTGGGCTGGCTATCTGTGTCCTTAGCTTTCATCCCTCCCAGGCTGTCCTCTTGTTGTGTGGCTCCCCTACCAAGAGGCTAGTTCGCAGGATGAGGATTTTTCTTTCACTCCCCGTTACGTTTTCAGCATCAGAAGCAGTAGCAGAAGGCAGCTGTTCTTCACAGACAATGGCTGGAGGAGTGAGCACCAGCTTGTTAAAGTGCTCAGCTGGGCAGAAGTACAGACCCTGTCTGGAGTCCTTGCGGTCACCAGCTCTGTGTCCCTCCCTCTTGCAGTCACTGAGTCTTAGAACAGACAGTGGGAGTCCCTGCACACTGCCCAGCCCGAATGCTGCACATTCGTGCAGTGGCTCCGGGAAGTGAGTGCTGCCCTAGGTCTTGCGTTCACCTGCGGTTCCAGCTGCTCACAGCCCATCACATGCTTTCTGAGAGCTCCTTTACAAAGACCCATGTCAGCCTGTTTGGTATGCTTTGCCAATAAAAGCGTATTTCCCCTGTGGAATTCTGTGCACCCCGCTCTCTGTAGTGAGCACCCAGTCTGAGTTTTTCAAGACCGATTTTGGCACCTGGAAATGGATTCAGCTTCTCTATTTGTCTCTCACATCTATAGAATCCTTGTGGCTTTGAACTTTATGTCATTTCTTGGAACCAGGGCTCATTCAGCTTGAGACCAGGGGCTCTGAAAAGGAACCCTGGCCTCCCCCACCCCCATTATCTAGTTCTTTAGAGCAAATTTGGAAATTAGAAAGTCAGCAAACCCAAATGATATGAGCATCTCTGATATTCCTTCCAAGGACCCTAAAAGACAGGGTGGCTTCTGAAAATGGAGAAAAGACAGGTTTATCCTCGGGAACACTGAGTTTCAGGAAATAAAATGAAGATGGGGGTTCCAGTTTGGTAGTAAACCCCTTTAGGACAAGCCAACACATGGCATGTGAAGGGTTTTGCAGCCTCTTAGTGTTCTCCAGGTTTCTGATAGTCTTTGAAACTTTATTTTATTCTCTCTCCCTCTCTCTCTTTCTCTCTCTCTCTCTCTCTCTCTCTCTCTCTCTCTCTCTCTCTCTCTCTCTGTGTGTGTGTGTGTGTGTGTGT
Organism: Alexandromys fortis; assembly: GCF_014885135.2. NCBI lineage: Eukaryota > Metazoa > Chordata > Mammalia > Rodentia > Cricetidae > Alexandromys > Alexandromys fortis. The sequence goes on from NW_026067923.1 coordinate 7,580,832, forward strand.
GTACGAGCATGAACGCGCGTGTGAGATGGTAGGGATCACACATGCTAGGAAAATGCCCTATGACTGAGATGCACCCCCAGTGTTGTGATCTGCTGGCCTGGTCTGTCACCTGGGTACCCTGTGCTTTTAGGAAATGGGCCCCTCCTACTCCCAATCTCCCCCTTCAGCTGTCCCACCTCCTGTCAAGCTCTCTCTCCCTTCCCCTTTCTCTCTTTCTTTATTTCTGCCCTTCTTCTAGAGAGGCAGCTTCTACCTCTCTCCTCCCCTTTTCCCCTTCCTTTACCCTTTCCCCTCCAGAACCCACTAAATCAACTCTATACCAAAATTCTCTCTGCAGGGCATATCTGTCTGTCTCCTGCTGAGGCCTCAGGTCACCCGCCAGGGGACCCTCTGAGGCCTCTGGTGACCCGCAGCTGCCCCTGGGGACTTGGTCCCCCACCACCTCTTTAAGAATGATAATACCCAGTCCCAGCCATCAAATATTTGATAGTGAATGCAGAGCAATTGTAACTCTACTCGTTACTCACAAGTGCAGTCTCAGAAGTAAAGGGATCCTTTCAGGAACTCTGTGTACTTAAAGCACTAACACACTTTTCTCTTGTTTACTAAACAATAATAGGCATTTTCTTTCTCAAAGGCGCTATCTGGGCCCCTTTAAAAGCACTCTTGAGTTTTAAAATCTCTTTCCCTTAAAATCAGTCTACGGAAACTCCCCTGCTAATGACAGAGCCATTGTTACAGGGGCCTTTGTTTTAACCAGGTCACCTTGGAGAAAAATCAACGCCGCAGGTAAAAGCTTGAAGCTGTTGACTTTTGATTAGAGCTAAAAGATACTTAACAAGTCTTCACTTGGGGGTCCAGCCTGGAACAATGATTTTTAAAAACAGCTAACAAGAGAAAGAAAACACTGCTAGTGAAAAAAACCAAGACAACAATGGGTCCTCAACTGTGTTAGCTCACTTCTCAGTGGGTGGAAATTTAAAACTAAATCAGTTGAAGACAAGCTCCCTCACAGCCGGCTTTCTAAACAACCTCCTCCCACTTAGCTAGGAAACTCTCAGCCAGTTTGGATTCCTTGAATTAAATCCCACCCACCCACCTTTTTACACAACTTTAACTCAGCACTAGTTTCTGACTTCCACAAGAAGAGAGAAGTCCATTGCAGGTTTTCCTTCCTCCACGAAACACATGCCAAAAAATAAAATTAAAAATAAACAACAACATAAAAATTGCACTACTTGGTAAGGTTCTGAAACTGCTTTCCCTGTGTTAGAAACCTTTTAAAGCTAGAATTATGTTGTTGAACAAACAATTATTCCGCCTTCGCGACTGAGACTCAATTGTTGCTGCTGAGAAGCAACATGCCTGCTGTTTTCTGAGGAGTGACCCATTTTGCAAATGTGAAATTCACAGTCAGCACACAAGGGCTCTCAGCCCTACTTTTCCTTTTTTCTTATCTGAGGTCAAAGACCTCAAGAGAGCCAGAGGAGGGTTACAAGGTCAAAGTCTTTTCCTTCTTGGAACTTGCTTCTTGCTGGGAGCCGGCTGCCTGCAAAAGACGCTTTGGGGAAAGGTTGGGGGTGGGTCACATTTTTCATTCTGTAAAGAAACAGCTGGTTTGAATTTCTTTCCACTCCTATCTCGAGCTGCCTTCCTCACAAGCCCATGGAGGGGAGGATTTGTCCAGAGGAGCCAGCAGCATGAAGAATCTACCTTCTATTACTATGATTCTCTATGCGTGTTGCTTTTGTGGTATAGCTGAATTTGCTGACTGGCAGAGAGGCGCGAGATTTTACGTAGTAAACTCGGTCTGAAACCTGCCAGAGCCACTGTATGGAGAACCCTCTTCTAATAACATTTTTAAACTAAAACTCCAATGGGAATCAGTATCCAAAGGTCCAGCAGGTTATATGGAGCCTGGGTAAAACGGCAGGGATGTGACCCAATGTATAAAACAAGCCAAGTGCGGGATTACTTGTTTCTGTACTAGGCACCGTCTCTATTTCTAAATCATTCATGGTGACAGAGAGCCACTTCTTCCCAGTCACCGTGGGGGCTGTGTATCGAGGAGGAGGATGCTCACTCGCTGTTTCTAAGTGAACAGGTGCAGAAACTGGGGACCTATGCAGCTGAGCTCCAGCCCATCACTGCTGGACGTTCTAAGCAGTGCATTGCCGTGTATGCTCACAATAGCATTATTCTGTAAAAGCTAATAAATCCAGCACTTGTGTATGTACCGCGAATATGTAATCTAGCAAAACAGTGAAAATAGAAGACAAATGTTTGGGAAAACATACCATCGGACTTGATTATTTTTATGTAGTTTTGAAGTCTTCCACGCTTTTTAAATCCTGAGCATGTGGGTGCGAATGTACACACACACACACACACACAGAGAGAGAGAGAGAGAGAGAGAGAGAGAGAGAGAGAGAGAGAGAGAGAGAGAGAATAAAACTCACATCTCTCAACTAAATAGTAAACCAGTAACAGATTTCTTGTCTCGGCTCCTCAGCGCACTCGCCCCAGGCTGTGTTGGTGTGTGGCTCAGCAGCAATCAGAGGTCATAATTTCATTGGCAGTTAGCATCGGGTTTAATTTTTCTAGCATGTTGCATTTACCAGAATGTCTGGTTTCAGTTACGCCAGGCACTCTGCGAATCAAGCTTTGGGCAGTATGGTGTGTGTAGGTACCTGAGGTTTCTGGAACACACATGCCAATTGTTCTCAATCACTTTCCTTTCTAAACACAACAATGTGTTTTCTAAAGCTGAGTAACGGTAGTCCTTGATGACATTGCTTGTTTCTTACAGAATAGGTTAAAAATGTCAATTTAACAAGGCTGCCACCTACTGATGGGCACAGTGGAAAAGCATGCCAATTAAGGTGTTTTTTTTTAAAAAAAAAAAAATAACTCTTTTGCTTGTTTGTGTTTAGAAAGGTGCTCCTTCAAATTTAACACACGCCATCTGAATTGCATTTTAGGAATGTGACCAAGTTCATATAGATGATGTGTCGTCGGATGACAACGGCCAGGACCTGAGGTGAGCGCCTTGCTACACAGACTGACTGTTTCTCTGTTAAGAGTCTGACTGCTCAGCTAATTAAGATGCATTCTCTGTTTGATTAACTCCGGGCTTTTCTTCCATCTACGAAGCACATACAACTTCGGGACAGATGGCTTCCCTGCTGCAGCTACCAGCGCTAATCTGTGCCTAGCAACTGGTGTCCGAGGCGGCGTGGACTGGATGCGAAAGCTGGCCTTCCGCTATAGACGAGTAAAAGAGATCTACAACACCTACAAAAACAATGTGGGAGGTGCGTGGCTGAGAGATCCCTCAGTGGGCTGGTGTCAGACAGTCTAGATAAAACCCGCCAAGTGCCGCTCCTTCTGGGGCTCACACTGTTGGGTATAATAGAATAAGGATGGTTTCATCTAACTTATGAATATCTACTACAATTTGGTGACCATTATAAAACTAGAGCCAGCTGTCCTGGCTACCTAGTGCCACACTCTGACCAGCGGTGACATTTGGGAAGCTCTTTGACCTCTCCAAGAAACCCTTGTCCACAATACAAGATGGGTTCTAACTTACACTCCTCCCTCTGAACTATGTGTGTTAGCCTGAGTCCTTGCAGTATGGCTCACAGTAGTCCAAGTGGCTTGAGTCTAAAGGAAATAATAGGTAATACTGTTTAGCTGGGGGCCTTTTAGCTCGGTTCTGATTGGGATTATCTGTGTGGGTGGAGAGGTTGGTTGTTTAAGGAAAAATACTTAGCAAATACACCGCGAGGTGTATGACTCAAAGGACATGGTGCCTTCCTCTGGCTAGGAGCCAGGCCTAGGTCAGCCACTCATTCCCAGGAGGTGACAAAATGATGCCTAATATTCACAGGACTTCTGATTCACCAGTCATTCCCTCAGCTGAGGAGGGGAACAGGTCATTCCATAGAGTCACTGTTCCTGACCTGACCAAGGACACTCACGCACCCTAGAGCCAAAAGGAGAGTCAGCTCTACCCATAGTCCCTGGCAGGAGATGGTCCATCAGAAGAAGGGGTGCTGGGAATGTCAGGACAGAGGGTCCCTGCAAACTCAGCACACATTTGCAACTGAATGGTATCTGAAAATGTTCGGCTAAGGATAGTGATGGTCTCTGTAAGATGTTTCTTCCCTATGGATCTGCCCGGACACGTGGGTGAGCATGTGGTTTTCACGGCCTTCTACCCCTCAGGTCTTCTCGGCCCCGCTAAGAGGGAAGCGTGGCTCCAGCTGAGGGCTGAGATTGAGGCACTCACAGACTCCTGGCTCACCCTGGCCCTGAAGGCCCTCTCGCTCATCCACTCCCGGTGAGGCGCCCGTGGGCATGGGCTGGCAAGTGGGCGTTGCTCGGGCTTGCTTGTCTTGGAGACTTATTTGTCAACAGTCTTCCTTCCATCTCTGTTCTCATAGGACGAACTGTGTAAACATCTTAGTGACAACCACCCAGCTCATCCCGGCGCTGGCAAAAGTCCTGCTGTACGGATTAGGAATTGTGTTTCCCATAGAGAACATCTACAGCGCGACTAAGATAGGTGAGCACTTCATGTTTTGAACGCATCCTTTCCTTGAGGCCAGTGTGAATGCGAAGGCGGCAATGAGACCTTTTCAGAATTCTTGCTGTATCCAAAGAATGAGAAATGTCAAATATAACCCACGTAACTAAGTGATAAATGTTACTTCATTGGAGAAGGTGAAGACTGGGCATTGAAGGAACAAATGATTTAACATAAATTCCGAGCTATTGTATTTTTTTTTTTTTTTTAGATAACTTTTGGATAACAGAAACATTTTGTAAGTTGACACAAAAGTTATACAAGCCCATACAAAGTGGAAATGAACAGTTAAGGAACATTTTCTCTATTTTACTGGCAATGGTTTTTGTTAGTTTTAGCTCAGTATCTATAAAAATTGACCTCTCCTTTTAATTCTGAGTAGATAGAAAACAGAAGGTTCCCACAAGAATACAGAGTTGGGAGGGGAGCAAAAGTCTGATAGGAAATGTAGTTAGGATTAAACTAAGAAGAAAAGGGATAAGAAGTTCTGCCTTGTTCTCAAAGAGAGCATATAACTAGCTATGGTCTATGACAAAGAAATACGCAAATGAGCCTCCAGCAGGCGTAGAGACCTATACCAGGCGTTTTGCATATTCATCTTTACATTTTACAAATGAGGAAACATAAGCACCCGGGCTTAAGTTGTTAGGGTAAATGGCAAAGAGCCAAGCCTCAGGTGGCACTGACCCGAAGTCCTCCCCTCAAGGACCTATTCTGCATGCAGGGCTGAAGAAACTGTTGCTCCCAGCCCAGGAGGGATCAGAGGTCAGCGTGAGCCCGAGCTAAGGGACAAAGTGGCATTTGCTGGGTAAAGAGTGTTTCTTGAGAAGGTATGCTGATGAGATCACGGGACTGGAGAAGTTCCATGGCAAGGGCCTTGTGATTGTCTCTGAGTGGCCATTGTGCAGTACTGGTGAACTGCTGAGGCTGGGGATCTGCCGTCCGCAGACATCCGTGCCCCACATATTCCTGTGAGACAGCAAGAGGACGGGTGCTGTTTCTGGCTGCTAACTCTGTCTGAAGACAAAGGGCAACAGTAGATTCCCTCGGGTCTAACCTCCATCTTCCCATGCCTTCAGACCCCTGTATGTCTCCTTGGCAGCATTTGCTCGATGGTCACTGAAGAACTCCTTATTTGTTTACAGTGGGAATTTTTCACCAGATTATAATGTTCCTAGGAACTGGGACTTTCTCTGGCATCACAATTGCTCCAGAGCTTAGCAAACTCAGGAGAGGGGTTGGGATGAAAAGGCTAAAGACCTGTGTGCGTGTATTGAAAGAAGCTAATGCGGAGTTCCTTGGGTCTAAGCAGCGGGGCCAGCGTTGCTGTGATTAACCAGTGAAACATGGTTTACCCTGACAGCACTGTGCATGGAGAGCCTAGGCAGACAAACCCACCACCTTTGAAATCTGCCTATTTGCAGTCTAAGAAGTAACTACTCATGCTTCATAAGCTAAGACATCTTGGAAGTAAAAATAATCAAAGTAGAGATTGAAAGTCCTGGGATTATTGCTTATTGTATCATCAAATGAAGCCAATGTGGAGGTCATTGCAGAGAAGGCGCCAACTTCATCTTTTTAATATTTCATGTTAAGAAAGAAAACTCTATATAAACCAAAGTTTGCAGCAAAATCTGTAGGTGACGGTACACAGAAATGACTTTTTTTGTTTCTTTTTCCCACCAAAACTTCACTGTTAAATAATCTTTAAGGGATTTGGGGCGGGGAACTAGCTCAGGGGAAATTAGCCTAACCTGTGAGAAAGGCCCTGGGTCTGATTCCCTAACACTATAAGAAATGAAAAAAGAACAAAGAAAAAAAAAACTGTTCACATTTATATGAAGATTAATTGAATCTTTTTTCTATATAAGTCAAAAATAATATAGCTTTGCAAAATATCAAAGTATTTTCCCATCCAGAGTTTTTTTTTTAAAAAAAAGCTATTTGTCTGTTTGTTTTAAAATAATTTAAAATATCACAGTTTAGTGGACAGCTAAAGCACTGAAAGGCCCCTTTGACTAAGGCTGGCTGTATTACATTCTGTCAGATGCAAACGAGAGATCTTGGTGCAAAATACAAATATAAAGCAGACATTTGTTTAAGCAAACAAGCAATTTGTTCATGTGTATATCTGATCCTCATTTGAAAGAGGTGCAGGCCCTGCTCAGCCATTCACGCTGGAGAACTATAAACTGTCCCATTGTCCATTAAAATGACCTTATTGGCAGCTGAGACCTGGGACACCGATCTCTTCTGAGAAGAAACAATGCTGGCATTAGCTGCAGAGATGTGCTGACAGAAGAGCCGCCAACCAAGCCCAGAGGAAGTCCTGACATGGGAAAGATAGTAGACAGATAACGGTGTTCTCTTACCTGTATCCTGCCTTGCCTCTAGGAAAGTGCTTGGTTGAGCAGGAGATGGCCGGGTGAGGTGGCCACAGTCTTGTGTAGAACCCACACCCACGGTTCCTGACATTCATTCTAAGAGGACATTCATGAGTCATCTTTAAGCAAAGACATTAGGCCTTGCGCGTCTTTCTCCCAACCCGCAAATGGAGGGAGAAGCCTATGCTAATGTTTGATTTCTTTTGCTATACCAAACCCAAGTTGGGTTATTGTTTTTTTTTATCAGTCTCCCTGGTCTTGTTCAGCTTGATACAACAAGTTTTTAATTCAAGGTAAAATATGCTGTTAAGATCACATGCCTCTTAAGTCTTAGCTTCTGGGGAAAGACTGTATTACTTCAATACAGCATGAGTGTACACACACACACACACACACACACACACACACACACACACACACACAGGTATGTATATGTCATAAGACCTTTAGAAAAGAATATTTCAGTCAGGGGTGTCCAACATTTTGTGTGATTTTGTGTTAGCCCACATTGATAGCTGTCTTGACCTCATGTGTCCTAGGCCAGGTTTTCAAGAGACAGATAACATACTGCCAATGAATTCCCAACCCTTACCACCCTGTGCTGTCTTCCTATCACTCAAGTGGTGAGACTCATTTCCCTGGGTGGGATGGAGTCGAATCAGAAACATGAACAAAACGTTTAACGCTTCCCAGCGTCATCAAACTGGGTTACCCAGCTGTTACACATCTGTAATTTGTTCTTGCCCACTAGGAAAGGAGAGCTGTTTTGAGAGGATAATCCAAAGGTTTGGAAGGAAAGTGGTATATGTCGTCATTGGAGATGGCGTGGAAGAAGAGCAAGGGGCGAAAAAGGTAAGCCTCCCTAGGAAGTGCCCTTTGCAGCTGCCGTCCTCAGAACTGGCTTGTTTTACACATGGACATTCTTCTACCACAGACTATGAAATGTGGAGAACTGTAGACATGGAGAGAGCCAGGGTAGAACCCTACTGACACGAGTGAGCATTTCAAGTGGTGGTGGGTCAGAAAAGCAAGCCTAGCCTTGCAGTCATTCTCTAGAACACAGTGGGTACCCATACTGTCCTTATACCTTGCATACAGGAAAGACATTGGCAGGTGACTCGCTTCTTGTTACCCAGTCCTGATGCAGATGCAGACCCTTTCAAATGGGAAGACATTTGCTAGTAGTCCAAGCTGGCAAGCGAAGGCAATGTGACTTTGCTGCCATAAAAGACTTATGCCTTCCCTTGATCCTAAGGACAGCACCTGCCTTGCCTGGAAAGGGGAGGGTGGCCATGACTGTAAACGTCTCTTGAAGACATGCCCTGTGTCCCATTGCTGGTGTCTCAGTTTCTGCATCTGTAATTTTAGCATCCCCTTTGCAGAATTATCTCCTTTGGCATCTCGTTGAGCGTCTTAAAGGAGAGGAGCCCATTCCCTATGCGGCACACAGGTCCTCACAATCTGCTCACAACTTGTCTCCCCGGTCTTTCTCCTTCCTCCACCCAACACTGCAGTCACATTCATCTGGTGACCTGCTGCCTTAGTCCATTTCCTGTTTCTATGGCAAAATGCTAGATTGGACAGTTTATAAAGGACAGATGGTTTGGCTCAGTTCTGGAGGCTCAAACATTGAAGAGCATGCCATCAGCCTCTGGTGAGAACCCTTCTGTTATATCATAATAGCAGAGAGTATCCCTCTGGACACAGGGCAAGGTCTTTCATCATTTTTGTAGGAAGTCACTAATGCCCATTGCTCCTTTTTACATATAGTGCCCACTCACATCATAAACTCAGTTTTCCTGATCCTAACCACTGCCTACAATTCCCACCTTCCATTAATATCACCATAGAAAATTGAGGATTATTTCTATCATGTGAACTCTGGAAGACATACTCAATCCATTAACGCCTCTCCTTTGCCATGCCCAGTGCATTCCTACAGAACAGTTTCTCCCAAGACCTCTGTCATTATCTGGCTTATTTCTCAAAACTCATCTTGCATTTTTACGGTTTTCTTTGTAATAGTGCTCACTTTCACTAGAACTGGAGACACTGTAATAGAAATAGCTTGTATGCCGGTCCAAGCTGCATTTGATGTGTGGCTTTGCTGTCTATCTAGTCTATGACTTTGAACCAGTTTCTTAAGTCTTCTGTTTTATTTTACTCTGTCTCCTCAGTGGGAATCATCACAGCACCTAGCTCCTTGTTCTCTCTAACCAGTTAGCTTCACTAAGACATGTGACAACAAATGGCAGTTGGGGTTGTATAAATAATTATGGACGTCTGTTTTGATAACTGAATGTGATTTTGGGGGTGGAGATCTAACTCCAGCTTCCTTATATATCTCTAAATCTGGGTACAGGTTATACTCCATGTTTCTTCAAGGGCATCCTCCCATGCAAATTAAAGCCCCTCTGTTCCTCACAAACTCCTTTGTAGAAATCTATTTTCACCACCATGATGGACACAGCATGTTCAGTTCTTTTGCCTTTTTTCCAGTTAGAAATATCACACAAAGTTTCAGGTCTCAGACATAGAACTGACTGTCAAGTGTGGCGTGTAGTAGCCTCTCCTGAAGATGGCTTCCTTCGGCTCTAGTGTCTCTGAACTCCAGTAAGCGCACAGGCACTAGCCCTATGTCTGTCCATGACAGAAGATGCCCCTCATGTGCCTGGCACCGACTGAACTCTGCACACACTTGGCCTGCTAATGCTTGATACGAGCCATGACTGTTGCTGGATACAATCGTCAGCCTTGACTAAATTAGAATTCCCCAAACTCAATCCTGGGAACTGAAGAAGAATGATTGATGCGAATCCAAATTCGGGTTGCCTTCCTTGGAAAGCTTCTGGAATTCCCAGGGCATCCGTACACAGAACCTCTTAGTGGTCAGAAGGGCCCAGGAGAAGAGCTGCCCCTCTGAACAACATGGCCCTCCTGAGCAATTAGTTCAGTCTGCTGTGGCCCTGAGCCAGCTCTCCAACTGCTCCCCAAGCTGGGCCTTCTAAGTTTTAATTTCAAGAGAAAGTTACCGGAGTGTGGCTTTCTGGTTTGAGTTTCACAGAAGGAAGGGATGTAAGTGTGTTCACATAAGATACAAAGTCAGGTAAAATCCCACTGTGGGCATGTCTCTTCCTAGGTCTTTCCGAGCTCTTCCTGAGATGGGTAGCCCTGGTGAGCACAGCACGGAAGGCGGGAACTCCTGGTCCTGATGCAATGATTCAAAAGTGCCATAAAATAACAGTTTCTGTCTTCGAAGGGCAGATACAATAATCTCCACTATTTATCTTCAGACGTGTTATCTTTTTACACTAGAAAGAAATCGGCAATGAACATTCTCTTTGACCTTTTATTTATGAATGGTCTTAGCTTTGATTTTTGAGAGTGAATGGATGTATGTGGTAGGGTAGGGAGAGCAGAGATCCTTGGACCCTGCGACCTGCCTGTGTGTGTATAAAAATGTCAGCTTTCTGAAGATCAGATTTCTTTCCTTTGCAAAACCTTGGAAACCATCAGCTCAATCCCTCAGCATAACAGACTAGACAGCCTTTTCAAGACAGTGTTTGAGCTAGCCTTTAAAAGAAACTAATTTTTAAGTACTGATTCTTCCATTCTTCCTATATGAAGGAAGAGATAGGCATCTGCGAATTGGTGACATATATCAAGTATCTGTAGAGCTGAGCTGTGCCCAGAAATGGAGACTATCTAATAATTAACTTAGAGGGAGAAAAGAAGAGTAGAAAGCCACCGTGTCACTTGTAAGACAGACACATAGACAAGGTCAAAGGAACAACATGAATGAAAATGGCTGCTCACACTTTGGCAAGATCGGTGCTCAATAGCAAACATGGGCCACCAGATCTAAAACTCCATCCAAGGCCCCCATCCCATTTTCAGGCACTCGCCTCCAGTATCTCATCGTAGCTTCCCAATGATGCTACAAACAAGTGTCCTTCTTGACCCATTTGACAGAAAACAGACTCAGCTGGGCCTGGTGACATGTGCCTGTACCCCCAGTACTCACTGGGGACTGAGGCAGGAAAATGGGTGCTCAAGGCCAGCCTGCACCAGAGAAAGAGCCTATCTGGAAGAACCACAACCAAACCAAGAAAAAAAAAACATGACTAAATCAGATAGCTAGGTATTGACCAAACTATGATTTGAAGACAACGTTACTTCAAACTGTAAACTCGGACATTCCAACATGTTAAGATTTTATTTTTAAAAAGTTATGTGGCTTGTTAAACTTAAATACCGGGCACGTTTGTTTCTCCAGTAGGTGAGGTAGACGCAGCCTGCACAGGCGTCTCCTTCCCTAGTGTTCCACAGGAGCTACTTTTCCACTTAGCCACCCCTTCAGGCAGATGTTCGCGTATAGGCGTCTACAGCTCTGTTTTGCCCGTCCTGCACCGTGGCAGCTTTCTGCTTCTGAAGCTCGCCTTCATTCTGATAGATTAGTTGCCGAGTGGTTGAAATTACTAGACAGAATTAACAGCAAGCAGGCGCCCCTCCCCTATGAAAAGCTACACAGTTGAGACTTCCAATCAAAATCATAACATTTGCCATTCTTCCAAACCAATTTTAACTGCTTAGCTGGCTTCTCAGTTTTCTGTGTTCTTTTAAATATGCATTCTCCCTTCCTCCCCGTAGAGATGTCTTCTGTACGCCCAAATTCTATTCTGCAGACGGAGGGAGGGAGCTTTTTAAAGCCAGAAACCAGCCAGCAACTCTCCAGGTGCCTGTTGCTGACCCTTCTAGCATTTAGATTCCCTTTGCCAGTGCAGGCGGGCTTTCCTAGGTAATTCAATCTAACTCCATAATTTGTATGTACTTCCTGAGAAATGAGGATACGACATGATTTGAGAGAAATAATTAAGACTGGGTATCACTTTAAAAATCAGAATGATTAAGGAGTGATATCTAGTTTTCATTGCTAGATGAGTTTTTTTAGAGACTAAGTTAAATCTTTGGTGAGTAGTGGTTAAAAATGGCGTGCACCCATTATTCTGTGTCCCCATTAAGATTTCATTTAGAAGTTGTCCCTTTTAATTGTGTACTGAGATCCAAAAATTAGGCTGAGTCCCTGGCCATTAGTGCCTCATTTTAAACTCCAGGGAAAACCACCTTTGTTGGGGAAAAAGAAAAAAAATTTGTAATACAGTCAAATTCTTTGCTTTTTATTTAAGGGGGACACAGATTGAACACTAAGTAGAGATTAGTTTATTACTGCACAGTTTGTTCATACTTACTTATCACATACTACATGCTAGGTCTTGGCTCTCCCTGCCAACAGTAGCAGTTCTCAATCTGGGGGACCCGACCCTCTGGGGGTTGAAGGACCCTTGTGTAGGAGTTGCCTAAGACCATCTGGAAACACAGATATTTACATTACAGTTAATAAACAGCAGCAAGATTACAGCTTTGAAGTAGTAATGACTATAATTTGATGGTTGGGGCGATCACAGCATGAGGAACTGTATTAAAGGTCGCAGCATTAGGGAGGTTGCGAACCACCAGCCCAGAGGGAAGCAGAGACGCAGGTACTGAGTGGGCAGTGCTGGGCAGTGCGCTTTACCACGAGTGTTAGACTCATCAGTCTTTGGAGGTCTCCTTATTTACGACTGCAGAGTTGTGTCTCTCTCTGTGAGCTGCCTAGAAGTCACGTGTGTACAGCCCAGATAGGTCTTATGTTTCTGACATGCAAGTCACGTGTGTACAGCCCAGATAGGTCTTATGTTTCTGACATGCAGATGGTGATTCTGCATACTTTCTCTGCCTTTCCTCTCTCACTGAGCAATCTGTCCCAGCGGCTATCTGGACCAGAACACAGGAACACAGCACTGCTTCACTAATCCTTTAAGTGGCCACCCCAGTGTGCTACTGTGTGAATGTGCTCTTGTTATTTTACCAGCCCTTTGGGACAGAGTGTCTAGGGGGTTCCAGCATTTAGTGTTACAAGCAGGTCCTCAGTGAACATTATGTGAGTAAATTCCTGAAAGCGCAGTGTTTGCACCAGTGAGGAGATGCTCTTGGGTTATAAGAGATTTTTATTAATGCATTTTTAACAATTGTGCAAACTTCAATTTCCATGCGAACAGCCGTGCAGATAGCTTTTTTTATATGATGGATGTCGTGGGTAACCAGAAGGGATAAATGAAGACTTTCAGAGTGAAGGCAATTTTAAGAGTTGTGCCTATGGGCAAGAAGGTTCTTCTTGGGACCTGTTTTGGTCCTGTGGACTCCCAAACCTGTGCTCCTCTAGGCTTTGTTGCCCATGTCTGCTCCCCCTTGTTGGGGACGGTGACAATCTCCATTTCCATCACACACAGCCTGCCTCTCTCAGTGTCTGGCCTCACCAAATAAATTCAGGAGTCGTTAGGCCACAGACCGCTCAACTGTCCCATTTCTCTGCATATCTCTTGCCCTGACAGCCCAGCTTTCTCTGACAAGCTAGCCACCCTTCCAAATCTCCTTTTCTCTGGACCCTGAATAGTTTTAAATCCCTTCTTCCTTGTGTTTTCAGGCAGCCAGAGAGTATCAGCCTCCCTTCCTATTCACTTACAAGATAAAAATCTAAGCGCATTCACCTATATTCTCAGGCATCCCCTGGAAGGCCTCCTTCCTTATTGGTCTGTGTACTGAGCAGGGCATTCCAGCCTGAGGACATTCCAGGCTAATTACAGAAGATGCCTCCTGTACCCTTTATCTTCCCCCCTTTGTTCCTAAGCAGGAGTCCCACTCCTACCCATGGCTGGGCCCCTCGAGTTTTGTTTGTTCTTCCAGCTCTGGGTAGGCCCCGCTTGCGGCTGAACCTCCCTCTCTTTGTCTTCATCATTTTACTCTGACTCTTACCCAGGCCCTGGTTGTGATGAGCAGGTTCAGTAGTCCTGAATCAGAATTACTGTGATGAGCTGGTCCCGGTGGTCCTGAGCCATGGGGCATGTTCTTGTGTCATGCTTTAGTGCTTGGCTCGGCTATGGGGTACCACAGGTAATGGCATTTATTTTAGCCATAAACTTGGAAACAACTCATCCTTCACTCTAACTACTCCATTTACTGATGACTGCAGCTTTGGGAAGATGGTGCCGAAGGGAAGACTTGAGCTCAGGCTTCTTCAAAGCCATGTGCTTCTCTTTTCCTCTTTTGGTACCCTATCTTTCTGGTTTTATTTAAGAAATATTTATTTTAGTGGCCAAGAGTAATACACACACACACACACACACACACACACACACACACGCACGCATGCACACACACACTCACACACACACACACACACACACTTCTTAGCACCCAGTTTCCCCTGTAGTATCAAGTGTCAAATCCTGGCATTGGTATGTACTTGGGCAGGGAAATATTACCCCATGTAATATTGGTCTGATGCGCTATTAACAGGAGTCACTGGCCTTCTCTGCAAGGCTTTTTCCTAATAAGCACCCACTTGATGGTGGACGCTGCGCAGAGTCCCTCTGGTCCTGTGATGCTGAAACTGCTCCCCACAGCAGCCGGTACTATCCGTTCTTCCCATGAGCTGGTGCTGAGGCCAGAGCTGGTGCTGAGGCCAGAGCTGACAGTCTCAGTGCCGCTGTCGCTAGGGTCTGTCAGCTCTCATCCAAACCTCTGGCAGGTTTATTCAGGGAGCAGCTTCAGTGCCCCTGCACTGAGCTGAGCTGTCTTGTTCCACAGGTGTAGTTTTCAGAGTGCAGCTTGACCTGAGTTTACTGATGCTCTAAGGGGGAAGAGAGAAGTTCCTTGTCTCTCAGTGCTAGGAAACATTCTAACTCAGGGCTCTGGAAATAATTTCTTCTTTCTAGATATTTGTGTTTTGATTTCAAATTATATACTCTAAGTATACTCTAGGCTGGCATCCAAAATACCTGTATGGATGAGACACGGTTCCAGAACTGCTTTTGCAGCCTACAAATCAAAGTGCCTAAACCATGTGTCAGGGGAGTCATTGGATTTTTTTTTTAGTTCCCTTTTCAATGTCCTTGTCACTCAGTTCATTCCTCCACAGTACACTGGTAGATTTGAATTGATAGTAGCTGTATATAAAGGGGACCTATCTGAAGCAAACATGCTCATCTCCAGAGCCCTCCAGCTTCTGCGGTAGTTGATGTGTTTAAGAGGTAGATGTTCTAAAGCTTCTGGCCGGCCATCTAAAGAGCCTTCAGCATGCTCCTAGCATCCTGATGTTCCTAGACTTAATAAGGTGAACAGAGGCGAACAGCAGCTTTGGGGAATCAGTCACTGACAATAGCTCCAAGAGTCTAGAGAGATGGTTCGGGAGTGAAGAACACTTGCCAAGGACCCAAGTTTGATTCCCAGAATCTACGTGGAATGGCTCACAATTACCTGTAACTCGAGCTCTGCACTTACATGCACACACACACACACACACACACACACACACACACACCCCACACACAAATTTAAAATAAGACCTAAAAATATAATAAGATATGAAGAAACAAGCCACAAAAACAAATCCTATAAATATAGCTACTGTGAAGGCAGTTAAGTAAACTACAGGTTAAGACAATGAATAGCTTTCTTTAAAACATTATGTCTCTAGAATAAACATGCCGCACAGTAAAAACCATATATATGCCTGGTTTTGTGCACACATCTATCGAAGTATAAATATGTTCACAGTGGCCATTTTAGGAGATGGGAAAGAGGTGATTTGTATTATGTACATGGTTCTGTCATCCTAGAGGGCTTTACAGTATGCAGGGATTTGTTATGATAAGGGAAAGGAAGAAAGCTCTCTGTATGGCAGGTGATCAGTTCGCCACCCTCTGCTGTGAGTCAGTCACTCGACTTTTCAGTATCTGCTATCAACACCGTGGGAGACAGGATTATCTGTGCCTGTGCTGTATGGTTCCTTTGAGCAGCTTCAGGAACAGGTCACAAGGAACAGGGAGGGGAGCGCTGTAGCATCCAGGCTTCAGACTTAGCCCAGAGCCGGTAGGGATCTTACCTTCAGTCCTTAACTGCTGTTATTTAAACCTCTCTCTTCTCTTCCTTCTACAGTAGAATAATGGTATCACCACTGGGTCACCTTACCCACAGCCTCCCAGAACAACCGATGGAGCCTAAGTCATTATTATCAATGAAGTGATTTAGGGTTTACGTGTAGTAGCTGGCTTTTTCAGCCAGCTCTCTCTCTCTCTCTCTCTCTCTCTCTCTCTCTCTCTCTCTCTCTCTCTCTCTCTCTCTCTCTCTCTCCCTCTCTCTCTTTCACACACACATATGTAGTCCATATCCGTGGCTTCTTTATCTGTGCCTAAGCCACAAGGCCATCTGAGCATCCTTCCAAATGTTCACCTCCCACACTCAGCTCAACTGTCACTTTTTTGGGGGAGCTCCCTAGTTTCCTATGCAAAAGTAATTGTGTCCTTACTCATATTAGCACACTGATGAATTCCCATGTTTACAGTCTGAGAGGGTGAGCCAGCACCTTCTGTGTCTCAGACTCTTCTATTCCTAGACCATGGGCCCAGAAACACAAAAGAGAACCTTTGTTGCATAAATAAATGAGCCACAGTACAGGTTACAATGTAATACTGCCAAGGGAGCAGTCTTCCTATATATCGGTGGCGATTTTAGGCATTCGTTTCTGGACTATTCTCTTATTGGCACATAACAAAGCTCTATGGATGCTCGTCAGAGGCTGAGTCTGGAATGCATGCTATTAGAGTTAGAGAATGCAATAAAAGACTTTAGCAGGTAATTTGAACATATTAACAACATTAACATATTGTTTATAAGTATATGAAATAATGTATGTGCCATTGTATAGCAGCTTTATGAGCTATATCAGACTACATACTGATTTTTAAAATCCAGCTTTCATGTCAGATTTTCCACTTCTCATGAAATTTCCTCAAATTCTTCAGAACTATAATTACAAATCATACATGTGTATGAAAGAAATCTGTTTTCCTGTGAAGGAAACAGAACGTTGTTCTTGGAGAAAGATTTTACTGCTGCATAAGTACTTTGCCCAATGCTCCCGAGCAGAAGTCTATTGCAGCCTCCCTGGAAGGAGGGACACCCTGTTTCCAGGACAACTGGTTTGTTCAGGTGTTCCCAGACAGTTCTGTCTGAGCTTGATTTGTGTCTTAATGGCTTAAACAACTGCAGATACACACACTCACACCAACTTGAGATGCTCATTGACAACTCGGCCCACATGGAATTGTCATGAAAAACAAAAGTGCAAGATTTTGTTTAGAAAAAAATGTAAAATACTGCCAAGTAAGGAAAACTTCTCAACCTACAAAGTGTAAGCTTTGTCAACTTTCAACACTGACAACCACCAAGGACACATATCGAAAGGCATCAGTTTCTTTTCAGTAGCTTTTATTTAAAGTTTGGAATTGTCATTCAAGTCACAGTGGCATTCTACTAGCAAGAAATGGATACTACATTCACACAATTGTTCTTGGGGGGGGGCGCAGATTTGTGTCCTAAGTATACGTGTCGTGACTATGCTGACTGGCAGGATTTACGATACTGAGATGGGGGTGAACATAGCCGCATCTCTCTACAGGAAATGGAAGGGTCTTTGCTGGTCAGGCTCTCTGTCCTCACCATATGTCTGCCCTCTGCAGCATGCCATGCCCTTCTGGAGAGTCTCCAGTCACTCGGACCTCATGGCCCTGCATCATGCCTTGGAATTAGAGTACCTGTAACAACCTCATGCCAACTCGAC
The DNA here is from genome assembly GCF_014885135.2 of Alexandromys fortis. Lineage (NCBI taxonomy): Eukaryota > Metazoa > Chordata > Mammalia > Rodentia > Cricetidae > Alexandromys > Alexandromys fortis. Next base: position 7,598,527 of record NW_026067923.1, read on the forward strand.
ACTGCGCGACTGCCCTGTGGCCAGAGACAATCCAGCAGGCCTCAGGCTTGTGTCAGTGCTGGGCTGCAGAATGGAGCCGTTTCCACGTGTGGAGGCATGGCTGCTGTGGTCTTGACTGCTACCCTTGAGGTGAATGGAGGACCATGTGCATTTCCTCAGAACAGCTGTTGACTCCGGTACTGTGAATTCGGTGGAAGCAAGCCATGAGACTATTCTAGCACAGTGTGATGCGTCTTGGCTACGTTAGCTACATGGTTCAAACCTGTGAAGAAAAGACCTACAGACACTTTGGTTTTCAGCAAATGTGACGTAAACAGCTTCTCCAACCCAGCAAACTTGATTCCACAGCAAAGACTGAAGGGTGTCTCCTGGACATCAGTGGAGGTATTTTTCTCAAAGGTTTACTTTTCGATGTCTCCTCCCCAGGGCAATCTGTACATCACTACTTATTTATGAAAAGACTTTTGAAAAACAGATTTTCTGAGGTATAACTCACATAACATAGAGTTCACCAAGACAGACTTCTCAGTATCAAATAGCTGAAGGGTGATAGCGTAAGAAATAATCAATGAAAGGAAGGCCTCTGCCTGACAATGCGGCAAGTCCTTTGAATTTTAGCAGATTGCAAAGTAGTTTAAACTATGTCTAATTTAAACATGTAAAATGTACATCACTGAGACAATCGTGTACAGAAAGAATTTTCGGTGTAAATTTGTAATAATGGATGATTCTTTTGCATTATGTTTAGGGAAATGCTATTATGGGGTTAAAATGCCTTCTAGGAAGCTTGGGCACAAACTCCTGCAGTGCCTTAGCGAAGTATTGGGTATAAATATTGTAGATAATGGATCTTTTTGATAATGTTATCTAAGACCAAAAGCATGAATGTCAAGTGTCAACAAGGATTTTATTTTCCCAATCTTTTATCCCATCAATTTTTGTATTTTTTTTTTGAGTGTTGGATAGAAGGGCCTTGATAAAAATGACAGAGCAGTTTCATAACTGAGAAAGGGTTTTAAAGTCTTCCGGCCCAGCTCGCTTTCTCATTTCCACACTAATGTATTATATGTAACTACTTGGAAAAGAATGATTATTCAAATGCTTCATCCCACAAAAAGAATATAGAGAATAGATATATTTTATTAATAAAATTAATTGGAGCCTAGCAGAGTTTCCATGTGCTCAGAATTATTATTGTGTCTGGGTTTCTTGTTTGTGTCAATGAGGACATTGCCACGTAGCCGGATCAGCAACACTTCTCACCAGTCTTTCCACACAGGCTTGCCCTTCTCACGCAGAGAAGGTCCAGTATCCAGTGGGGATGTCTGGCTGTCAACACACACACACTAACATTGCAACACTGCTCTCTACTTATGACACGAAAGACGTGAGGCTGCAGCCGGGCGGGGGTGATGACAAGTGACCATGTTTGTCAAGTCAAAAGAAAGATTCTTCCAAAATGATGAATTTGTGTGGGCAGGAGTCCTTCTCATCTCGGGCTTTGTGTTGCCGTGAAATTACCTTTTGGATCAAGTTTGTCTAATATTTTATTGGGGGGACTGGGTTTGACCCAGAGTAGCAAACACACCACTCTGCCTCTGCCTTTTCCTTTTCTAAAATTCCATACTGCTGCTAAAATTAGTCATTGTGAATTCCCCCCACATTGCTAACGTGAAGAATGGAATCCGTTTCCTGCCTCACCTGGCATAGACAGGAGCGGACAGTTTTTTACGCCTCTTCATTGGATGTTTTTGTGCTTGGTGCAGAGTGAAAAGACAGCTTTGATCTTGGCCTTACTGTTAAAAAAAAAAAAAAAAAGGTTTGTTGTGTCTACGGTTGTGTACAGATTTTTTTCTTCATGAATTTTGTGTTTAAATTAATAAACTTGATTTGTGTGGTACTGTATGCTCCTTGAATGTCAGTATCGTCTTTGTGGTTTGGGGTATGTGGAGGCGCAGAATCTTGTTTGCCTTAGAACCCTGCAGCCAGAGGAAGTCACGTGGACAACCCAGTGATGGCTTTATCAGTCCTGCAGGAGCTGAACTGGAAGGCAACAGCTGGGTCTTGGGTCGTCATAAGGACTGGAGAGCAGAAAAGTTCTTTATTTCCCTAGACAACACCAACTGGATCCTCACTCAAATTTATTGAGGATAGAAGAGAATTAAGCATAAATTACGTTGGATTGTGGAGCATAGATCTGCCCACTTAAATACCTAAGGGAGAGCAGTATGAGGCTGTTTCATCAAAAAAAAAAAGAGCTCTCACTACATATATCTCTGTGATTTGCCAGATTAATCACTGACAGAGGGCTATAAAACTGTACAACTCACTTTCTCTGGAGAATTCAGCCCGAGAAGCACAACATTCATATACACGAATGCGTGATAACCAAGCACACACAGCTGTCTGGCCCATTCATCAGCCCTGTGATGTGGCCTTTCCAGAGGCACTCACGATGCCAGGTCACTTGAATAACTGGGTGTCTGGCATGAAAGCGCCGAGAACTGAAGGAAAATCTTCGAAGAGGTAAAGGTGGGAAGTGAGGGTGTTATCAGGTCTTAGGTGAAGAAAGTATGAAAAATAGGCGAAGCGAGGGTTGTAGACTCAGAAGATAAATTCCCTGCCGCTTCTAACATGGCAGCCCCAGCCCAGCCATTTTAAGAGCTCCCCCTGACCGTTAGTTGAAGCTCAGATTTCTAGTGTTCCGGAGCCTCCAAAAACAGCTTGTTCTTGCCTCTCGGCATTACCTCTCATTGCTATACAGGAGAAGCTGTCTGTACCTCTGGTCAGTACATAGACCAAGAATGCCGCTTCATCTTTGCTCAGAACATTCTAGCAGTCCAGCCTCAGTCCACCTGCACCACAGCCAGACCTTTGTCTTTGGAGAGTTCTTTTCCCCAAATATCATGAAGTGTTGGCTCCTTCTCTTGAATGTCTCCCCTACATAACTCTGCCTTTATGGACAATTCATATTCTATCCCACAGACTCACTATTCTTGTGTGGCACTGCCCTGGACACCATGGGGGCAAGATGACCTTGATCCAATAACCGACTTTGTGGTAAATTTGTAGAAACAGATTATGGCTGAATTAGTGAGTGGGTGGGTAAGATACACTCAAGTGAGAAAGGCTCCTTATGGAAACAAAGTCTAAGGGTACTATTCTAAGTGAAGGAGGAGTCACTAAGGAGAAGACCTGAGGATGTTACTGGATCTGACTTCTTGCAATGATCACCCTGGCCACATAGACAAAGGGCTGCATTGAAGGCAGTGGAGAAAGGGAAGGTGAGGGGGAAATGGTTTATAGGCCCCAGAAAAGGCCAGTGAGCAGAACTCTGACTAGGATGAAGATGATGGAAATCTGAAAGCTGGGTCAGTTTGTTGAAGTAACAGTGATCACACTGAGTAAGATGTTCCATGTAGGAAAGTTGAGGCACGGTGGAATGTGGGTGCATGTGAGGTTAAGAGGGTCATTATCTACACTGTCGTGAAAGGCATCCTAATGATTCACAGGCTCGATTCTGTGGGTAGACTGCCTGCAATCCCAACAGAGCAAAGTCAACCAGTTGACTGTATTCTTGGCTGCCTAAGGTTGGGATCACAATGAGCGGGTGCAAAGATTATAAGGGAAAGCTAAGCTAATATTTACAAAGCACTGGACCACTGCCTAGCAGATTTTCTCATGTTGCCACTATTATATGCTTCTTGTACATACATGTTTTTCCTGCCCACATGAAGAATCAACTTCTCCAATACAGTAATAGGCCTATAGACACGCTCTGCATTGTTGGCTCTGGGCCTAGAAACAAGGGGAAGCACAGGCCCCTGCTCTCAAGCCTTTGGCTGGTGGATGTTAGAGAACTCCCTAACTTTCTAGAAAAGTCTCTGTAAGCAGTGCTAATGGAGATCGGCAGTAGGCTAGCCCAGGTTCAAAGCATGGAGTTGGACTAAGAAAAACGTGGCATAGAGGTAAAACTGACAGCAGGCTAGACTGGAAGGATAAACTGGGAATGGGGTACAGCTAGCTGATAAAGGGGAACAAACCCCATCTTAAAGGATTCATTCGTAGCCAGGAGACAAAAGAGCCTGGGGTGAAATGTAGGCTCGGTGTTATTTAAAGGAGCAAGACCACAGCCCTATCATGGGAGAAGAAATAGGAAAAATGAACAGAAACAATACTTGGTCTAGTGAGAGGCTCTCTTGACCTTTCTGATATGATGCTTTTCCAGATGGCTGCTTACAGAGGTAGGGCCCAGAGCTGTCTAGCTTGACCTCTGCACTGTGTAGATATTAAGACTTGGGTTAAATGCTTTGCACTCAGGGGCCTCATCCTCCCTTCTCTTTATGGAAAGGTCACAGTCAAATAAGGGAAAGTCATGACCTTGACCCTTCCAGCTGGATCGTGGCAATATCCTGAGCTGACCTGTAAGGTCAGTTAAAGTTGGCTTTGTCACCTCAGTCTGTCACTAACCACTAGGTTGAGTTAGTAACCTCCTGGACCTGGTTAGCACACTTTCTAATGTTTTCTAAATGTGCTTTGTTTTTAATTGAAAATATTTTTTCGTACAATACATTCCGATCACAATTTCCTCTCTCCCCCGACTCCTTTCAGATCTTCCCCATGTCCTCAACTACTCAACTCCATGCTTTCTCTCTCTCTTTCTGTAAAAAATAAGCAGGCAAAAAAAAAAAAAAAAAAGAATGAATAGAAAACACACAAGAAAAAGAAGGTGACCCCCCCCAATCAGAAACCATGAAGCAAAGGACCAGTAAGCTAAAAAAAAAAAAAAAAAAAAAAAAAAAAAAAAAAAAAAGCAGTATGATACAAAATAATCTACAAAAATTCCATTGAGTTATTTTGTGTTGACCATCTACTATTAGGGAAAGGGTCCACCACTAAGTGTGGTTAATATGCCCAGCAAGACTCCACTGAAGAAGATTAATTTTCTTTTGTGAGTGGTTGTCAAATGGAGATAGCTTTTGGCTTAGGCCCATGCCCTTTTTTATTCCTTTTTTAACCTAGTGTCTCAATCCCAGGCTTTTCTTTCACTGGAAGTTTTTCTTCCAATCAACATTGACGAACACGAGGTAAACATGCTTCCCAACAATATTTCACATTTGTTTTTCAGGACATTTGCATATGACATGGATGTTTCTCAATGCAAATGACGATAAAGAGGCCATTTGCTTAACAGAACCTGGAGATGAGAGACAGTGCTGGCCCACCTCAGAGGCCGGAGGATTTCCCTGCAGGCGCTGGTCGGCAGCTTCAGTTGCAGCAGACTGGCCTGTCCATACAGGGTCTTTCTCGGGCTCCCAGAGCAGGGCATCTGCTGTAGCTCATCTCCCTCCCGGTGTCTCCCTGAGCTTTTCCACTCCCCTCCATTCCGTGCGATTATCCAAACTGACAGGATGACTTGTGGCAGAAGAAATGAAAGGGTTTGTAATTTAGGAAACCTCTGGCCCCGCTGACTGAAAGCAGGTTGTTTGTAAAAAGGAAATCCTGACCTCAGCTAACTGGCAAACTCTGTCAGAAGCAATAGAGGGGAGCGGAGGAGAAAGAACAGTGCTGGGGGTTTTACTGACAACAGAAGAAAAACGGATGCTCTGTTAGAGCAGGCAAGTTCCCCATTGGAGATCTAAGACATCCCCGGCCTCTGAATGTGGTTACACAGCAGTGGGGATCTGCTCCTGAGTATGGCATAGTTTCATCTGAAAGCTTACTGCTCAGGACAATAGCTAGGTCAATAACCCTGAAGATGGATTCCCCCCAGTTCGCCTAGGTCAGAGTTCCTGTGCTGGAGACAAGGCAGGGCTGACCCACCCTGTCTTTATCCCAACAAGACTCCAAGTGCCCAGACTGCGGATGCCTGAGTTGTGAGTTCAGTGCTGCATTAGCTCCTTTTCTCCTTGTGGAGCCAAAACACCGGACAACAGCGCACTAAGGAAGCAGGGGTTGTTTTGGTTTACAGTCTGAGGGCACAGGCAGTCACATCAGGGAAGTCAAGGGGGCAGGAGCACTAGGTAGCTGGTCACATTGCCTTCACAGTCAGTGAGCAGAGAAAGAGACATCCTGATGCTCCCCTTGCTTTCCCCTTTCCCATTCAGTCAAGGATGCAATGGAGTCTCATGTCCTGTGGAATCTCGTGTCCTGCCTACACTTGGGGTTAATCTTCCCACTTCAGTTAACTCAGTCTAGAAACCCCCCATAGACACTCCCAGATGGGACTAGATGGGACTATGCTGTGCTTCTTTCTTCCTAGGAGCCCCTTCCTGATACCTGGTCCTCAGCCTTGCCCTAATGATCCAACTCAACTTCCCTTCCTGTCTAAAGGAGTTCCTCTAAGACAGTGGTTCTCAGCCTTCCTAATATAGTTCCCCATGTTATGATGACCCCAACAGAACACTATTTTTATTACTGCCTCATAACTATAATTCTACCACCATTATGAACCATAATATAAATAACTGATATGCAGATGGCCTTAGGTGACCCTTTTGAAAGAGTTATTTGACTCCCAAAGAGGTTGCAACTTATTGGCTGAGAACCGCTGTTCCCACTGTGTCCACGGTGTCTTATAGGAATAATCCTAAGGCAACGGGTGATGGAGAGAGCACTGTAGTTCACGGAGGTGGTCAAAGTTGCAAAAGTACTTGAATTTGAGCTGGAAATCCTGAGAGCACAGTAGTGAGTGTACTGAGAGAATAAAGTCTAGAGGCGATGGCTTGCTTGCTGTCCTACAGCAAGGAGGAAGAAGAAACAGACAGGTTTCCAAAACAATGCCCAGACCTCCCTGAGGGCCCGTGAATGGCCCCAGCTGAGCATGAACCTCACTGGAAAGGCCTCCTTCCCAGCCACTCCTCCTCTAGTCTCTCTTTAGATTTTACTGCAATACGCCCATTTCCCCGTCAGTAGGCCCCTGTCACCACATCTATGTCACTGGGGGTCCTTCCAGAGCTCTTACACTATCCTTGCTGTCCCCACTCTGACCCTCTGCCTGCATAGCAGCCTGAGAAAGCTCAGGATAGTAGTTGGGCTCCTGGGTGCACTGCTTGCCCACCCGTGTGCTTCAGCCCCCCTTTCCTAGTTTCTTAAGTGTCTGCTCCTCTAAGGCGATGCTTGGTTCTCTGAAGTCCTGGCTGCCTCTGAATGTCACTACCTTTGCGTGTGTTCTCCACGGAGAGGACTCTCTAGTATTCCCCAACCTCCAGGCTGCAGCCTAAGTACTGCACCGAGCATTTGCCTTGCTGGCCAGCCCATTCAAGAGATAGTTGTCCCCCAAGACTCCAGCATCCTTTTACTCACAGGCCCCTCTGTTAGATTTCTTCCTCCAACCTACTACATTTCATCGTGTTTAGATTGTTGATTGCTCTCCTCTTGCCTGTCTCCTTTAAGGAAACCAAATAAATAAATAAATAAATAAATAAATAAATAAATAAATAATCCAGAAAGAGAAAGTATGTTGCAGCCATTGAATTCCCAGGAGCAATGCTGGCCATGCTAACAGCTTTTCTGTTTATGATAATACAACTAAAGCACCTGCTGCCTGCATGGATAAACAAGCAACGGACAGATAAGGGAACATAGTGGGAACTGGGAGCGCAGTGTACGCGGTCATCATTTTAAGTGTTCATTGAAATACAGCTTTGTGTGGAACGTGGGGGGAAGACGGTGGAGGAGAGGAGAGAAAATCTGAAACATCGCTGGGACCTAGGGTCTGCTCTCAGACTCGGAGCTGGGGCTTTATCCATTATGATGAAGCCACCCCAAGCATCGTTATCTGGGGGCTGACAGTGGGATGCATGTTCATTTGATTTATGAGGGGAAAGTGGTCCAGAATTGGAGGTTGCCAGACATGTGGGCGGTGGTAGTAATAATCCAAGCATGACAAAAGGAGACCTCGTCCAAGGGAAGCCCCAGGGACTAAAAGGTGGAAGGAAGTCACACAGCAGGTGTGCCAGAGCTGGTCAGGGGAAGGGCAGGCATCTAAGAAACTCTTAGTCTCCCTTACCCTTCCTGTACTGGAGAGGAGCTGGGTAGATGTAGCCACATTCAGAGGTGCCTAAAATTAAGTCAAGTCCAATGGTGTGTGTGTGTGTTGGGGGGTGTGATTTCATTCTAAATTGTCTCACTGTTCCCAAACCGGAGGGCTTTGCTGTCTGGAAGTAATTTTATATCTCATTGAATGTATGGGCTGTGGTGAAGTGTGAGGGGGCGGTGAGGAGGAGGTAAGAATTAAGCGGCCTGACTTCCCATATGGCTCCAGCAACCAGGCTGAAACGTTTTATATATAATTGAGGAAATGTCACTTTCCCGTTTCCAGTGGGGTGAAGAGGCCGGCGGAAAGAGGTCAGAGAGACTATAAGCCCTCTACACGAAGACCTCTACTATCCACCCCCTCGTTACCACTGAAGACATAGCCGGGGTAGACTCTGGCCCAGGTCCAAAGTCAGCCATCCCCACACTGGGCCTAGGGCCACAGACACCTGACAGCATCGGTTCTTTGCAAGTCTGAGGAACAGGGAAGAGTGTTGTGTCTTCCCAAGTGACCCAAGACGCTCCTGCACAGACAGCCCTTTTGATCCTGTCCCTGGTGTATGTTTCCAAGCACAGTGCCAGCCTCAAACAGCAAAATATGGAAGAAAAGCAAAGAAAGGAGAGAGGAGGAGTAAGAGAAAAGTGCAGAGGGTCCCTCTACACTTCCTTCAGCTCACACGCAGAAGGCCTGGACTAGCACCACCATGTCACAAGGATCAAAGCCCCTCTGAGGATGAGAAGAGCCAGCTAGGAGCTGGGAGGGCAGAAGGGAACCATGTGGCAGAGCAGGAAGCCTGCTACCTCCTGGCCCTTCGGAAAGGCCTTTCTGACACCACCTCACTGCCCGTGTCTCCCCTGTAGGAACCGCTCACTGAGATATCACCGCAGGCCTCATTGCCTAGCTTACTTAGTGGTTCAAAGACAGCAAAGCCTTTCCAGAATTCTCTATTCTTCCCAAAGTAGTTAAAATGCAAGAAGGAGGGGGGCCCAGTGGGTGGAAGGGGCTCACACCCTTGCTGGAACAGACTTGTTTTGAAAAACTTCTGCCCTCAGGCTTGAAAGCATTTCTTGGCCCGGTGGAATCAAGAGGTACCAAGACAGCCCCAGAACTGTTTCCAGCCCCTGACCTTGATATTTATTTGCAAAGCTTGACAGGAAATCAGTGCTGAAGGTTCCATGAAAAACAAAGGAAAATGCAGGAATCAGAAAAAACAACATGCTGTTCTAAACAATCTCCAAAGGACAGACCTTAAAGACTTTTCTTCTAAAGATGCTAGGAAAATGATGCCCCCTTGACATGGAACTATGCAGTGCGTTCTGAAGACCTACTGTGTGCATGTTCCTGGGCTAGGGGCCAACATTTCTCTTTCCCACAGGGGAGGGGGAGTCACATGATACTAAGGGAACCGTGTCAGGGTGGGGCTTGACTGATTCTGTGCTGTGCAGGAAGAGCTGGAGACGAAGTGCAAAAAAATGGCCAGTGGTTATTTTGAGAAAACTCTTCGGACAACATGCTTTCTAATCAAACAACAGGTAGAGTTTCATAGAAGAGGAATATGGGGGTGAGAAGAACAGACACCATCTAAATAGTGTCAGAAATGGAGCCTTAAAGTAACTGAAAACATGGCATTAGAAGAAGACCTGATTGTCATAAACAAACCTTGTGAGTGGGACCTTGGAGGGTCAAATGGTGATTGAGGACCGCAAGCGGGAGACCTTTGTGGTGTCCCATGGCTGTGGGCTCAAACAGCAGCAGGTGGCAGGCAGAACTTGAGTGAGGAGGTTTATTGGGGAAAGGGAAGGGAGTGGGTAAAAGGAAGCGAGAGAAGGGAAGAGAAGAGAAAGGGAGAGAGAAAAAGAGAATAGAGACAGACAGAGGCTGCCTCAAAGAGAAGGGCAGAAAGGAAGTGAGGAGGGAGTGGGCGGAGCTCGTCTCTTAAAGGAACCTTTGCGCCTGGGGTCGGTCAGGTCAGGGAACTGCTTGCTATACCCAGAGGTACAGAGATGAGGTGCCCGGTTCCTAAGGGCCAAGGTGTGCCTGGATACTAACACTGATAGTCACTGATAATCGGTTTTACGTTAGTTTCTTTGTGAGAATCTTACAGCACAGAAAACATGTGCCATGTACACACATGCCCAGACAGACAGCAACAGAGGCTGGGAACTCAGATGCCCTGCTTTGCAAGTCTGATGCCCTGATTCCAAAACCCCCACTGCCACCACCACCACCACACCACACATACAGTTAGTTAGTCAGAAATTATGGATAGGACTGTACAGCTGGCTCCGCCCCTCACTGGCTACAACACTAGGGAGAACTGGTCCTGCCCCTCAGCAGCTGGATAACTCGGGAGAGAGGGTCCTACACCTCTTCTGGGCAGCACATTAAGCAGAGTCAACCCTCAAGACACAGACACTGGTGAGCCAGCCCTAAGGGGGTGAGAGAGGCATAGCCGGTGCCACCTCCCTCATCTGCGGTGTGGTGGTGGGGGCAAGGGAAAGGTGCCCTTTCTTCTTGTCTCTACTGCCCCCAGCTGGCAAGGGAATTAACCCTCACCTTCATTAGCTGCCACACTCAGGAAAGCAGGCCCTGCACCTCACCTGGGCAACACAGCTGGTGCGGAATGTGTAGATGTGAGAAAACCAGCCCTGGGGACATGAAAGCAGGAGAACCGGCCCTGCCCCTTGATCTTTACTCCAAGGGGTGAACTAGCCAAGGCAATGCTGGAGAGCGCACCCTGGTGGTGAAGACCGGGGAGACCTGGAGCGCTAACCAGCCCTGCAACTACCCAGGCCCAGAAGCACGGTTATGAGTTTTGAGCCCACCCCAACATCCATCCCATCTATGACCTGCTGGAGCACGCAGAGGGCCTATCCCTGCAGACCCAAAGCTGTAGGATCTCCATGGCACAGGGAAACCACATGATATCCGAGAGGAGTTCCATGAGGACTCAGCATCATCGACAGTGTAGCAGAAGCCAGAGGCCTAGAACCAAACCAATGACTCTTTGCAAGGAACACTTGTAAAAATATATGGATCAAAAGATTTACTGTGTGACTCACTGTGCCACACTACAGTTTTCATGACAAGATTTTTCCTCTTTTTCCTTTTTTTCTCTTCAATTTTATTTTGTTTTATTTTAGTGGGGAGGTTGTAAGGTCAGAGGGTGGATATGAAGGGACAAGAAAAATCAATGGGATTCAGATACATGATATGAAAGACACAATAAATAAAAAGAAAAATTTAAAAATATGATGGATCAATTAAGAAAGACATTCAGATAATGAAAAATATGTCTGTATGGAATGTCCAGAATAATTTGGAATGAATAGTACATTCACCCCTTAGTATAGTGGGATACTGGTTTCAAGACTGTCTGTATATCAGCATCCACAGATGATTAAACTCCTTTTATAAATGGTATAGTCTTGCATGTAACTTATGCTTCTCCAAGGTACTTATTAGACCCAAGACCAAATAAATGCTTTGTAAACATCTCTAAAGTACTTATAATACCCGAGACTTGGTAAATGCTTTGTAAATATGTCATACTCTACTGACCTGTGAATGCCAAGAAAAATGTCAGTCTATACATATTTATAAAGGGTGATTATCTTTGGCGCAATTCTGAACATTTTAACTTTTGAATTCCTTTCTACAGTTTTTTTAATGAGCAATGATGGCTGACTCTGCCACATATGTATGCAGATATTGTGGTGGTTTGAATGAAGATGGCCACACAGCCCCATGTATTTGAATGCTTGGTCTCCATGAGGAAAGTGTTTGGGTAGGATTATGAGATATGACTTTGGAGGAGGTGTCCCTGGGGTGGATTTCAAGGTTTCAAAAGCCCGTGTCATTCATACTTAGCTTTCTCTCTTCCTTGTACTTGGAACTGAGGGGCAAGCTCTCAGTTACTGCTTCAGCATTGTGACTGCCTGCTTGTTGCCATGATCCCTGACATGATGGCTGTGGACATAATCCTCTGGAACCATGATACCACACATTTAAATGCTCTCTTTTATAAATTATTTTGATTGTGGTATTTTATTATGGAAATAGAACAGTAACGAAGAGAAATATCTAGATACACTTAAGGGTATGTATCCATATAATTCATATATGAGTATATTTATATCTAGCTTCAGTGAATCAATGAGTTATTAATCAATTAATTTAGAGAAAGGATCTCATGTCCTCTAAGATGGCCTTATATTGACTAGGTATTCAAAGGGAACTTGGAGCCTCTGACCCACTTGCCTCTGCCCACCAAGTATTGGGGTTAGAGTCATGCATTGCCATGCCCAGTTAATGTAGCAGCGGGGATTGGGCCCAGGGCTTTATGCGTGCTAGGCATGCACTCTACCAACTGAGCTGCATTCCAGCCCCAGAGAATGTTTCTCATGTATAAATAAACTTGTTGACTGACAGTTTAAATCAGCACCAACTCCAACACTCTTATTTATTCTATTAAAATCATTTCAGTGGTATTTTCAATGTTTAAATAAAATATTTTTCTATTTTCTAACCATTGCCCTCGGCAAGATTCAGTTCAAATACAATGTCCTGTGTTCAGAGGTAATTTATTTCTCGATTCTGCATAATTTGAGTCCAAGAACAGTCCAAAGTATGCAGATTTTTTCTTTCTGTTGTTCCTGCTTTCCCTTCCAACTGCCCTGCCATGCGGGGCATTGGGTAAAGCAGCCTCCTTCAGGGGCAGCCTTCCTTGAATCCATCATTCCCCTATTAATGCCATTTGTACTTCTGCATGAAGTCAGCAAAAGTCCATACGTTAGACCCTGAGTCAGGATCTATCCCTGTGCCCTGAATACTGAGCTAGACTACAAGGCAGAAAGAAAGCATGCCCAGCTGCCTACCCAAGACCCTTACCCATAGGGCCCTCTCAGGAAGGCACTCACAGCACTCACAACATATGACCAATAAAGCGTAGTACTTTCAATGTTCACTTCAAAGCAGTAACACTCAGATTTCTACTACTGTAACAAATACCCGAAACCAACTTTCCATCTTTGCCACTGATGTGAGCTTACACCTTAGGGTGCATCAGTCCACGCTTGCCCTGCCATATCACATTAGGTCTTTAGCACAAGGTGAACCAGGGAAGCAAGAGACATGAAAGATGAGCCGGAGCACCCTGCAGTTCCCTTTAAAGGTACACTGTCAGTGGTCTCACACCAGGGTCCACCTCTTAAAGGTTTTACCAGCTCCCAGCAGGGACACTCTGCGGGCAGAGGCTTTGCCACATGGACCTGCACAGGATAGTACTAATACCAAACAGAGTGAAAGCCACAGTGCAAGGGCTCAGGTCACTTCTAGGGCCCTGTGTGCAATGACAGTGCACAGAACGACTCCTATTCCTATCTCTAGAGTATTTGAATGTTTTTCCAATGATAAATGTAAGCACTGATGGTCGAATCTCTGCCAAGTATAGCAATATAGACAGTTAAATGAAGACATGCATGACTTTCACATCTGAATGATCACTCTTAACATTTCGATGAATTTTTTAAAAAATCATTGTCTGGTTTTTCTTACATATGTGAAATGAAACTCCATACCTAAAACACTGTACATTGTTTTCCCCTGATGATTTGTAAGTTTCTGCCCGTGTCATCAAATATTTCCTGAATGTACTGGTTTTGTGATGGAGAAGCAGGAGTAGCGTGAGAAGCAGGAGTAGCGTGAGAAGCATGAGAAGCAGGAGTAGAGGAGTAGCGTGAGAAGCAGGAGTAGCAGGAGTAGCAGGAGTAGCATGAGCAGCGTGAGGGCCCAAACCATGAACACCCACTGGATGCTTTCCTGAGAACTGTGGCTGTAAGAGTGACCGCCAATGCTGATTGTCAGCTCGACAGATTCTGGATTATTTAAGGGATGAACCCATGTGCATGTCTGTGATGGGGTTTCTAGACTGGGTTAACCGCAGTGGGAACATTCACGCTACATGTAGATGTCACTGCTCCATGGACTGGGGCCTGGGGTTGACTAAGAAAGGAGAAGGCAAGCTGAGCACCACCATCCTTCTTTCTCTTCCCACTGTGCCCAGCTGCCTCACCCCTGCTTCCATGCCTTCCTCCCATGAGGGCTTGGACTCCCAAACTGTAAGTCAAATAAACCCTCCCTTCATTTTGTTGCTTTTGTCAAGTATTGTCACAACAATGAGAAAGTGACCGACACAAAGAACTAGCACTGTCAAGTGCTGACTTTTCAGGAGCCACGTGAGATTATTGCATGTAGTTCCTGCATCTTTGTGAAACGAGTATTGCTATCAGTTCTAAATACTCAAAATAAAAATGTCTCCCATTACTGCATATCTAATTCCTAATCAAAGAGGTAGTAAGGTTACCACTAGGCTATGGGCTAGGGAAAGTAGATTCAAAGTTCACCCGCTTTTCTGCCCTATACCCTTGCCGGCATGAGTGGCTGGTCCCAGTAGACACCCTGTCTACAAGCTGCATGCCAGTCACCCTCTAGGGTGCATTAGCTCTTATGCTAATGCCTTAAGCTCACCCCATGTTCACATCCTCCTACCATTTCAGTCCCCAGCTCTTTATATATGAGAACACTAAGTCCAAAAGAGAACAGATAACACACTGAAGCTTACATGAATCAGGAATAGTCTTGAGTCTGAATCCAGGCTTTTGACCCCAGCCCCTAGTTCAACTGCTTATTTCTACTGAAACACAGTACAGTGTCAGTGCCAAGGTGAGTGTCATTAATCTTTTCTTCTAAACGATTTACTTACATGTGTGCCTTTCTGTTAAAGTCTTTGGATCTCTTTGAGTTGATTTTTTTATATAGTATAAGAGGAAGGTACAACTTCATCCAGATGTGGGTATACAGGTTTTCCAGTATCCTGGTTGGATTTGCTAGTTGTTTTTTTTTGTCCCCTTAACAAAAACCTACATGTGTCTGGGAAGAGAGAACCTCCAGTTTAAAATAATAATAATAATAATACTTTTGTAAGTTTGGGATATAAGCAAGCCTGTGGGGGCATTTTGTGTTTATTAAGGAATAATGTGGGAGGGCTCAGTCCACCGTGGGTGGTGCCACCCCTGGGTATGTCATCCTGGATGATATAAGAGAGCAGAGCAAGTCATGGGGAGCAAGCCAGTAAGCAGCGTTTTTTCCATGGCTTATACGTCAGCTTCTGCCTCCAGGTTCCCACCTAGATTTCGTGCCTTGGCTTCCTTCAATGGACTGTGACCTAAGATGCATAAGCCAAATAAATACTTCTCCCCGTGTTGCTTTTGGATGTGACGTTTATTACGGCATTAGAAAAGCAGCTGTTATACCCCACACTCTTAAGTGGTCTTAGAACTTTTGCTGCATAATCCAGTGATCTTACATGAGAGTGTTTCAGGGTTTTCCATCCTGTTGGTTCACAGACTATCCTTATGATACCCAGTGCCATGCTACTGTGATGACTCACTTTGAGGAAAGCTTTGAAACACCACTATCAATTCTTCAAGATTGTTTCAGATATTTATAGTTCTTTGAAAGTCCACATAAATATTAAGAAGGATCTTTTTCTGTGTTTTTTTAATCTTTCATTATTTTTATTTTCTCTGGTATCTATAATAAAAACATGGAATTTGTGATAATTATGAAGAAAGGTCAATTACTTTCACACTTTTGCAACAAAATACCCAACATAAAGGAAAAAATATTTACATTGACTTGTGTTTTCCAAAGTAGTCACTTGACATTACTGGTTCAGGAGCTGAGTTTCCTGGGAACGTGTGGTATGGCAAAGCAGTTCATACCACAGTGAGCAGGAAGCAGAGTCAGGAAGAAGGAAGGGGTCAAGTACAAGGTACATCCTTCTAGGACACATTTCTCAGTAACCTCCCTCATTCAAGTAAGCCCACCTCCCCAAATGTCATATTATGAGACACATACAAGATATCATTGAGATTTTAAAGGACTTCATAACAACAGACTTTCCGATTAATTTGCTACTAGTATTGGGTGTTACTAATCTACCCCTACTACACTGCATGCATTTTAAAAGCAGCTATTTGTATTTTATGCCCCACACAATCTACTTTGGCCTTGCATCCTAGCCAGTACTCAAAACATGCCCCTGGAGGAATCAGGGTAACTGAGTTGTATATTAGCCAGTACTTGGAAACCGCCCCTGAAGCAATCAGAGGAGCAGCATCAGACCCTTACATCCTTGTCTGATAAGAACCAAGGCATCTTAAGAGCTGAAAGAAAATGAACTGAAAATAAACAGACGCCTTTGATTAACAGACTTAGGATTTCTCGGCAAAGTCAAACAAACTTGAGTCGTGGTTGGCACACTTCAGCGGCTCCATGATTATGTAAGAGCTACTACAATGGACCCAAAATAAAAGCCGAAGGTTTTCTAGACAGTTTAAACAAGTATAGAGAGAGCCTTCCCCCACCCACTGGCCTCCTTCAGCCAACTGCCGCTTAATAAAATCTACGGGTGACCATTGGGGCTAAGTGGTTTATTATTTCTGAGGCTATATTACCAGCTGCATACTTATTGTAACTGCTCATAACTGGACATGGTTTATTCTATTTATAGCGTTTAATACTATTTTTTTAAGTTTAAATAAACAGATTGAAGAACTGGAGTCTGCATAGCAATGTTTTTACATAATATGAAAGGTATGAAACACAAGCTTTTTCTTCCTTCTGTGGAGTCTAATGAAACCGCCAGTTGTTTATTTTAGCACCAGACACCCTGGGCCTGCAAAGCACGGGAAAGACACAAGAAAATCTTGCTTTGATGTTTCTAGAGTTAACCCAAGAGGCCTTATGGACCAAGATCGCGAAACTGTTCTTGCCAGCACAGGGCCCTGTCTCTACTGTGCTCACTGCCATGGCAAACAGAACTCGTAGCTCACTAAGGAACAAATCAGTAGTGGTCCTGTGAGGGAAAAGAAGCCATTTTTATCTGGCCTGGGAGTGTTAATCTTTTATAAGACAGACTTCACCAAAATCTGATAGAATCTACCGGTTCTGATCCTCCACGAACAGCCAAATACAAACACACCTACATAATAGTACGTGTGATTCCAGGGGTTCCTAGATAAGAACCTGTTCCTTTACTAAGCCCCAGTTTTGTATTCTATTCAGTGCTAAGTGACTGTGGTATGACATCCATGAATGTGGCAAGTGAGGGATGTGTGGCAGAGTGACTGTGAGCTTGCCAGGAAAATAATCCCAGAGGTGGAACACCTAGAGGTGGGGAAGGGACCTGTCAAGACAACACAAAGGATTCAGCATTGCCTAAAAAGAGGTCCAGCCCTACCTCAGCTTCCAGGAGGCAAGCCCAGACATACTTGACAGGAAAATTTTCACTTAGGAAAGAAGAGGACCCCATCAGCCCCTAGAGTGGGAATTGACTGACTCTGTGCTTAGAATGTCTAACGCTGTGATGGTCAATCTATTAAAACGGTGCGTGTCTGTGTATGTATGTATTTGCGTTCTGTTAAAACGATGTGTGTGTGTGTATATGTGTGTGTTTGTACATGAGTGTGAGTTCGGTGCCATGAGTACATATGTGGGATGAGAAGACAACCTTGGGTGACAATCATTCTCTTCCACATTGACATAGGCTCTCTTTGCTGCACATATCAGACTGGCTGGCCTGAAAACATCTGGGGATTCTCTTGGCTCTGTCTTCTATCTTACCATAGGAGCCCTGGGTTTATACACACACTATTGTGTTTGACTTACTCTAGGTTCTGAGGTCCTACACTCAGATCCTTATCTCCCTGTAACAAGTCTTTCTCTGTCCTGCCAGCCAGCTCCCAAATAATGACACAGAGACTTTTTATTAGTTATAAAAGCTCGGCCTTGGCTTAGGCTCACCCCACTAGTTCTTAAAACAAATTAGCCTGGTTTTATTAATTTACATTTTACCATGTGGATTTTTACCTTTCATTCTGTATGACTGACTTCCCCCATGTCTCCCTGACATCTTCTTTTTTCCTCAATTATCCTTCCTACTTCCCCTGCCTGCCTGGAAGTCTTGCCTATACCTACTGCCTAACTATTGGCTGTTCAGTACTTTATTAGACCAATCACAGCAATGTATCTTTACACAATGTACAAATATCCCACATCTCCCCAGCCATGATAATTTGTTCTGGATGCTCCTCTCCCCCAGGAATCTTAACAATCGTTCCTCACAGCATGCCTTACACAGGTTGTTTTAAGCCCTCTACTCCTGGCTTAATATGAAGCTTTCTGTTGCCTCTGAGTCTTGCTGATGCTTCGCTCTCCTAGTCCTCTCCTCACCCTACTGGCTACTACAGACATTCTAGTGCTGTGTCCTATGCTTGAGAAATCCCTCCTCCTCCTCCTCCTCCTCCTCCTCCTCCTCCTCCTCCTCATCTTCTTCTTCTTCTTCTTCCTCCTCCTCCTCATCCTCCTCCTCCTCCTCTTCCTCCTCCTCCTCTGACATCCTCCTCCTCTGACATCCACCTCATCATCATCATCCTCTTCTTCCTCTTCCTTCTCCTTCTCCTCTTCTCTTTCTCTTCTTTTTTCTTTGGGTAATACAACTATCTTCTGTAAGTGGAGCCATCTGATCCAGCCTCTGGCCCTCATTTTAACTGTTTTCTGTTTACTTGGTACTATTGAATTTGCTGCAGCCATGTTGTCTGCATGAACATGTCCGTCTACTAATCTGAGGGGGGGTAGTTTTCAAGGCTTAAGGGGATATATTTATAAACCACCAGCACCGTTTCTTTCTTCTTTTGCCTTATTTGGTTCTCACAGAACTACCCATAGATGTGCATGTGTTAAAAATGAGGGCCAGGAAGCTGGATCAAATGGTCCCACTTACACAAGAGACTTGTATTACTCAAAGACATCTCTTCCCATGACGGGAATACTCTTTACCCACTGATGTCCAGTGTGGATGCTGTAGCTCCCAGTGGATGCTAAGCCTCTGAAATGCCACCAATAGCTGCCCAACTGGATGGTGTGCTTCTAGAACAAGGAGATATTCCAGGACATCTGGAGAATACTCTATAAGCGAGCATGACTCCAAACTGACTGGGTAAAGATGTCAAAGTTCCACGAAAGAAAACTAGTGGGTTGGCCAAGCCCGAGTCTCCATAATGTTGTTTCTAAATGTCAGTATGTGCATCTCTACCTCAGAAAGAATGAAGGTACTGGGCCAGATGGGCAGAGATAAGCCAGAGGCTTTCACAGATGTATGAAATACCCCCTGCATTTCTTTTGCTGTAGCTACTACCCACAATGAGGTAAGGGACCACAGGGACTTCCAGAGCTCTCTCGTGCTTGAGAGGAACTTGGACTTTTCAGACTTATTCTATGAAAAACATTTTAAAGCTTCAAACTGTCCTGGAGCACACCTAGACTAGCGAAGACCCAGAAACGTGAACGTCTCACCTCTGCGAGGAGATAACTGTGCACTACTGTCTCCTTACCAGCAGCCCTCCCTTCTCCACAGATAGTCAAAGACTTACTACAGGGCCCAGGAGAATCCTAGGAAGTAGAGGCTCACTGTTCAATTTCTATGGCTCTACAAGCCCTTCCTTCTGGAACAGTTCCAGAAAGGCTGCAGACACACGACCTGCATGCCACAGTACTAGTGCAGCTGCCCATTATGATGTTCTTTCAGGGGAGGTTAGGACCAAACACCTAGGGGAACCCAAGAAAGCCGGAGGAGCCAAACAGTAATAGAAGGAATGAGCCCGCTAAGAAACAGAGGCAAGCAAGGTGAAAGACAAAGAGACTGGAGACCACAGCCCTTTTCACAAAACTGCCTCCATGTTTCCTGTCTGTAGGTGGACATGAAAGCCCTCAGGAGAGACTGTTTGGATTAAGAGATTTTTACAACCAATGAGCTATGTGGCCTTGAAAGAAATATTTCTGGGAATGGTAGGAAAGGGAGACACACCGGGTATTAGTGACATGAAAGAATGGTTATGCATATTTTTAAGAAAACATCTATATTTTTTTAAAAGATTCATCCTAAGATATAAACACGTTCTAGAACTTGTTTTCATATTTTTACCAACAAGGGAGAGACACAATGGGAAGAACAAGTAGAGGAGGGAAAGAAACAAAAGGCGTTGGGGGAATGGAAAAGGGAAAAGAAGATGGAGTTAGACTCTACCTTGAATTTATGATCCCTCTGCCTCTGTTTCCCAAATCCTGCATTACAGGTAAGTTTCACGTCCCTGTTGAAATAGTCAGCGTAGCTACAACCTTCTCTGGAGCATGTTGCCATATTTAAATGAAAGCCAAGCCTTCCTAAACATTCTCAGGAATGAGCCACACAAGATGCTGGCTCCTAGTGGGAGTTACCCATAGGTATTACATATTCTCAAATCAATCACTTGACGTTTTTACAACGTCACAAAATCTACACCTTTGCTCTAGCCTAAGTCAACAACAAAACGCCGGCCAAGGCTGCATATATTACAGAAGCCTTGTAAATCAACAGTTGCCTTTAGGCTCCAGGGGCCCCCAGATTTGACCAGCTGTTCAAAACAGTAAAATCTCATTAGTTCAATGTCCAACCACTCACCAGCTAGGCTTACTTCAAAGTCGTAAGCACCCAGAATCCAAAGAAAGAACAACCAGGAAACCTCTGTAGTTTTAAAGTTTGTGAACAAGCTGAGAATTTGACTTCTTGTCAATAGGTAAAGTAGCATGACATTAAAGGGGTTTTTCTTTTTAATTGCCTGCCCCTTTGCGTTTTATGAGGATACCTTCTTGTTTCCCCTGGTGGAAAAGAAAATTGATTGGATTCTGTGCCACTATGGTCTCAGTGAGAAATTAGATGTTAAAGCCATTTACTGAAGTTTCAGGCTGACAGTTTGGATGTCCTGAACAGGCATCATGTTGACTGGAGCACCAGGCTAAGGGGAAAAGGCATTGAAGAACTTTATGGAAGAAGGAGTATTCTTCATGGGCATTTTAATAAAATCAGAGAGCAACAATCATCCGGGAAAATACGTCACAAAGCACTGACATGGTCTTCGGCAAGTATGCTGGCCAAATCATCTATCAGATGGTGAAAGATTTGGTGGATGGGGAATGAGCATGTGGGAGTTTATTTGGGGCCTTTTGCTTCCTGAATTGGGCTGGGAGCGTTCAACTCAGTCCAGTTTATCTTCTGATCTTTGGTGGAGGCAGATGCAGAAGATGGGACTTCCAATGTCTTCTCACTTTGTGATCTTCATCCACTCAAAGAGAGACGACAGAAATGTTAGGGATGGTACGTATTAGAAGGAAGGCTTACAGAAGTAGGGGAGTCATCAAAGGTACTGATGAGGCAGTGGGTGGAAGACAGTTAGCTTGGCTGTGTGGCACTAACTGTTGACCAGATAAACAACTCTATAATGCAGTGTGTCACCGTGCAAAGCCCAGTGAGTGGGAATAAACACTGGAGCCAAGACTATGAAAGGGGTATCCATCACACACTTGGCCACCCAAATACATCCTCCGTCATGTGTGTTCTTGCCATGCAGACCCATGCACAAACTGCTCACAAGACTTGTCTCAGCTCTTACTTTATGCTATCAGTGTCCATGATACCAGAAGATCTCAGCTTTAAATATGAGGAAAACAAGAGGGACACCAGAACCCTGGCCTTGTTCCTTTTGCAGGGGAGAGGCAAGATCCCCACATCACTTAGTAGTTATAATGCCTTTCTGTTCAAATGAACAGTTTCTCAGTTTCACTAGACAAAGTTTGCTCAAAAATGTGGCTTATTTTGTAACTTTCTCTATCATTTGTATAGGAATCCTGTTGTCTCATAGTAAGGGTCAGTAGACATTGTTTGGATAAATAAATGAGATTGACCTAGATTAACTATTTATTGGCAAAAGTCAGTCCATTTGTTTTACAAGGTCAAGTATGCCCAGGTACGCGTTCCTCTATGGCATTTCTTTACTTTTCGTGTTTCTCTTACATGAGAACCCTTTCCGCCCTCTAAGTCTCGTCCTGGTTTGTTTGTCATGGGAATGCCAAATACAGTTGCCACAGTAGGAGCAAGCAATCCTGGCGAGCACATTCTGTGTTCTCGAAAGAAAGAACACGGAGCCCAGCACATAGAGCCACGGTTGAAACATTAAGCTGAGAATTCCTGTAGAACAATCGGTGCTCGCTGGCAAATTTTCCAAATTACTAAAATGGTTTTGGAAACCAGACCAGAGACAACATTCACGTATAAAACTCTGCCATGTTCTCACATAAGCTTTTAACATCACCCTCCACATTTGAGACAGATGAAAGTGTAATTGGAGGCCTGTGGAAAATGTGAGTAGTGGGGTTACAGATTCTTCTTTGCTTCTCACGTATCCTCCACATTCTAGAAGGGAAGGAAATGGCTTATGTAATGCCATGCCAGTGTTAGATGACTATTGTTTCCATGTCCTACTAATCACCTTGGGCAGGTCCCGGTGCAGATCCTGGCTTTGCAATCGAGGGAACCATGGAAGTCACCAGTACCTCATGGTTTTTGTTTTTTTTTTCTTTTTTCCCTCTTCAAGTATCCAATCTGGACCGAGCACCAAACATATACACGTCCAAAACCCCCAGGTTCCTCTCTTCTAACTCAATGATGTGCTTAACAGGGTAAAGGAAATGACATGAAACAAACATGGGTTTCCAAAAGCCCTGGAGTTACTGGCCAGCTTAGAGTCCCCAAATGCTAACAACCCGTGATTATATCCTTGGTAAAGGACCATCTGAAATAGAAGCCATCAGGAAAAAGATGCATTAGGCAAAGTTATTCCTTGAAAGGGAATCCCAGCCTCAACCCAAGTAGCTCCAACCTGCCTCACAGCAGGAAAGAGCACCCTCTCCCATGTGGGCCATGAATCTATCAGCCCAAAAACTTATTGCAATGCCAACCCCCCAGCTTCGAAAGATGAGGAGGGCTCAGCAGAATAGGAAGTATGTGGCTGCATACCCAAATGTGTCCTGAATTCTTCTAAGGAAATTTAACATTCAAATACTTTATGAAGCATGCTTCCAGACCAGTGCTGAACTCCAAAACATGAGGTGACATTTTGCCTACTTTTTAAGTTTTTCTGGCTGGCATGCTTTCTTGTGGCTAATACTATATCATCATTCACTCTGTGGCTTTGACATCTGTTTATTCATCTGGAACCTCAGTGATTAGCATCCTTATTTACACCTCTTACCCTAAGTATGCCTAGCTTTTCTGTCTCACGTTGTCCTGGTTGATTGTGTCAATTTAACACAAGCCAAAGTTATCTGAGAAGAGGGATTCTCAGCTGAGAAAATGCCTCCGTAAGATTGACCTATAAGCCAGTCCATCCATCTACTAATGATTGATGTAGGAAGGCCAAGCCCACCTCTGGGCTAATGGTATTTCTTGTACAAGAATGCAGGCTGCATAAGCCATGAGAAGCAAGCCAGGGTGTGGCATTTTTCTGTGGTCTCTGCTTTAGTTCCTGCCTCCAGGTTCTTGCCTTGGGTCTTCCCTGACTTCCCTCAGTGATGGGCTGTGACCTGAGCTTCTCGTAAACTGAAATAGTCCCTTTCCTCCCCAAGCTGCTTTTGGTCACATGTTTTATGACAGCAATAGAAGTTCTAAAATGAATGATGTGGTGATTTGAACAAAAAGGGACCCCATAAACTCATATGTCTGAATGCTTAGTCATCAGGGAATGACACTATTTGAAAAGGATTAGGAGGTGTGGCCTTATTGAAGGAAGTGTGTCACTGGTCACTGGGGCTGGGCTGAGCTTTGAGGGTTCAAAAGTCCAGGCCAGTCTCTCTCTCTCTCTCTCTCTCTCTCTCTCTCTCTCTCTCTCTCTCTCTCTCTCTCTCTCTCACACACACACACACACACACACACACACACACACACACACTTCCTGCTGCCTAAAGATCAGAATATAGCTCTCAACTACCTCTCCAGGACCAAAATGCCTGCTGCCAAGCTTCCTGCTGTAATGATAATGAGCTAAACCTCTGAAACTGTAAGCCAGCCCCCAGCCAAATGCTTTCCTTTATAAGAGCTGCCTTGGTCATGGAGTCTCTGCAAAGCACTAGAACAGTGACTAAGACACATGTACACAAAGCTGTGGTGTCCATTGTTCCTACTATCTTCTCGTCTGTTACTCATAAAATTTCCCCTAAATGCGCGTCAACACAGAAAACTCACACATGCAAAGCCCAAGCTGACAGCGAGAACCGGAAAGTGGTGTGAGACCACTCAGACGCGAACTCCGAGCAAGGAAAAGTGGAGGGAATTTGTTGTTTAGTACTCGACATTTGTCATATTGACAAGTGCGCACTATAAATAATGTAATAACGCTTTGTGTGAGCTTTGAAGTGGTGAGGGACATTAAATCCTACAACTTGTTCTGTTTGTTTATTGACTAGGCACCAAGAACAAAAATACGTTGTATCCAGTCATTCCACCTTAGTTAAATTTCTCATGAACGTGGCTGGAGATTTCCTTGAGATATTGGGATTGTTGTGCTTTCTCTGTCCTCTGGGAGAGTCACCTCTTTATGGAGTAAACAGTCGTGTCAGCTTAGGGGATAGTGCTCCTTGCATGATTGACCAGTTTCCTCTATTTAGTCAGCACTTATGGTGTGAAAGTTACCGGCCCTGGCTTGGACGATAAGTGTAAGCTTCTCCAGACCTCTTAAGCTCCCAAGGCATAGAAACTGTTAAACCAGTGTGTGCGCGGGGATCTGCAAGGCAGGATAGGAGGAGCCCCATGCTGCAAGTGCAGAGACTGTTCCAACAGCCCCGAGAAACACCTAAAAGTGGAGGAAATCAGTTTCCCAAAAGCCGTTTTGAAGGTGAAGGAGTAAGCTCAGGAGTATATGTACTGAATGGGTGTGTGTAGACATTGTGTGGTGTTTTTAAAAGCTGTATTGTCCTCCCGGACACAGAAGGGAAGTTCCCTAAGGGCAAGGAACACGTCTGTACACAGTAGTTTTTTTTTTCTTCTTCTCCGATACCCAGAACAGTACCTGGAACGTATTCAATAAATGTTTATTGAGTGAATAACTATTAATAATGAATTTGGTCATGGGGAGAATTCCAGGCAGTGGCCACAGACAGGCGCTGATTACAGACAGATTCTTTTGATTCCATTGTTTGGCAAATAGAGAATCTTTCAGCTATGAAAAATAAAGCAATCTGTTTCTTGTTCCATTTTCAAGTTTATTTTTATTTGAAACAAACTTCCTTGTCTCCTCCGATTGTCCCCCTCAGCGAACTGCCCGGCGGCGTGCCTGCATAGGCTGAGAGATAACAAGACTCGAGGTACGAATTTCCTTTTCTCACCCCGCTTCCTCAGCCGCGCTTCCCAACCGAGTGGGGGCTTCCTTCATAACCGCCTCCAAAATGTGAGAATGTTTCCCCAGGGCTGGGCCAAGGATTAACCACAGTTGGGAAAGCAAGCATTCGGGGAGATTTTTGATGAGAGTACGCGGGGGTCCCCAAGGTATTAATTCAATGGAATGTTTAGGAAACAGTGCAGCGTGGCTCCAGGGTCCAGACTTGCAAGGCTGTGTAGTGACCGCTCTGGTCCCATTGCCAACAGACCACAGTCCAGGTCTCCTCACAGCATGGGAAAAGGCTTATGGGAAGCAAAGAGCAAACAAAGGCCTGGAACCTGCCTCACAGCAGTATCTGTGCCATCCTGGGGCAGGAGGACAGGAGGATGTGGTAAATATCGAAGTGAAAAGTGAGATCCAAGGAGGCTGGGGCAGATAAAAGAACAGCAACTGTCCCTCCTTTTATGGAGACTACTTAGGCCTGAACGGCCCCTGATGCCTTCCACTCAGCCCCGTTTATAGACGTCAAACGACAGAGAAAACCCTTTTATTTTTAAATAGGTTCTTAATGGAAAATTCATTTGAGAGGTGATTAAAGTTGTTAGGTCAAAGTTTGTGATCTCAAAAGTCATTTTAATTAAAGCTCCTGACTTTTGCCCTACGGATGTGGAGTGTCAGAGAAGGGTGCTTTCGCTAGAACTCTTAACAAAGTCATATTAATAATACCTTACATTCAATAACATTCGGTACTCTGCATGTTCATATTATGAGCTATTGGATACTCACTATGCCCTAGGAAGGTCATAAACCCAATATTTTAATCTCCGTATTACAGATAAAGCAATAAACTCAGTATGAAAAGGCACATGAAAGTAAAGCCTGGACTTGCTGTCTTCCTGGTGGCCTGCATTGAAGTGGGGATTTCTGTGCAGGGAAAAGGAAGCAAAGAGAGCAGACGCACTGGAGTCTGCTTTGCTGGTTTCACAGACTTGGTCACTAGTAACAGAGATTCTATGTATGTTACGTCACTCAATTCTGCCCTCAAAAAACGTATGGTTACCCTGCTCTACAGAGGATTTCTCTCAGAGAAAACGGGACCTTGGAAACTCAAAAAGGATGATCCTACAGGGTTAAATTAGGTTATTTACCCGAATTGTCATTTATTCATCAACACATATACCGAGACCTTCTATGTGTGAAGCAGTATTAGAAACACGATCACCTTGTGGCATGTACTGGCTCGGCACAGAGGTAGATGAATGGCCTTGGTATAGGTACATGTTGCCAGTACATGTTCCTACAGAGACTCCATGGGAATGGCCAGTTTGGTGTGTTTGAAGTGAATCACCAGGACTTAAGCTCTCGAGTGGAAAGAGCCTATATGTTTTGAGTACATCAAGCACTCGTCAAGTGTTTACCAGAGTCACTGCCAAGATCCTCCTGCACTGTGTAGCTGGAATCCAACGACTACATCCTGAGAGAGCCAACCCCAGGTTGTCCAGCGAAGAATTTCCTAACTCGGAGTCCTGTTCTCAGCCCCCACTGTTAGGACAAAGAAACCAGCAGTGTAGCTGTGAATGATCATATTGAATTATGTACATGTATGTTTTGTCTGTGACCCAAAGAACCAAATGACCCTGCTCTAAACTTAAATTGTTTATATATTGCTTTAATGTGAATTCATTCCAATTGAGTCTCAAAACACAAAGACATTACACGTATCTACAGGGTACCATGTGCTGTTGCAATGCGTGGCACATCATGTACTGTTTAAGCAGAATAAACATCCTATCTCTTTAAATACTTGTCGTTTCTATCTACTTTGCTTAGGAATAAGCCCTGCTCTACGGACCTGATTAGTGACATGGCTTTCTGCAATCCGGCCATTAGCTGCCTCTTAAGGAATTCTCGGAGTGCTATGCTACCACTCACATTTTTTCTCTCTTTCTCTCTACCCTACTTTTTAAAAATGTTAATTGATTTGCTCCATGAAATC
The DNA here is from genome assembly GCF_014885135.2 of Alexandromys fortis. Taxonomy (NCBI): domain Eukaryota; kingdom Metazoa; phylum Chordata; class Mammalia; order Rodentia; family Cricetidae; genus Alexandromys; species Alexandromys fortis. The sequence continues at coordinate 7,625,870 of NW_026067923.1, forward strand.
CCTTGTAAAATGGCCAGATGTTGTAAGAGAATCTTGATAGTATGGGAATTCAGCAGGAGACGCCAACAGTACGAAACGCTCCTCGGGTTTCCACAGCTTTCAGCTGAGAAACAGCATAGGCTCCCAGTTTTCTGTGGGATTAAGAGAAATAGCCTGGATTTCACCGGTGGTGTCTAAAGAAAGCTTGCCCACCACTTACGTCTTCCACTAAACACATTAAGCTAAGATTTGGGAGCACAGAAATTACTCCAGAGTGTCAGTCAAGAGGCCTAGGTTAATTCTGAGCTCCATCATGGCCCAGCTGTGTGAGCCCGGACCGTGCACACGCTCTCCGAATCTCATCCTCAGCTATCGGTGTGAATGTCTGACACAGTGAACATGCTCCAGTGCTGTCGATTGTGCTTTGACTAGTACAGTCTGGAAAGGAGAGGCGGGTGTGACGGTCTACTCAAGGGTGAAGAGGAACAATGAGTTACCACACAGGGTGTGGAGGTGAGGGTCCAGCATGTGTTCTGGTCAGGTTCTCCAGGCCTTCTGTCACCCCTTCAGCTGACCTACCATGTATGTTTTTATGTGTCAATGGGATGTTTTATGCCTACAGGACCAGACTTTTAATACAGGCTTTATTGTCTGGGGAAGCAAGACTGGTTAGGGGACTAGGTAAGGAGTCACTGCTAAACATCAGATGAGACCCAGGAGGTCTGAGTTTAAAACAGGTAAGATTTGAAGATTTTTCTTGAAACGTCAACACTTCATGACCAGGAAAAAAGAGAGGGGCTGAGAAAGCCAAGTTATCCAGTTTGATAAAATAATTCCATGGAGGCTGGTATTCTGTTCTTGTTGTTTATTTTAAATCTGAACACACGTTAGAGACATCTGAAGGGCTTATGATGACAGATTACTAGGTTCTTTGTGCCACACTTTTGGTGGAGGAGAGCTGGACAGGGCCTGGGGATCTGCCTTCTCATAGGAGCTACTGCCGCTACTCTGGCAGCCACACTAAGAAAAGCACTGGTGTGGGACTCAGGAGGTAAGAGGGCATCTAACAGGGATGGAAGCTTCAAAGCATGCATGCTTCAAGGAACCCATGCGATACGTAATTTGTTTCTTTTGTCTTCATCACCTCACGAATAAAAGAACGTTAAATAAATCCAGGTGACAATGGTCAGGAGTTAAACACATATACATAGCCATGAATCCACGGTCTTACCTGTGAGCAACGTCAGAAGATTGATGATGTCATCCATATGTAGGATCTCCTGGGAAGACAGAGAGCTCAGCAGTTGAGAGCATGTACTGTTCTTGCAGTGGACCTGCATGTAGTGGCCTTTCAACTGTATTTTAGTAAATAAAGCTTGCCTGAAGATCTAAGAGTAAAACAGTGGGTGACGTACACCTTTAATCCCATTAGCCACAGTAGTTTGCCATAGAAACCGGGCAGGGCATGCTTTTAATTCCAATGGTGCACGCCATGAATCCCAGCCTTGGAGAACATTATAAGACAAGAGGAGACAGCTCTCAAATACAGTCTCTGAAGTCGAGGTAAGAGCCAGTGGCTGACTGCTTTGCTTTTTAGGTCTTCAGGCTGAATCCCAGTTTCTCTCTCTGAGTTTTTTTTAAATCATGCTTCACCTGAGTTTGGTTCCTAGCATCCACTTTGGGCAGGTTACAATGGTTTGTAACTCCATCCCGAGAGATCTGATGCCCTCTTCTGGCCTCTACAAACACATGTGTGTGTGCATGCGTGCACACACACATATGCATGCACACACACAGACACATGCATGCACACACACAGACACACATAAGTAAACCTTTATAAAAAAAACCTTTAATAATTTGAGCCATAGGTATAGGGCCTGCAATGGTGAGAATATGTGTGTTTTTAAGAGTACTGAATTAACATTGAAGGAGAAACTATGAGGACACCCAAGGAAGAATTTCTGCACATAGAGAGAAGCTGAACTAGATGGTCTCTCGGTGCCTTTCCGACCCTACTATTTATTACAAAGCTATGGCACAGTTGAGGAGGTTAGCAATGATAGATTCATGTGACATTGTAAGGAGGGATCTAATACTTTCACGGAACTACAGAGCCAGCTAAAGTTTATTTCAAAGTGTGAACAGGCAACAGAAAGAAAAAACAAGAGTTAAGGCACTCTGGCGGAAAGGTTCATGAGCCAGAACATTGGACAAACATCTTCTGTGCCCCTCCCCATCTACTGGTTAGAGTGGATGGACTATTTCTCCTGCCAGGGGAGGCCTTATCACACACAACAATTTTATACATAGGCACTCTGTCTTCCTCCTCACTAATCAGAACTTAATTCGCCTTTATAAGGAAACAGTTTATTTGTTGGGATGTTGTATACAGCAAAAAGATGCCAATTCTAGCGTCAGAGGCATCAGAAAAAGGCCCGGCTATTAACACTGGCAGGGATATCTCACAAGGGACCGTGTTTAACCAAGAAAGCATATGATACATTGGCAATATTTTGCTGAGAAACGTTTCGTCAGTAAAGGAACTTGATGCTCTGGTAGCGACAGAACATGGTTCTCTCAAGTTAGAAAGCACGTTACCTCTGTGACTGGGTTAGAAAGGCCTTTGAAATACACAAAGGACATCAAAAAATAGGAGTGCAGGGCCTCAAGGAGGACCGCTAGTTTAAATAACACACAAAAAGTATTTATGAGCCTTTTTTTTATGAGGTGGTCAAAGAAAAGACCATCCAGCATGTAACATAAGACTGGCTGGAGAAGAAAACCTTTTCAAACCACATTGGAGAGTTAAGCACGAATGGAATTTTATTTCCGTCTCTATTGCTTATTTAAATTAATGGTGTTTTCAGATGGGGCCTAAATGATAATGCAGATTAAGGTGAGGCTTGCCAGGAAGAAAATATAGTAGTCTATTATTCAAAGAATGCTTCTAGGTAATGTTGAAATAATGCGAAATATATAGGTTTAGCAAACAGGGGCTTCCTGGAAGGGGTATGTGGTTGAAATGTGCCCAAGTCCATTTTGAATCCTGTGAGCTGAACATTTTGCTCAAGTAAGGGCTTTGGAAGGATGCTGTGTTCAGCAAATGGAGACTTGTCTGCCACCAATATGGACCAAACCACTGTACACCGGGAATCTTGGGAGGCTGTGGAGCAGGGTGTGAGTGGCTACTAATGTTCTTACGTCACTTCTGAATGTACCAACTTACCTCTCTGCAGAGCACACGTCTGGGCTCTCTGTCTCCAGAGTGGCAATGGGTCTGAGTTAATGTCCCCAGTCTCCTTCCTGGACCTCTCTGTGACAAAGAACATGCCCCGGTATGTGGCAGCTGTGCTGCAGAGGTTCTGGGCTATAGAGGCAGCCACAGAGTAGAACAGAGATAACTGGCCCCTGGAGGTACCAAATTCCTTAGGTTATAATGAAATCTACCTGGTGAGTTGTATTATTAACAAATTTTACCAGGCAAACGTTCCCTTCGGCCATCAGCTGAGTTCTAGAGTTCTGAGCTCTATAGTTGTGTCAAGAGTTTTAACGTAGCCAGGCGGTGGTGGCGCACACCTGTAATCCCAGCACTCGGGAGGCAGAGGCAGGTGGATCCCTGTGAGTTCGAGGCCAGCCTGGTCTATAAGAGCTAGTTCCAGGACAGCCTCTAAAGCTACAGAGAAACCCTGTCTCAAAAGAAAGGAAGAAAGAAAGAGAGAGAGAGAGAGAGAGAGAGAGAGGGAGGGAGGGAGGGAGGGAGGGAGGGAGGGAGGGAGGAAGGAAGGAAGGAAGAAAGAAAGAAAGAAAGAAAGAAAGAAAGAAAGAAAGAAAGAAAGAAAGAAAGAAATTTTAACGTAGTCAGTTGGTAAATGGATGCTAACTGCTTCTACCCCTTCGTTCATTTGTTCCACAGAACTGACTGAGTCCTGGCTGTATCTTAGGCTGCCCTCTGCCATTACCAAACTTCCATAATTTCCCACCAAACTGCTTTTGGAGAACACAAACACACCGCAATGTACCATACACACCACAATGTACAAACACACCGCAATGTACCATACACACCACAATGTACAAACACACCGCAATGTACCATATCCGCAGTTAGTCATTTCTGGATCTGAAAAGAAAGGCCCTTTCTATTTAATACCTTAAAACCAAGCCCACAGGTCACTAACCAGCCTTCCTCCTCTGAAAACCTGAGTTTTAAGTTTAGGAGCCTCAAGCCAAGTGACACATTTTATAAACCCCACGCTTGCTGATGGTACCACTGAATCAACGTAGAGAAGGAAATAGAATCTTTTTTTGTCATCTCTATCCACATAATAAAGTTTTTGGGAGGTAAAGAAAACGGAAATCGGGATGTTGGAAATTTGGTTTTCAGCAAATTCAGTCCAGCCATTAAATCACTTTTCATTCAACATTCCTAGAACCAAACCAAATTTAGTATAAATTTCCCTTTAAACCTCTATTTCCTTTTTTTTGCTTGCTCATCTGCCTTTCTCACCCCGAGCTTTTGGTTTGCGGTGGACAACACAGCGATGAAAATGATGGATTCACACCAGCCATCTGCCTTCTGCCCACTTAAAAGCCAGTGCACAGTGCAGCTTGGCTCTCACACACACATCTCCATTCCTCTGCCTCCGCCCTCCACTTCCCTGCCCTCAGATCGTCCTGGCCAGATGGAAGAGTAGTTTACCAGCGGGGGGGGGGGGGCTCCCATCTTGTGACTGGCGCTCTGCAAGACCCCTGGATACACAAGAAGGAGCTGTTGTCAAGCCCAACCTGGGGTAAATGATCGCCCTTTTATCCTGGGGCTGGGAACAGGGTCGTTTTCTAGAAAGTGGAGGCCAAAGTGCGGTTTGCTTTTGTGAAGAGATACTCTGGGGCTGAGGAGATGCGACATGACGGTTGGGAAAATGCAGTAATGCAAGCTTGAGGACCCGAGTTCAATCCCCAGAACCCATGTAAGAAAGCCAGGCATGGTGACTGACATCAGTACAAGGGAGGGAGAGACAGGTAGATGTCACGAACGCAGAATGAAGTTCAAAGTACATTCTGCCCCGCCATACACACATGAAATAAAAATAGGGATGCCAGCCCCATTTTATTTATAGTAGCCTTTGTCCCACTGGGAAGGGCTGGCTGAAGTCTCAAGAGCTAGTGTGACAATTTATCCCCAAGTTCACTGGTCCAAGGCTACAGAGTGGGAGGGAGGTTTCAACATTACTGTGGAATTCCAGCTATATTTGAAGTGGAAGAACTTTTTAAATTAATTTAATTCATAGCTTGGCAAAGGATTTTTGCTAACGTGTTTTCTTTTTTTTTCTACAACAAACACATCAATATTTCACAGGTCAATCTATTAGACACTGCTCAAATTCATTTTTCTGTTAAACAGCTGAATCCAAGTGCTGCCTTAGTTTCTCCGTGAATATCGTGAATTACCTAGTTTTAACTCTATTCAGATTGCTCCTGAAGCTTAGAGGTCATACACGTGAAATCTAACAGTATTTCCCCATATGGCACCCCAAGTGTGTCCTCACAGAAAGGTGACAACCATTGTTAATGCAGTCAAGCTTCCAGTATTTGTGATTGTTGTGACTATAAAAACCACGGCTCTGTCTCGAAAAAAAAAACCAAACAAACAACAACAACAACAACAAAAAAAAAAAACCACGGCTGTTCGCGGCTCAGCTGATAGCTATGTCTGGAACTACATTCTTATATACAATTTTCCATTTAAAGATATTCCAAAAGCAAAAGAATTCCAGTTCCTAATCTTAGCCACAGATTGGCCATAAATCAGACACCAGATTCACATCATTCAGATAGCACTACAACGTGTCTCTTCTATGTGAGGGCTGCACTAGATGCTAGAATACCCAAGTTTTACAGGTGATGTGGCCACTGAGACATGCAGAGACCTCCGAAGATAGAACTGTCCCTGACTTTTTTTTTTATAAAGAGACACCCTGAGACCCTCACAATAGTGTTTTTATTTCTACTTTAGACCCTGTAGAAAAAGTGACCTTGTTCTTAATATGTAAACATTTTGTCAAGATCTCAACAAGATTTGCCTACGTGCAAAAGGACCATTGGTTTCCTGGAGCCAACAACTGTCCTTTGGTACCGGTGCTGTCCAGACTAGACTGGCATACATGGCAGAGGGAGAATCATCCCTCATGCCTTCTAAGACATATGAATGTCCAGCCAAGATGACTTGGTGCTGTGACACTGGAAGTGTCAGGCTTGAAGGTAGAGTGTGGACAACCACCAACTGATGTCTCCATGGCACCTCTAAACACTCCCAGCAACCCATTCCCCAAAGCACGCATGTCTATTCTAGCCACGGGTCAGAGAGCTGTGATAGGGCCAATGGGCATTTGTTATGCTAATGACATCCACAAATATTCCTTAAAGTACTAATGAGCTTAAAGCTGAAGGTTAATGATTTTAGTTCAATCTTATTTGCTGTACTTTGGGAAAATGAAGCTGCTGTAAGCCATGCTGACTTGCAAAGTGACTGTGTAATCGCACCTGCCTGGGTCCCAATTCTAGCGACTTCGCTCAGCAGCGCAGTATCTCATACCAGCTTCCTAAGCACTGAGTCTCAGCACTGGGTGGGACACAGGTATGAAAATGTCACAGTGCTACTGTCATTTTTTTATATTTTAAAAGAAGTTTTCATTATGTGTATACATGAGGGGGTGGTATGTATGAGTATAGAAGCTAGCAGAGTCCAGAAAAGCATTATCAGAACTCCGAAGCTGGAGTTACAGATGGCTGTGAGTCACGTGATGCTTGACTGTGCCCGCAGAAACTGAACTCAGGTCCTCTGCAAGCACAGCACTCATTCTCTGCTGAGCCATCTCTCCAACCGCATACCCATCAAACTAGCAAGCCATATGTGCTAACAAAATAATGTATATAAATATATGGAAAGTAGGTAGCGTACTACACAAATGTACTAACTAATAAGCGGTGTTACATTTTTTAATCCATGGGTATAAGGATAAGTATTTAGGAGGCAGTTTGTCCATTAGCGGAACAACAGCCAGAAGTACTTCCCTAGGGCACCTGACCTCCCTGGGCACAGGCTTTTAATCATCTTTCCACAACTAGGGTCGCAAATCTTTAGATTCCTATTTTGATGACTAACTTAAAAAATCGCTTGAGATACTTGCAATTAAAGGGTGAGTTATGTTAAGATATATATCTTTCTAAAGATCCCACACACCTTGCCCTCACCCTCATGCATTCTATGGAAGTGTTAAGAGAAACAGACATGTTGTGCCTGTCTTGGCAGCTGAGCAAAACTGAGGCTTCATGGTGAAAGCAGTCTGTCTCATCCTCACTTACTCGAGCAGAAGTGTGTGTGTCTCCATGCATGGCTGGGAAGTAACACAGTCTATCTGGGTCAGAGGTCTACAGTTTTCAGTAACAGGATAGTCTCCATAATGACCAAACTTTTCTTTTCACACTGTGGTTGAATTCTGTATGAAAGGTGTTGACCCAAGAGGCACAGTGAGGCTCAAGTTCTTGTTTTATTTTATTTTATTTTTCCACTCAAAAATTTACACTTCCTCCCCTCCTCCCATCCCCCTTCTGCTCTCCACTCCCCCACCTCTCTCCCCTCCCTCCTTAAGAGAGGGCAGGGGACCCTGTCCTGTGGGAAGTCCAAGGCCCTCCCCACTACATCCAGGCCTAGGAAGCTGTACATCTAAATAGACTAGGGTCCCAAAAGCCAGTACATGCAGTAGATGCAGTAGAAATCAGCCTTTATCAATGGCTTCTTAGTCAGCTCCCACTGTCAGCCGCATTCGGAGTCCGGTTTGATCACATGCTCATTCAGTCCTGGTCCAGCTGGAGTTGGTGAGCTCCCAGTAGCTCAGGCACACTGTCTCAGTGGGTGGACCAACTCCTCGTGGTCCTGACTTCCTTGCTCGTCTTCTCCCTCCTTCTGCTCTTCAGCTGGACCTTGGGAGCTCAGAGGCTCCAGTTCTTTACCGTCACAGCCCTCCAATCCCAGAATGAACGCGCTATTAGATGAAGCTTTGAGTCAGTTGCTTACCAAGTGTGCTTGAAAAATAAAAAGACTGTTTTACACTTCCCATGTATGTCTAATTTGTCGTTAAAAGGCAGGATTCCAACCTCACAGTCAGAAAATGTGGCGTTTCGGGTGGCAGTCAGAATACTGTACTGTTTCTCAAACCGTAAACTGACATGTGCTCCGGCAAGCATAAAGTGTACTTCTGGAGACAGTGGGATAGAATATTTGAAATCAGAACTGGAAAATTTGGGACATATGAAGGCTGTAAATAGTGGGCAGAGACTGGGCTGCTTCCAACAGAGCTCAACTCCTACTAAGAACCACATAATTAGCCGGCCCCCAGTTGTCATCCATATAAATACTGGTACATATAAGAGGCAATTTAAACCGGCATGGTAAACAAGCCACGCTTGTGCCAGGGACCCGCCTGGCACACATGCTCCTTGTTCGCGGAGCTCTGGGAATCCATGTGCAGGATAAGGCTGCCCTTGAGCAATTACAGTACAGCTGGGAACCAACACAGGCCGTCGTTAAGAGCTAACCACACCATCCAGCACGCTCCGTCCACTGACAAGAAGGAAAGGATGGGCTTTAATTGGCGCGCCCTCCTTCGCGCGAGAGGAAGGTAGAATTATTTTACCGAGGAAGTTTACAAATGTACACACTTCTTCCTGGTGAGAGATTTTATCCAGGGGACAGAACAATATTCAAGTTAGAGCAAAGAGGTGGTGGCAGGGGTGTAGCAGGGTGGTAGAGTTCTGGCCTGAGGAGAGCGGACGTGGGGAGCGATCACAGGATACACTGCGCAGAGCCTTCCTGTCGGGAAAGATACACCTTTTCAAATATTGACATTGTTGCTAGGAATTAAGTGCGATACCACTGAAAACCATACTAAGGACCAGGCCATGGTTTCCTGATATCAAATGGCAGTGATCAATAATTGTACAGGACACAAATACTGATTTATCAGACTAGGGCAGGAACAACCCCACTGAAGAGCCTTAATCAAAACGGGTGTGTAACAGCCCAGCCATTGGCTCTGGGTCTCACTGGCTATCTTGACCATCTCATTCTTCCCACTAAGCACCGAGAAGGGAAATACCATTCAGAGGAATGTGCTCAGCGTCAGGAACTTTCCTTTGTACAGCCCCAAATTAAATCCACACCTTCTAACTCCAAACTCCAGATACAGATGCAACATTCACAGCAGGAGGGAAGATTATTCCCAGAAAAACCAGAATAGGAATTCCTCTTCCAGAGAGGGTGCCTGAACTAGTAAGCAGATTGGTGACTTCCCTAATTGTCATCAGAGATACTCTATCCTGTAACTGATGGAAGCAGAGGCAGAGATCCACAGACAGGCACTGTGCTGAATTCTGAGAGTCTTGTGGAAGAAAGGGAGGAGGGATTGTACCAGCCAGGGGTTCATGATGGGGAAACCACAGAGACAGCTGACCTGAGCTCTGGGAGTTCATGGACACTGGACCAACAGTCAGAAAGGCTGCATGGGGGCGACCTAGGCCCTCTGCATGTGTGTGACAACTGCGTAGCTTGGTCTCTTAGGAAGGTTTCTAACAGTGATAGCAGGACCTCTCTCTGGTGCTTAGCTGGTTTTTGGTAACCTGTTCCCCATGCTGGATTATCTGACCCTGCCTAGATGTAAGGTGGGGAGCTCAGTCCTGCCTCAACTTATGTGCCAGGCTTTGTGCAAGGCCATGGGAGGCCTGACCCTTTCTGAGAGGAGATGGAGGAGAAGTGGATGGGAGGAGGGTTGATAGGAACGAGGAGGAGACAGGAAAAGAAGAGGGAGGGGAAACTGGTTGGTATGTAAAATACATGAAAAATATTATTTACATAAATAAATACATAGATAAATAAGTAAAATTTCTCTCTGAGGCCAATTCTTCCTCACAACATAAGCATCACAACCACTAAAGAATATTCTAGAAGTTGAGATGACTGGGCCTCATCCTAGAATTTCTGATTTGGAGACTTGATCTCAGTCTGAGTCTTTCCCATCATGAGGATACTTTTTCACCCACACTGGCCCTTCCGAACACACAGCCTACTAGGAACTTCTTGACATATGCACCAGTATCTAGCCAAATTTCTATTTCTTTCGTTCTGTAAAAGGATTAGGAATTAACAACAATTGCTGCTATTTATTATTAAATGGTTTGCTCAATGTAAAGCCACCTCTGAGGATCACTAACAAGGGGCCAAAGGCCCCCAATTCTGTGGTGATTTTTGGGAATTCTCCAAAATATCTTGAGGTGTTTATAGATTTCCAAATTAATCCCCAGATATTTTTCATTGAGTTGTCATCCAGGTGACACAGTCTTGGTTAATTACAACAAGCTAAATCAGACTAAGTCAAAACCAGGTTAAAGAGCCCTCTTCAGTTCCCAGCAAGGTCAATTTATAAAAATCTGGACAGGGGAGGCAGCCCAGAGAGTGTGTGATATAGTTGTGTAAGCCCTATGCAAAGACTACACAAACACAGTTCAAGTGCCTTTCGGTAAACAGAATGTGTGAATTTAAATGTATGGCTCATATCCTTCAACAGGAGGAATTTACAGAATGTAAATTTCAACAAATGACTCAGTGGAGGAAGGCAGAAGCGATGAGATAAATAGAGGAGTCCGTCTCCAAAGTCTTCATTTGAAAATGTTTGTTATTGATGCTGTGGAGATTGATATAAAAAGGAAATTAGACCAAACGACTCCAGTGTCATATGTCTGGATGACGCGGGTCTCAGAAGCTCCCTACTCTTTCATGTCTCAAGTGCTTTCAGAGGGTCCTTTAAGGTGCTGACCTACTCATCTACTTGGTACTAGAAAAGAACCTAGTAACTGGCAAACCATAGCTGATGTGTGAATTGCCTCTCTTCCCTATTCAGAGACCTGAGTACCACCCTGTCATCTTCCTCACAGTAGCTAACTCACCCACAATGCTACCAAATGAAATCCTTTTTAGATTAGAACCATGGCACAAATCAGAACACACTACCAAAGGACATGACATGTGCAGAAATGACTACTCAGTCTTTACTACCATTTCTATGTATAGGTGTGTGTTACTTATGTCTGTCTACATAGAGGCCAAGAGTCAATCCAAGCTTCCCTCGTCAAGAGCGGTTCACCTGGTTTTTTAAGGTGGTGGAACAATAGCCTAGAGACTATCAGTTGGGCTAGGCTGGTTGACCAGGGAGTCTGAGGCATCCACCTGTCCCCACATGTCCGGGACCCCACATGTCCGGGACTAAGACCGCAAGCACAGACCACTGCTCCTGGTCTTGTACCTTGTATGTGGTTCCCAAGGGCAGACAGTGCGTCTTCTGGCTTCCATTTTGCCAACTGAGCTATCTCAAAGTTTTGAAAGAACAAATTATTTAGTGTGTGTGTGTGTGTGTGTGTGTGTGTGTGTGTGTGTGTGAGAGAGAGAGAGAGAGAGAGAGAGAGAGAGAGAGAGAGAGAGAGAGAGAACACACACCACAAAATTAGAAATTTAAGGAACTGTAGGATTCCCTTTCTGGGTAAATTAATGAGAAATACATAAAAATGTTCATTTACTGACCCAAAACTCTTTCTGACTTGGCTTCAATGCCTCAAGTTCCCAAGCTGAAAATGTGGGGAAGAGAACGATGGGGAGTGTGGGTGAATGAGAGACACCACATCTGCCCTTTCCTTATGCTCTAATTGCAAACTACCCACAGTTATTACATTCCGTTTTATGTGCTTTATGTGAGTCAGATGCGGAATTCCCTGTGGTAGCGGTTGCTCTAACTCTCAAGAAACTTGAAGGGGACTTAGAACTGAAGAGAAATGAAAGAAATTGGCTTTAAGAATTAGATGTTTTTGACTATTTCCCTTCCTAATTTGTTCTATAGAAAAAGGGAACCCGGTCTGTGATCAGTGGAGTGCTTTCAAATGCATCATAATCACAAGCATGTGTAACACCATCAGTGTGGGCTCGATGTGCAATTAAATGCCGAATTACACTCAAGGAGGCCCTGCATTCTGGTCTGTGTGACTTTACCCTCGGGAAAACACACAGTTGCCTTCTGACTCGGTAATAGGTTCCTTGGAATGAGTCAAGTACCCTGCGAGTACAATTGACTGCCCAATTAGGGGTACGACTTCTAGGTCAAATCATGACCTTGATATGTTGGCTACCTCTCCAGACCTTTAACCCACAGAAGCCTTAATAGTTGATCCCTTTACCAACTTGGGGTTACAAAAGAAGTGCCGCATTTGTTATCCTTTATAAACCTGAGAGATGGCTGAGGAAGAAAGAATCGAACCTGTGTAGTCTTTCTTGCTTCTTCGGCATGTTGGTTTTTTTTTTTTCTTCAAGTAAATGATTGAAACCTCTCTTCAGCTGCTGCCCTAGAGCTGTGGAGAAATGTTGGTGGGGTGGGCAATGAGAAAAGAAAGATCGGCACACTTCCTTTCATTTTCTCTTTCCAATGCAGGTCCTGGCCAGTCCCCTTTGCAATCCATTGAATAGAAACTTCAGGTTACCGAGATAGACCCATTCCTGGGACCCCACAAGGCATCTTCTAAAATCAGAATGGGATAAGGTATTAGAGACTCTGTGTTTGGAAGTCACAGATCTTGTCAGAAGGTATGGCAACATCCTTGCAATTTCCTTAAGTAAGGAATTGCTAATGTAGTCTGACCCAGTCGGGAGAAACAGATGAGAGTCAATGCCAGCAGTTATACAGCCTGGCACTGCAAGGCAGCCGGAAGGGGCGGGCACCGGCTGTGAACAGGAAGACACGTTTGAAGAATCTCTATCAGAGATGGAAGGCTGTTGTATGCTTTCTTGAGGTTAACTGAGTGGGGAACAAGAGGAAGGGCTTTGGGGTCACTGATGGTTTTGCAAAGGATCTAGGGGAGCCAACCAGGAGAAGTGAAGAAGCGATCAAACAGAATGCTGCAGCGTGGATGTTGTACTTAGGAGGCAAGCATTCGGCAGATCATGGGAAAAGCCCTGGAAAAGGTGAATACGTGGAAACAAAGATGCCCCACAGCCCAGCAGAGGACGAAGTCCAGGCGCTCAGGGCTGCCTCAGAGGATGAGGAAACAAGGTGACAGTACCAGGGTCCCCCACTTCAACTCTTACAGACAAACTACTCCATATCATCTTCTCGATGTTAGTCACTGATGTTGACGTAGAGAAGAAATTCAGCGGATTAAAGTAATGATCAAGAGGGGGCCTGAGGAGGGGCCTGGGATGCTGGACACACCCCTGCTGTGGACTCTGGGCATGTTTTAGCTGCCTTTGCAGATTCCAGCATCTGCGATGACGTGTAAGTGGTTTCAGCTGGAGAACACAGAACCGCTGGAAAAGGGCTCCTGTGGGCACAATGGGCCCTGCCTTCGCGGTCTGTTTACTTTCCTCACTTTTGTTTTCGTCCAAGCTGCTGCATTGCTACCGTCTTACTTGGAAAACGAAAACAAAAAAGAAAGAAAGAACAAGGTTGCCGTAACATGCCTTGCCTACTTCCTACTTGGCTTACGAGCAGAAATTCCCGCTGTCGATGTTTTGTGCCATACCAAGCCACACAGCGTGACCGGTCACTGGTAGAGCAGCTGGCACACGTCTCTCTGGTCCTGTTTCGCCAACTCTATCCTTGTCCTCCAGAGGAGCTCTGTGTGGCACCATCATGAGTCATGGAAACAAGGGAGGCGATGAAATGGCAGCCACAGTCTCAGGGAGGAATGTGGTGGACCTGTGTGGACATGGAGCACAAGGCGCAGTTCTCAGGTGATCTGAACCAATCTTGTGGGACTGATTCTTCTCATCAAGACAGATACAGCCTTGGTGTATGGTGCTGATGGCATGTGCGGGATCAAAGATTCTGTCTGAGGATACTTGCGATTGTACATGACAAGAGTAAATATGGATTCCGACTGACAGCTGAAGGAAAGAAGACACAGGCTGTGTAGCAGTGTGGTTTGCATTATCAGTGAAGGACTAGGGAAAACCCTTTGTAGGGGATCTATGTAACTGTAATTATTGGTTATATATGGACCTAACCTTTTGATATGCCTTCCCCCAAACCAAACTGTTGAGTCACAATAGCTATAGAGCTTCCATTGTATTGAAGGAAACTTGCAGCTGAAGCTTCACTGATGTTCTGGGGACTTCATCTCTATCATGGGTAGAATGTTAAGGGAGGGGATCTGCTCCCTAGGAAAACAGAGCCATGAAATATTAGATTATCTTGGAACTTTAAGTATATGAGGAGTTGGAAAAGACTTGGGTTTTTGTTGTGCATTGGACAAATACTTTGTAGGCTTGTTTTTAGTATTCGTAGGCAGACACAAGTACAGTTCTTGTCCCCAGCATGCCATGGTTCCAATCTATACAACCTCCTTCAGGTCCTCATCTCTCTCCCTGAATTTGGTTTGGTGTTCATGAGCAAATTTATCCCATTTGAAAACTAGAGGTCCCTCTTAGCTCCCAGACTTCCTCACTGAATTGAGTAACAAATAGTTGCAAATTCCCCCTTCACTGGCCTTCAAGGCCTTCCAGAATCCACACTTCACACATATTTTAGCTGGATCTCCACAAACTGTTTTTCTTTTCCTTTCTTTTGGCCAGAACAAATGACCTCAAGTTCCTTGGAGAGGCTCAGATGCACTCTGAGGCTCAGCCTTGTATCTGGGCCCTATCTCTCAGAAAGATGCATCCCTTTTAGATTCTACCCACTAGTTTAAGGTGTGGAAGGATAAGTTTCCCTTTCCACCACTCTGTCCTCAGAACACCACTGCACCCCTAACACACATGGTATGAGTGACTTCTCCTTTCTTAGGTATCCAAAGGGGACACTGATACTCTGTCATGGCCTATTCTTTCTCTGCCTTTTGGTTAGTTTGGATAAAGGTTTGTCTATTTTTTTGATTTTCTTGAAGTACCAAGATTCTTTGTATTGTTTTCTTTGTTTCTATTTTGTTGATTTCAACTCTCAGTTTCATTATTTCCTGCCTTCTAGTCCTCCTAGGCAAGTTGATTATTTTTGCTCTAGAGTTTTCAAATGTTCTGTTAATTCAACAGTGTGGTAATTTTTTTCCAGCTTCTTCATGCAGTCATTTAGTGCTATTAACTTTCCTCTTAATACCACTTTCATTGTGTTCCGTAAATTTGGGTATGTTGTGTGGTCATTTTCACTTCTTCCTTTATTTCTTTTTTGGTCCATTGATTATTCGGGTGAGCACTGTTTAATTTCCATGTGTTTCTGGGTTTTCTGGAATTAATGTTGCTGTTGATTTCTAATTTTAAGCCATGGTGATCTGATAAGATACATGGGGTTATTCCAATTTCTTTGTGTCTGTTGAGGTTTACTTTGTTACCTACTATGTGGTCAGTTTTTGAGAAGGTTCCATGAAGTGCTGAGAAAAAGGTATATTCTTTTATATTTGGATGGAATGTTCTATAGATGTCTGTTAAGTCCATTTGAGTCACAACATTTCTTAGTTCCCTTATTTCTCTGTTAACTTTCTGTCTGACAGACCTGTCCAGTGGTAAGAGTGGGGTGTTGAAGTCTCCCACTATGAGTGTGTGGGGTTTAATGTATGATTTAAGCTTTAAAAGTGTTTCTATTACATATGAGAGTGCCCTTGTATTTGGGCCATAGATGTTCAGCATTGAGATTTCCTCTTGATAAATTTTTCCTGTGACTAATATGAAATGTCCTTCTTCATTTCTTTTGACTGATTTTTAGTTTGAAGCTTATTTTTTGTTAGATATTAGGATAGCTATATCAGCTAGTTTCTTTGGTCCATTTGATTGGAAATTTTTTTCCCAACCCTTTACTCTTAGGCAATGTCTGTCTTTGAGATTGAGGTGTGTTTCTTGTATGTAGCAGAAGGATAGATTCTGTTTTCATGTTCAATCTGTTAGCCTGTGTCTTTTTATAAGTGAGTTGAGTTCATTTATATTAACGGATATTAATGACCAGCTATTGCTAGCTCCTGTTATTTTAGTTTTCATTGTTGGTGATGGTATTGTGTGTTTTCCCCTTCTTTGGGATTTGCTGCCGTGAGATTATCTGTTGTCTGTGTTTTTGTTGATGTAGCCAACTTCCTTGGGTTAGAGTTTTCCTTCTAATACTCTGTGTAGAGCTGAGTTTGTGGCTAGGTATTGTTTAAATCTGGTTTTCTCATGTAATATCTTATTTTGTTATTCTACGGTGATTGAAAGTTTCGCTGGGTATAGTAGTCTGGGCTGGCATCCGTGGTCTCTTAATGTCTGCATAATGCTTGATCAGGACCTTCTGCTTTTCATTGTTTCCATTGAGAAGTCAGGTGTAATTCTGATAGGTCTGCCTTTATATGTTTCTTGGCCTTTTTCCTTTGCAGCTCTTAATACTCTTTCTTTACTCTGTATGTTTAGTGTTTTGATTATTATGTGGTAAGGGGACTTTTTTTTCTTTCTTTTTTTTGTGTTTTGTAAGCTTCTTATATCTTCATAGGCATATCTTTCTTTAGTTTGGGAAATTTTTCTTCTATGATTTTGTTAAATATATTTTCTGTGCTTTTCCTTCTTCTATCCCTATTCTTAGGGATATTTTTAGGTTTGGTCTTTTCATGGTGTTTCATATTTCCTGGATATTTTGTGTTAAGCTTTTGTTATATTTAATGTTTTCTTTTACCAATGTGCCTATTTTCTGTATTGTATCTTCAGCACTTGAGATTCGCTCTTCCATCTCTTGTATTCTGCTGTTTATTCTTGCTTTTGTAGTTCCTGATCATTTTCTCATAATTTCCATTTCTATAATTCCCTCGGTTTTTGTTTTCTTTATTGTCTCTATTTTGGTTTTGAAGTCTTAGATAGTTTCTTTCATCTGTTTGATTGCTTTTTCTTGGATTTCTTTAAGGGATTTGTTGATTTATTCTAATTTCTTATTTGCCTATTCCTCCATTTCTTGGAGGGAATTTTTCATTTCCTCTTTAAAGTCTTCAAACATTCTCCTAAAGTTATTTTTTAGGTCATTTTCTTCTGCTTCATGTATATTTGGTTGTTCAAGTCTTGCTGTCATAAGGCCACTAGTTTTTATTGGTGTCATGTTGCTCTTTGTGCTGTTGAGTGTGTTCTTACCTTGTCTACCCATCATTCCCTCTGATTGGTTTAGTTGGGGCTGTCCTGTGACTTTGGTGATCAATCTTCCAGGTGCCAGTGGATCCAAGGCTCAGATAGTTGCTCCTTGTGGTACAGTCAGGGCCACAGTTCCAGTCACCCCAGAGGTCACTCCGTGTTTATGGAGGTCATTCTGCACTCCCAGGGTTTGCTCTGCAATAACTGGGGATCATTTGGACCTGTTCCCATGGAGGTTGCTTGCTTGGAGCTATTCCAACTGAGGTTGCTGCCTTGGGCCTGCTCCAGCAGAGGTTTCTGGCTAGGGCCTGCTCCCTTATCAGTGCTCCCTTATACCTGCTCCTGTAGAGGTCACTGCCTCAGGCCTGTTCCTTTGGAGGTCACTGCTTCAGTCCTGCTCTTGCTGAGATTGCTGGTTTGGCCTGCTCAGGCAGAGGTTCTGGCTCAGGCCTGTTTCAGTAGATGTCCCTGGCCTGGACCTGCTCCTGTGAGAGGTCTCTGGCTCATGCCTACTCCCTCAGATGTTCTTGACTCACATCTGGACCTGCAGAGGTCTCTGACTTGTGTTTCCTCAGCTGTCCCTCCCTTTTCTGGGATGTGTCTTTGAAGGTTCCCATCTACCTCAGGTTCAATCTCTCTGCTCTGCTTCCTGCTCTGCAGCCAAGGCTCTTGTCACACGGACAAATTGCTCTGCCAAGCCTTCCCCATAATGATGGAGACAGAGAAAAGACCATGTGACAATTGAAACAATAAAAAAGTGACTATTAACAACCCAAAGACTTCTCAGGCACCTTAGCCTTAAGCAAACTTGAATGTTTAGACTACAGAATATGTGTGAGGTGGAGGGAGGAAGAAAGGAAGGAAGGAAGGAAGAAAGGAAGGAAGGAAGGAAGGAAGGAAGGAAGGGAGGGAGGGAGGGAGGGAGGGAGGGAGGGAGGGAGGGAGGGAGGGAGGAAGGGAGGAAGGGAGGAAGTAGGAAGGAAGGAAGGAAGGAAGGAAGGAAAGGAGAGAAGGAGAGAGAGAAGGAGAAAGAGAAAAAGAAAGAAAGAGAGAGAGAAGAGAAGAGAAGAGAAGAGAAGAGAAGAGAAGAGAAGAGAAGAGAAGAGAAGAGAAGAGAAGGGATTCTAATGTACCCAATCTGTGGTCTGTGGTATTTGGCTCTGGAAGTCTCATAACTGCTGCATCTGAAACGCTATGTGTCACAGAGCCTGAAAACTATGTGTTTCATCCGAGGATCTGAGAGTCTCACAAGTTAACTCGACTTTGATTAACTTCCTAGAATCATCTATGCCACCATGAACTACCAAAACATCCACACAGTCAGGAATCTGGTCTCTGTCAACACAAGATTTCTGTGACCTTGGACAACCAAAGGGTTTTATGAGGGAGCCCTACAAAGCTGCCCTTTCACCAACAGGCCTGGAGACCCCATCAGAGCACCCCTCCCCAAGCCATTGGTTACCACAAAGGACTCTTTCTCTAACTGGTCCACTGTTGATGGCTAATCTTCATTACCAACTGGGTTAAGAGATGCCCAGGCAACTGGCAGAGCATAGCTCTGGATGTACCTGTGGTGGCATTTCCAGAGACCACAGAGGGCTCTTGCCTAACCAATGGGTTGTTCCATTCATGCATTCACCACAGTATGGCATTGTTAAAAAGTGGTGACAAGTGAGGAGGTGAGACTAGGTTGAGGGAATAAGTCCCAGGCGGTATGTCCTCAGCTGTGCCGTGCCCTGGCCTCTTCCAGCAGCCCGTTTCTCCCATTCCCCATCTAAGAAGTGAGATGACAGTCATTATATACTCCTAAGTTCCTGACATCCTGTCCAAGAGCATGGGACCAAGAGACAGCAGTCTGCACATTCTGAAGACAGCAGCCAAACTACACTGTCTCAACCTCAAGTCATTCCCTCAAGAATTTTGTCACAGTGATTTAACAAGTGACTAACACACACAGCCAGAGCAGACACCTCTCTTTCCTCACAAAAGCTCTCATGAGCTGTGCATAGCTGTGCCTTGCATCCCACACCCTCAAAGGCCACAGTGGCACCCCATTTCCCCATGCTCCATCAACAGCTGTGTCCGCATAGTTCAGAGCGCAATCCCTTATACAGGTCTGCCTGGTTTCCACTGGCTGAGGCACCATTTTGTGAGCACATTTTCCCAGAAATCTAATAGACACCATGGCCCCATCATTACTTGATTTTGTGGTTCTAAACAGTATCACCCCAAAGGAGCAATTTAGACATTAGTGGCTGTGGCTTTCAGGGTCTCACAATAATTGGGCGCATGGCAGCCCTCGGTGAGAAGAGTGATAGCTACTTGTCCTGCTGCGGTGTCTGGGGCAGAGCTGCGCAGTGGATAATTGCCCCTTACCCTGCATGACTTTCAGATGTCTGGCTTCGTTTCATGGAGCAAACTTCCACACACTCTAGAGTCCATACCAGCTCCCTACTATGTGCTAAGTGTTCTTCGGGGGATTCAAGACGAGAGCCACTCTCTGCTTTCCGGCGCTGAGAGAAACAAACTTAAATTCTCTAAGCCTGGAGTCGAAGTTGATTTTTAGCAGACGGCACTTTGGTGCTGTCTGAATGTCAAGTGTTTTCCTGAAATGCAAACCACCATGCAAATCAAAGGAGTGAGCTGATTTTGATTCTGAGGTCTTCCAAGAATCATTCACTCTATCAGAAAACCACAGCACTAATTGTACCGGTCCTCAGAACAGCCACACCGCTGGTGTCTATCCAATCCACGTTGATAGCGGTGGCATTGATAGGGGCCCTGCATGAGTCACACGTTTCCCATTGCTGTGTTTCTCTCATGTTCCCCTGTCTAGGCACTTGCATTCAGAAAAAGATACCGTAAACGTTTCTTAGCTCCAGCCGCTTCTCGGTCTAATTTCTATACCATGTGACTGCTGTTTTCTAATGTGTGTGAGGCTGGCTGGATTAGCCATGAATCTCATTGTAAGGCGG
This sequence comes from Alexandromys fortis, assembly GCF_014885135.2. Classification (NCBI taxonomy): domain Eukaryota; kingdom Metazoa; phylum Chordata; class Mammalia; order Rodentia; family Cricetidae; genus Alexandromys; species Alexandromys fortis. The sequence goes on from NW_026067923.1 coordinate 7,645,985, forward strand.
AAAGTGAGAAATAAAACTGTTTTTCTAACAAAGAGAGCTTCCTTTAGCTGAGAAGTTCACAAATTCATTTCTTAATTAAATATTTGATCTGCTCGTCTTCAGTAGGGTTCCTCTCTCAGGGGATACTACAGTTAATGCTGTCCTCACCTGTGACAATGACAAAGCCCATTTGACCTTGTCCCTAAGGGAGCTACTGGCCACAAGCAGCTACAACATTGGCATCGTTCCTGAGAAGAAACTGGTGATAGCACCAGGGTCAGGACTGTGACTCAAAGAGAACAATTGCGAGGTTGTAGGAGCAAAAAGAGAATTAAGAATTAATGTAGCTGGGCGGTGGTGGCACACACCTTTAATCCCAGCACTCGGGAGGCAGAGGCAGATGGAACCCTGAGTTCGAGGCCAGCCTGGTCTATAAAGCAAGTTCCAGGACAGCCAAGGCTTCACAGAGAAACCTCGTCCTGAAAAATAAATAAATAAATAAATAAATAAAATAAAACAGGAAATGGATGTAGAAGAGAGTGGTGTTAAAATGGGAATTACTACCAATAATCTTTAAATATTTGTCTTTAAGCCATAGATAAGTTTAGTCCTCACCCTTACTGAGAAAACTTCTCTTTGCAGTAGGCTGAGCCCACTACAGAAACCACAACAGTCAATGTGCGCTTATGGAACCCAATTCCATAACTATATCTACAAAACCCTCCCACTCTAAGGCTCTGGGAACATTCCGAAAGAGCCAGAGGATCAAAGCTGTGAGACTGTATCTTCTGGAATAGCAGGACTGCCCAAATGTGAGCGGAACAAGGACACCAATCTAGACATGGCAATCTGCAGGGGGAAAAGCCTCAACCCTACACAAAGAACTGTCGGCAACTAAGGAACGCTGGGAGTGAGAGGGGTGGCCCTGCTCAGAGGAGAGCATGCCAATTAATCGTACCAAAATCCCTAAAGACATGGACACAAGAGACAGTGTGTGAACTCAACAGGCTGCATGTATGCACCCAATAACAAGTGATGTAAGAGAGGTCATGAATTTGAAGGAGAGTGGGGAGGGGTACTGAAATGGTTTGGAGGGAAGGAAGAAATGTGGTTATTAAAACACAATCTCAAAAATAAACAATATGGGAACAGCTAATAAGTGGTTGTTTATTACAAAAGCAATAGGTTCCTAGACAGAGACTGAGGTCTGGAAACGTCCTGATTCTTTTCTGAATGTGCATACAGAGAGCAAAGCTTCCCTGCAGGGACAAAGTCGGTTCTCATCTGTGAAACACCTACATTTCAGCTTTATTGATAAAAAATGAGTTAGGAGCAATGAAGCCCTCTCTGCATTTGCCTCCCCCACTTCAGCAGCAGAGAGAACTCTTGGTAAACACAAAGAGGGGGCTGGGGATGGTTTTCAATGTGGATGTTTTATTAGGAATCTGAATGACTGGAAATAAAAAAGACACAAGAGAAATACATGGAGATCCTGAGGGGCGGGAAGGCCAAGAGACTGGGTAAGAATTGAAGCCCGGAGTTGGGTGGTGTGGGAAGCCAGACAAGTTGACCCTCACTTGGGAATGACTGAGGGTGGAGACTGAATGCATCAGAACTCAAATAATTCCATAAAACAGAGGACCACTTTATTGTGTGGAGCTAATTCAATTATATCTGATTTTTCACTTATTATTAAGTGATCTTATATATTATCAGCATACAATTATCTTAATTGGTATACATGCAATGATGTTAATTTTGTTTTGTTTTTGTTTGTTCTTTGAGAAAAGGGTTTCACTGTGTAGCTCTGGCTGTCTTCGAACTCACTCTGTAGACTAGGCTGGCCTCGAATTCACAGAGCTCCGCCTGCCTCTGCCTCCCTCCCAAGTGTTGGGATTAAAGGCACGCACCACCATGCTCAGCTCTTAAATTTTATAAAACAAAATATGATTTAGGAAAACCAGTTAATAGCAAAATACTAGCTTCTTCTTAGCAGTGGGAGTAATGCTTGCACTAAATGGTTTTATATTTTCTCATGGGAATGTTTTTTTTTTTTTTTTCATCAGCAAGAGTAAAGTCTTCCTGAAAGAGCCATTTCCACCACACTGATGCTCAGTCCATAGACCAGTGCTGGCTATTTGAAACCTACTCATTTCCACTTCCCATCTGCTTGTGAACTACTCTGCACCCGTTGTTTTTGTTACTAAGCTCCAGTTTTCTTCAGGGCCTTTGTTTGCCATTTAATTTACATATAAGCACAGTGGATCCATGCACGAGCAGCAACGCCAGCATTTTCTTGTCTCCAGGTAGGAAGGGCAACAAGCAGAAAGGGCAGAGGCTTGGGTTTCCTCAGGACGCTGCTAAAGAATTCACCGTGGGGCCTCTGCAAGACACTTCCCATGCGGCAGCCTTCCCTACTATAAAAGGAAAGCCACGAGCCAGACTGTCTCCCAAAGGCCCCTCCAGGACTGCCGTCCCGCCATTTATGTATTCCTCGGGGAAGGAAGAGCAGGCAGGCCGAGTGGCGTCCTCACGGCCCCGTGACAGAAATCACACCTCCCGCCAGCCCCTTCTGCCTGATTCTCTATTTCATTTCACCCTCTCAGCCTGCTTTCTCTTGATGGTCATTTGGCAGTAAAACTTCTTTTTCGCTCTCAACACTTCAGCAAATGCTGGCTGTTACTCGCACACTTCAACTCTTATTGCTGTCTGCTCAGCTCTGGCACTCGGTGGGGGTGTAAATATTTCCTGTCTTCCCAACTGCAACCTCTTCCAGCAAACCTTTACCCCCTTTTCTTGCTGAGAGCTCTCCCCACGGACCTTACTATTAATAAGTGCACGTGGAGCCCCATCCAGGCTCCCGCTTTCCTTGCAGATCTGAACGCCTCCAAATCTTAATGCAATCGTATCTTCTTTCAGAACTGCGGTCATTTGTCCTTGGCTCGGTTTTTCCCAGAACGGACTGGCACAGAAAACCCTTTTGGAAGGGCAGTTGGCACAAGGCTCGACTGGCAGTTTTGGGGGAATCTTTGCAGTTACACCTTCATCTGCCAAGACTGTACTCCCTGGTGACCCAGTGTGAATTTCGCATTTCCATCAAGACCACCTGCCTGGTGTTAATTAGTTATGGTTTTAGATTTTATATGCAAACTTAGTTTCCCATCCATGAGCTGGCACAGCCCCGGGGCTTCTCTTCTGGTTGGGCCTAAGCAGCTTTCTCAGCTGACCCAGGGACATGCTGTCCTCAGGACAGAAGAGCACTCACACGAGTCCGAGGGTGAAGACGACAAGGGTCAAGTCAATCCCAGCAAAGCCAGCTTGTCTCTGTGTTGGTACTTGCGTTCTTGAGAATGTTGGGTTCCTGATCTGGGGCAATTCTTTCTTACCCGACCCTCACATGAGCACTGCCCTCTTTAGTAGTCAACACAGGAGAGCCTTAGATATGGAGCAAACCTACTCATTTCCAGGCTACGTCAGAGACCTCGGTCATTTCCACTCGTTTGTGATGTAATTGCCAATCACCAGTCAGCAAATCTAATTGACTGAGATTCCTTACTTCATTGGGAGCCAATGGAAGAAATGACCTTTTCTGGCAGCATGAAAACATCAGAAGACAAATGTTCCTTTCTTCCCATGGGGAAGCACGGCAGAAGACGTGTTCTGACCAGATAACTTTCAAGATTATAGCCTACAGATTCCACTCAACTTACAGTACTAAGATTAAAACCCATTAAAACGATAGAGACACCTTCTCTGAAAGAAAAAGAAAGAGGTGGCATAAACGTATAAATGAAACAAGGTATGAGAATCCAGTTTTCCACCACTAGTAAAACAAAAACAAAACAAAACCTGAAACTGAGAGAGCAAATCATCAAGCAGCAACTGTGGAAGAAGATCTGTCTGAGGGCGCAGTGCAACTCCTGTGTTACAACCTCCTCCAGGCTTGTCCTATCAGGAGGCGGTCCATAGAGGCGATTCGGTTATGAGGGTAGAATACTCATAAAGTGATTGGTGCCCTTAGAGTGCTCCAGAGAAGAACCCAGAACTCTTGCAGTTCCTCAGCATATACCAGGACTTCCATCTACAGACCAGTAAGCAGGCCCTGGTGAGATACTAAGTGAACTCTGGACCTCCAGCCTCCAAGCTTGTGAGTTTACAAGGTTGTGTTGCTTATGAGCTGCTTGGCCTTTGGTATTTTGTTAGCGTAGCTTAAATCAAGCCAGGGCACTTCGCTTCTCCGTCAGTTGGTTTCTATATGATTTTAAAATTACGTGTAATTGAAATAGAAAAAAATCAGCCTGATGTTGTTCTCATTTGTACCTGTACTTGAGTTGCCCTATCCCATCTAGAGGAGGGACGAGGAGGGACAGCTTCACAGACACGCTGCTGTTGTCTCTGTGTTTGCATCCTGGTAATGTCTAAATTCAAGGCTAAAGTGGTGGAAACGTCAGGCTATGGAATTACTTTCCCATCACAATTTAGTGAACAATTTTCTGGGTGCTAAGTATTAAATGGTTTTAGGAAATGATAGAAAACACCAGTCTCAGGCACTGGAGGGATTACGTTTCTCCTTTTGCCTCTCTAGACCTACAAGTAATGGGGGATTAGCTGGCCACAGGAAAAACCACTGGCCAAGAAAGCCTGGCCTTCCCCGCCAGGAATGTGCCCAGGGCTTCCCCCTACATACATTGTTCCAGGAATCTTCAGATGAAGGAAGGGAAGAGGCTGTAACAAGGGAGTAAGATTGCTCAGCTGCCGCCATGACAGACTGGAAAAAAATCTAATTAGATGCTGGAGGACAACCCAAATGCGTATTATCTAGAAGCAAATGTGTTGTGTAAATAGCATAGTTCATATCAGTTTTCACTGGTTGTGCATACTAATCCGTAATAGATACTTTAGGTATTATGTACATTGGAAACGATATATTCTTTCAGAGGTGATGATAGATTTTGCTAAGTAGTTTATTTATTTCCATATCTATTTACTTTTATGTGAGTTGGTGTTTTGCCTACATTTATACCTGTGTGAAGGTGCCATCTTGGACTTACACACAGGTGTGAGCCATCAGGTGTGCGCTGGGAATTGAACCCGGGTCTTCTGGAAGAGTAGTCAGTCCTCTTAACCACTGAACCATCTCTCCAGCCCCTGCTAAGGGGTTTCTTACTAAGCTGTAGCTGTAGCTGTGGGAATCCCCAGCACTTCCCACAGTACTGCTCCCCTTCAGAACTGACATTCATCCCTTTGGGGAGCTCTGTTTTGAAAGCAATGCAGGAGAGACCAGAAAGAATGAGTGTTTAATGGTTCTAATTGTGCTATCCGCCTTCTCTTGATCCGTGTTCTCAGGGCAGAGGCATACTGCTGCCTTTCATGGCAAGCGCTAAAACATCCTTCTGTGGCCATATGCCGGGCACAGTCATCTGATACATGCAGTTTTGGGTTGTGCCTGCTGTTATGAGCTAAATCCTTTTGTCTTCTAGGAACTGTCTGGATTGTCCTTTGATAGATGGAAATTGGCTTTGCGATAATTGCTGCTTTGCCATTAATTCCCTTCCTAAATCACTTCATTCCCTAACCCACTGACTTCAAACCCTTTATTCATATTAATAATTCGTACAACCTTCATCCGTATAATTCAACTTCAACTCTGACTCCACAGCTTTGAGATACAAGTCTAGCCAGGCATGGGAGCTGAAGCACGAGTGTTATGCGCTGAGATCAGCCTGGGCTACACAGTGATTCAGAGGGCCTATTTTTTTTTAAACAAAGTGCCAAAGATAGATAGACAGGAAAATGGATATTTCTTTTTAAAATTCAGCACATTCAATCTTCTCCAGGGATAAAAGTCCCTGATAAGTTATTTAGTCTCAAGTGGTCAGCCCTAAACACATACAAACCTGAGCAACACTAAAGGGACGCAATAGGTTGTATTTATAAATTTATATGTGTGTATAAAATTGTAATGATAATAATTAAAAACAAACAAGAACCCATGAATTGAGAGGAAGTAGGAGAGGACAGGGGTGGGGCTTGAGGATGGAGACGAAGGGGCAGTGGGAGGGGGAAATGGCGTAACTACAGTAGGGATGTGTGGATTTTTCAAAGCGTGCTTAAAACCAAAGAAACTCTAAGCTACATAAGTTACTCAGCCTTAGTTGAAAGTCAATAAGGATAAAAGATGAACTAGAATACACCATTTAAACAGGGCTGGTTGTCTGTCAAAAGCTATTATCATAATGTCCGGATTGTCAGCAATAGGGAGGGGACAGTGGAAGAGGAAGGAAAGCATCACTGACTGCCCTGACTAGACCAGTTAGCTGGAAACAAGCAGAAAGGGGAGGAAACCCTACCCCTACCCTACCCAGTAGTAATCAGCATTGGAACTGAATACCCAGTCTGTGACTGGGACCCGAGCTTGACCCTAACAGTGATTAAACAGTAATTGCTCCGAGGGTTATTGATTTGAACTGTAATGTTTATATTTCTGCAATTCTTCATCTGTTTTTACATAGTATCTCCCTCCAAGATTATAATTGTTAAATGCCTGCATTTTCATTAATTAGGTTTTTATATCAAAATGAATAATAAGTGTTGTTTTCAGTCTATCTTCACCACAGTGGGGAAGACGTCCTTCCTTGTGCTGAGTGTTCTCCAAAGTGTTGTGTGTATCCACCTTCCTTCCCATACAGGTAAAACATCCAGAGGTGGGCTGACCCCTGTGTCAGCAGCGTTTATATATGGTCATTGATATAAAAGAAGAAAGAAGCCTATAGCCCCATAAAGGAAATCACAGAAGGCAATAGACTTTCATTTTTATGGCTTGATATTAAGTTGCTACTATCAAATTGGTATTAAGGATTGTTTTAAGAAATAGTTATAGTTTGTTTTTATCCATTACAAATTTTCAAAGTATGTGTCCCTGATTGGTAATCAATATTATCCATTGCCAAAATAACAACTCTTCATGGGCTCAAAATGACCTAACCCAATGAACTTGAACCTAAGAACAAATGAGCAGAGGAACATATTTAGGTCAAAGGTGCTTTTCCTTGAATATTATTTTCAACGAAACAAAGATTTGTAATGTTTTCAATGTTGTTTATGGTTTTTTGAAGTAAGGAAAAATTATGTCAAGGAGAATTACTGTGTTTTTAAATATTCCAAGAAGAGTTTGAAAATACACAGTAATTTCTCAACATTTAAATGGTATATATCTAACTGACAATAACTGTACATATCTTCAGTGTAGAATATGACATCCAGGTATGTGTAATGATTAGGTTGGGGTGGCTGCCATATTCATCACTTCAGACACATGTCATTTTCTGTGTTGAGAATATGCAAAATCCCAATTAGTATTTTACAGTAAACAGTTATGTATTTTTAATATTTTTGATGCTACTCAGTTGAGCAAAGTTGCCCTTAGTAGCCACTTCAGTTGGCCATGGCCCATAGCCTCCCATCTGACTTCGTCTGTCCTGCTGCTACAAACCTTCTCACTCCTACATGGAACCATCTTGAGAACTGCTGTGCTACTGTCTAAGACAATTTAGATTGATAAGCAATGGCAGAGGTTGAACATCTGTAAGCCAAATTCTGAAATCCCACATTATCCCAAATCTGAAATCCTTGGAGCACCATGATGTGACCAGAGTGCACAACATCATGACTGGGGATGCACATGGAGTCTTTGTCAACATGTGAGTCCCTAGTGGTAGTCTGTGATCACCTTTAGGTTGTATGCACAAGAAGTGTGTGCATGAAGTATGTGTGTCAGCTTGGATGTCTGCCCCAAGACACCTTATTGTGTGTGTGCAAATAAATAGTCTACATTTTAAGGAAAATAGAAATCAAACGGTTCCTCATCTGGAGACATCTGGATAAGGCAGTAACTAAAACAGCTAATGGCCAAAACAAAGGCTTCTTCCACAGCAACTAAATGTCTGGCTTGCCTGAACACCAGGGAGATGAAAGTGTCAGTGTGACCCAAGCACTTCCTGGCTGTCAGACAGTTTATAAGACTTCTATCCAAATTGACTATGTCATATTGGATACATCAAAACCCTTGAGCACCTTAAATTCCACTCATCACCTACACAAAGCCTTAAACGGGCTTTAAGATTTGGCTTAAACTCTGGGTGATCTTGCATTATCAAAACCAGTATGTCTACTTATAATGACAGTTCAACTCAAGCAGGGTCTTTCACCGTCTCTTTTTGAGACTAGTTTTTAAAAAAGAGACACCATGTCTCCAGATTATACAGCATGAAAAGCCCATTTTCTCTAATATTTTTGATTAAAAATAAAACCATAATTTTAATCAGCTTTCCTAGTAATCAAATAATTTTCCAGGAACCTGGCCCAAATTCTCTACCTAATATATACAATCCACATGATCTCCATAAAATCCAAGTAATATGTTTTATAAATAAAAGATTGGTACAATGTTTCTATAAAGCCAAAAGCATTTCTGTAAAAGTCACTGTCATTAGAATTCAGATTGTTTTTCAACATTCCCTCAATAAATCCTTCAGTGGGCTGGATTTATCTTTTTATGAAAGATATAAGAAAAGATCTACTTGAGTGATTATAAACTCACCGTGAAAGGAGTTTCTTCAGTGAAACTAGAGTGAAATAACTTTGAAATTTCAAGAATTTACAGGAATGGAAAGAAACCTGACCAAATTAGAATTTTCTAAAAAAAAAAAAAAAATTGGATGCCATTTTGAAACGCATGTACCCAAGTGTTTGCCAGCCTCTGTCTGCTTGCCAGTCACCAAACCTCCAAAATTGCCATCCAATCTCGATTAAAGACAGGTTCCTCCAAACTCACTCTTTCAAGCGCCTATAACAGAAAGACATAAATTCTTTAATACTGTTTGACAGAAAGGGCTCAACGTCAAGCTGAGGTGGAAGGTTGGAGCTGCTTGCTCTCTGTAGGGAAGACTCAGTCTCACATTCTCACAGTAGCACGTAATAGATACCCTCCCCCGTCCCAGCCATCCACAAACATAATGGTTGTTCCTTACCAGGTTCTTCTCAATCATCTCATTCAATGAAAGATGCCGACATGATTACCGCTCCTATAGTGTCAGGCTGAATCCTAGAGATGCAGAAGTGGAAACCCCAGTACTATCACAGACCATTTGACAAGTAGTAGAGCCAACACCTCAGAAACTGCACAACCTTAATGGGGTTAGGTGTTGTTGGATGACTTCAAGAGCCACCAACTCTCTGAAGACCATAGCATGTCAGAGACAGGGCACATAAGCCTTCCTAGATGTCTACAATCGGATGTAAAGAACAACAAGTAGACAACATCCTGAGCTTAAGGAACATGCTGAATTTCTTTGAGTCCTTGAAGGAAGTTACCGCTGATATCGAAGGGTTACAGGTGAGGCAGCTGAGACTTGGGGGAGGAGAGCATTTTAGATGGATGAGAAGCCAAATGATGAGAAAGGAACCAGAATGAGTAAAAGCAGGGATCAAAGCAACAACAATTTCTTTATAAAAGGGCCACCCTCATCTTTGTTTTCTCAGGGCTGTCTGTAGTACACACCACCCTAAAACCTACCACAGCAAAGTGCGGGCTTGCCTTACTGTCCAGTATCATAACTGCAATTTCTTTTTCTAGAGCAAAAGTTCCCTGAAACTCCCAACAGGAGCTCAGATACTCTAAGCCCATGGTTCCCCCCAAAGAGATGCAAATCTCATCTGCATAAAGGTTTGATACCTGTGGAAAAAGTTCATGATGTTCATCTACTATGAAGAGCAAAAACATTTTTTGTCTCTCAACAGGAGATGTGCCAGCTTCGTTGAAACTGGCAGGCAACTTTGTGGTCTGAAGGTCAAAAATCTGATTGTTCATGTTTCTTGACAAATGGCCAGCCTTACCACCGAGCACGGTAGATACCTGGGGGAAACGAGAAGGGAATGGGGTGAGTCTGGTTTGGTTCCTATTGGACTGAAAACCGTTATGGAGATGAAGACTTGACCGCACGGGGTCAAAACCCCAGGAGAAAGCCCTGAGCTGGTGACACACACTTGGAAGTTCATAGAATCTGTACAATAAGGCATCGAAGATAAAGAAAATCCTGGACAGTCGCTATTTAAGTGGTACATGTGGGACAATCGAAGGAGGCCAGTCTTTAAAGGAGACAGAAATAAATCAATAGAACAGATTGTAAACACTGCTTCTCAGAAGTCAAGAGAGTTCCCAGGATGCTGTCACAATCAGTATAATCCAGAAAGAGCTAAAATTTAAAAAAAAAAAAAACCTACACAAAACCTCATTGAATTTGGCACCTAGAAAAGAGCTATTACCATTGCTGGCTAGTTCCTGTTTCTTAGCCTCAGATTAATTCTTATTCTTCCACACTGTGTAATTACATCTCACAGGCTCTTGGCATCCATGATCTCCAATCAATTAGGCTGCAGCCAATGAGAGGCATTGTGGAGAGGAACAGAAGAGTCCTGCCTACCCTTCATTGCCTCAGATAGCCCTGTATGTACTTACTGAACAGCGTTCCTTATGAACTTTCCTCTCCCACTGGTCAGGTCTGCCAATCTACAGTTCTAAGACTGTGTGTCACCATTTGTCCCTCCATTATCCAGGTCTTAACTACTCCCAGCTACCACTGTCTCCGGAACCCATACTCTTTTTTGTTTGTTTCTTAGATCTTCCATCTGTGTTTAAAGTTTCCCTGCGATGTTTTCTCTTTACATATTAATGACATAGTTTCTTTTTGTTTAGTTGGATCTCACATGGTATGAGTGCTATAAATAAACGCTGACTATCATGAGATTAAAAAAATGGAAAGAAATTACTGGAGACCAGAAGTAATTGTTCTTGTGACCAGGTTAAAACAAAAAGAGCCATTGGATGGTTGTGAGCAGGGACATAGATCTTTCCACTTGGTTCAGAATTAGATAGGGTATGGAGAAGTCATGTCTACAAAGAGCGAGATTTGAGGTAGAGAGGTTTAAGCGTGATCAACAGTACAAAGTCTTGGAGGTAATAGAAGACAGCAGGAGGCTGCAAGGAACCTATACACTGAGTTTGCCTTGGAGAGGGGTAGAGGATGGATCCTCTGAAATGGCTCAGAAGAGGTGGTGTGCCTGAGAGTCATCCAGAAAGAAAGACAGAGGAAGTTTCTGGATGCCATTTGTCTAGAGCTCCACAGAGATTAAGAGAAGGCAAACTGGAGGAGGGTGAGAGCATCACTTGACAAGTCTCTGGAAGGGCTGCTGGATGATACAAAAGGCCAAAGAGAGGAGACTACAGGGATTTTAGTGGTGTTACCCCACCTAGGTTTACAGTGTCGGTTTCCCCTCCTCTTCAGGTTCCAGTTTCTTCAGCCAGTAAATATTCAAGACAATGTTAAAGTCTTGCAAGGAAGATTAGGAGGGCAGAACTGCGGAGAAGCACAGACAGGGGGTGTTTGGAAGGTTCTCCATGCAAATCAAGCAGAAAGAGGGCTCAGTCACCAAGGCCACCAAGACTGGCTCTGCTGCGGTTTCTAAACCTCATCAAGTGGCCTAACCTGTCTAAGCCCAATCCTCCCAACTAAAAAAAGTAGAGCTGACATCCCATAAAGAGGCCTTGAGCTAAGAGAAAACATTTGTGGTGCATGTAGTATAGAACCTGTCATAGAGAACACAGCACGGGCAGCCACCATCCAGATCTGCTGTATCCATGCGCTGAAGAATATCCCTAACCCACAGTGCCTAGGGGAAGCACATGCCTGGAAATGCAGCCTTCTTCCACCCCACTCCACTTCACCCCATTTCCCACCCTCTATTTTGATGTGGTACATCACTTTCCACTGTGATGTGCTGACTTAGCACATCCAGAAGAGATGACCAAGCTACCATTGGGTGAACACTCTGAAACACTGAGCCAAAACAAAACAAAACTTTCTTCTTTTCAAGTTGTTTACCTTGGGTAGTCTGTCAGGTCTGGAAAGATGCCAAACACACACTCTGCTCAGAGTGAAGGTCTGGAGATCTCTTTGGAGATGCTTCCTAGGTAATGATTTTGCAACTTCCCTGAAACACTCCACAAAAGAATCCATCTTAGTTCCCCTCTGGTTCTGATCTACACAGTGAGGCTTGAACTCCTCTGCATATGAGAGCTGTAAGAAAATCCAGGTTAAAACTCGAACATGGAACTTAAGGCTCTAACAGAGCTGCGGAGTCGGTAAGTTACCTAGAGCACACACACACGTGACCCTTCCTGGAAAGAATTCTTCCTGGGATTGAAGACTCAGGTGAGGAGCTGAGGGGGGCGTGGGGAAAGCTAACAGGAGGATGCTCTCCAACTAAGGCTGCTTCAGCTGTAACAGCTCTCCTCCAGCTCCCAGCCACTCATCTGATCTCTTGCTCTCTTTGCTCCTCTGGCTCCTGTTTCTTTGCCCCCCCCCCCCACAGATTCCTTTATAGCTCGCTGCTGTAACAGATGAGAAAGCATCTCATAAAGATGGCATCCTCAGCTGGCTCAGGAGATACAAAACACCTAGCAGCCTTTTATTTTTGCCTTTGAAATTGTTGAAGGAAAATAAGTCGTGCATCGAATGTGCCTTTTGGAAATAAGCTGTGTACTTCCTTCGTTCATAAATAAGCATCTTTGATCTTTACATTTGACTATTTTCCCCTGCTCTCAGCTGAGAAGAAACAAAGCTCCCATATTTGAAGGGAAGAAGTGCTGGTGGCCGCCTCTTCCTTCTGGTAAGGAATCTCAGTCATATGAAAACGACACCCAACGTTCCTAATTCCCAGGAACCAGGGGAAAATATGCAAAAGACTTAATGAAGGGATGAAGATAGGAAAACTGGTAATTGATTGTTCTGACTAGGGACTGAGACAATCAACAGAAGGGCTACTGGCCAAACCTTCTTTTAGGCTGGAAATGCTAAAAGCTCCACCCAGAGTCAGCTAATGCTGTGTTCTAAGGAGCGGTGTCTTTGGGGACAGATATGTTATCCATCAGCAGGTTTGTTTCATCTGACCGCTCACTGCAGGCCAATTAAAGGAGGCTGTGTATCTGCTTTCCAACAGAAACTGTAGTCTCCGTGCAGGAAGGCTGAGCCTGCCCTGGGGCCCCAGGAGAGAAGGGTGAGTGAGCTAGACACAAGTTGGAAATTTGTGCCTTGAGCTTTGCTTTCATTTCCTGTTTTCCAGCAAAGTCAGAATGGCCTTCCTTTAGAATGCCATGGGTCTCATAAAGACCGCACAGCATCGAAAGGTAATTGAAAATTTAGCTTGGCAGCTAGGTCCCTACCCAGCCTGCCTAGTACACACAGTACGTTTGAGTGTCATCTGAACAAAGTGGAGCATCCGTTTGATTTTGTTATACATCTTAGCATATGATACCAATGATCACTAGGCTATTAGGGAACACTGATGGAGATGCCAGGCCAGAAGAACTGTTCTGAAACTTTGACAGGTCACAGTGAGCCCAAGGAGAAGCAATCCAAGTCGTCATTCTGCGGGGATGGACTACTAGAGCTGAACAGGTGCCCAGAGGCCATGCAAGGGCTCCGCTGTGTGTTGACCTCTCTACCCCGCTGCACATCAAGGGTTGCAAAGGCCCTAACAATGGGAGCCACTTAGAGCCTTGGTTCTCAACCTGTGGGTCACAACCTCTTTGAAGGTCAAATGACCCTTTCACAGGGCTCTCATATCAGATATCCTGCATATCAGATATTTAGACTATGATTCATAAAAGCGGCAAAATTACAGATATGAAGTGGCAACAAAAATAACTTTATGGTTGGTGGGGGGGGGGGGGGGCTCCACAACATGAAGAACTGTATTAAAGAGTCACAACATAAGGAAGGTTGAGAACCATTGTCCTAGAGTCTTTGTTTACAAGCCTCTCAGCATGGGCTAGATAAAGTCCTTCTAAAGTCTGGATATTTAAGAGAAAAAAAATTTATATACCCCATCCTAAGAGCCATTGAAAGTAACCAGCACATCAATCAGCCTATGGTCTGTCTGCCATATCAAGGCCTGCAACATCAATGCCTTCAGTTTTCCTCATTCTTTGTACCAGAGAGGAAGGAGAGAAACCTCATGCAGTAAGAGTCTGAGCCAGCATGAAAACAGCAGCAACAATTCCACATGCCTTGCTATTGACTAGAGCTGCAGGAGTCTGCTCTCCTTACTGCCCTTGTCTCCTAGGGAACAAACTGGGGGATGAAGATGGGGAGCGAGGGAAACAGAAGTTTCTTCAGTGATGCCGGGATTGAAGCGAGCCTGGCTGAATTGAGTGTGCTGTGGCGGTGGTGCCTGGTGGCGGGGCAGCACTGAAAGGCTGTCCTCAGGACTCAGGCTTTCTGATTGTTCCCCAAGAGTAATCTGAGGAGAGTTCCTTCATAATGGGGCCCCTTTCACACAGCAGGCACTTTCCGATCCCACCTGGACATCAGGGAACTCTAGAGGGATTTGTGGTCCCCACCCCTTCTCTTTTATCTCTAGCTCCTTCTCAGTATTTTGAAAAATAAAAGTCTTCCTAATACTTACATGTGAAAGCAGCTTGGATTGCTTTGCTCTGACAGCCACATGCTAATTTTCGAACAATTTTCTCACTGAAATTCAATCTCCAAGAACCCCAGGTTCTGCTTTAAAAAGAAAAAAATCTCCATGCTAATTTGTGGTCAAGAAGATGCAAAACTAGTATAATACTAAATTTTTGGCATTTCCTGCATGCTACTCAACTAGACTACATGCATGCCTTATACACAGATGAATTAAGCTTTATGTGTTGCTTAATTTCCTTAAACAACTTAAAGTTGCCTCTCTCTAAACATGGACATGAAGTATTTAACTGTTGTTCACATAATTGTATATTATAAAATTGTCTGACTATTTCGGTCGGCATATGTATATATTTCTTCCTCTTTCTCTCTGTGTGTCAAATTTAAATTGAAGTCGTGAAGTGCTCTGGTTTTGGATCACAGAATCAAGCTGTTTAAAGTTGTGTTTATAACATACATTTACAAATGAACTTGTCATAATTTAATAATGCTTATGATACAAACAGCTTTAATGGCCAACTATACTGGCTTGGTTAATATATCTGTACAACAGAGAGTAGCCACTGAGAAACAGAGGGACATCAACATTCTGTGGCCTGGAAGCCTCACGAAGAAGCGCCAAGAAGTACAAAGGAAAAATATAACAACCCCTTTTCCACACTTGCCTAGGATAAGAAGGCTGCAAGAATTTAAGACTCGTAGCCATGATTCGTCAGTAACTACATCATGAGTAACTTTCACTTATCAGTCCCCAACATCCTTTTCAACCCCCAATTTTTATTAACAATTAATATATTGAAAATTATATATTCTCAAGAATAATTACTTTTTTAAACCAAACCCAGAAGATATTTTATACTAGCAACAGACCCATTCACAGACAATACAAGCCTAGGACAAACTATCTGAATTAACAAAATCTTAAAGGTTAGACATAAGTTCAAACCAGTGGCCGGGTGAGATCAGGGATGAGGTTGAGCTGAGAAGGTAGGAAGTCAGCAGAATCGTTCAGGAGACCTAGATTGAATGCTCCTTTCTGCCCTAGAGTCTCAGATAGGAGAAGGCAGTTCTGGAATCATTCGCAAGGAAGGAGGTGAAGGGTATCGTGAAGAATTGTGTTCTTGGCCTAAAGAAATGATGTTTGTCAAGATCACAGCCATTTTTATCAACTGTCATATGTTTAAAGTGTACTATAAATTTCTTTTTCTGGAAATTTATGAACATTGTAAAATAATTACAATGATTTTGATGAAATTATTTCTAAAAGTATTTTGTAAGAAATTATGTGTCAAACATATAAGATAAAAGAGAAAGAGAATGAATATTTTTAGGTATTTAAATTTTAAATATATTAACATAACCAGGCATGAGATTACAATATCATAAAACATACTTATACAAAAAAAGCCCTGGAATTATACTTTATTTTCTCAGTAGTGAATGCTTTCTGTAGCTCCTGCTTTACCGGCCCACAAGCAGGTTGACAAGCATAAGCCTTTTAACCATCTGTGTACGCAACTGTTAAAGAGGGCAAGGGTGCACAGAGCACTCCACATTTGCAGCGCAACACTCGAGATGAACATTTGCATATCGAGCTGATCCTCACCCTTCCATGGCTACACCGGATAATTTACCTTTGCTGTGCTATGAAGGCATACACACTCAGCAGAGGCCACCGAACTTTCCCGGGCTCAACGTCGTAGTGCTGTCTTGAAATACCAAGCTGCCCCTCATCTGCCCACAGTCCCAGGGGCAAACAACCACCACCCGACAGTGCTCTGAGTTAAGCTAGGCTGTTGTGTAGACTGGCAGGGTAACTTGGATTTTCAGTTTACAATGATGGTTTGATCATCTAACCTCATCAATAAGCCGATGGGCATCTCATCCGGGATGTGTATAGACTCTAAAGCTTTACATGTTCCTCTATGACTTCTGCTAACCAAAACTTTGAAAAGGGCCATGATATGGTAGTCTCTAATTCCAAATGGAAGCTGCTATTTGGACTGTATAGCTAAAAGCAGATCGTATATATTGTGACAATATACTAGGGGGATACCCTTTTCATTTGTGACGTCATTTACCCATTCAGTTAGTTAAAATCAATTCAGTGACCATATGCTGAATGCCTAATATTTTCCACAGACTTGTTTACATGCAAGAGGACCTAGTGAGTAGAGCAGACTTGGCCACTGTAGTAACCTCATGGAAGAATCAAGAAAATCTAGACCCTGCTTTCTTAGTTTGGGGTCTATCACGTACTTTATATGGACAGCCTCAGCTTTTACCCTCTAAGTCGAAGGGGCAACTACAGCCATCGGGACAATCCAAGCAAGCTCCAGATGCTGTCAATCACCCTGTAAATCACCATCAACCGAGAGGTGCGTCAGTTCTGAGGAAATATCTGCAGGATATTAAGAGAAGGTACAAAACAGGGCATACTAGTGTGGTGGCCTAGAAAGACCTCCTTGAAGTGAAAAGTCACAGCAGTGGAGGAAGGGCATGTAAAAATGGGTATTCTGCCGAGAAATAATTACCCAGGTGTGTCTATGCATTGGCTAGCCTGTCCCTTGAGGACAGACTTTCTATCCAGTTCTAAAACCCTGGATGTTTTCTTGAAAGTCCATGATAAACAAAATCAGCCAGTACCAGATAAAGTACCCTTCTCAGGAAATGAAATTTTTCGTTGTCCTTCCTAAGATCACAAAGCGGCCCCCTAGAGCCTGAGTTTAATTTCAGTATATATCACCCAGTTAGGTGCTAGGAATAGTAAATTGATACAAAGAACTATTATTAAGCTTTCATCAAGGTAGATGTTTTTATTTAGAAAGTAGCACTGGGCAAGGATTCCTTGCTTTCCTGTGTTTTCATCAGGCCCCTGAACAGTCAAAGCATTTAGGTGACCTAAAAGCAGGTTTTAGTAAACAAGCCCTACATGATCCTGAAGTCTCTGCTCACCCCGTAGCCTGTCTGTCCAGGATGAATTCTGTAGGTCAGTTTCACCAGAGCCCTCTCTCTCTCTCTCTCTCTCTCTCTCTCTCTCTCTCTCTCTCTCTCTCTCTCTCTCTCACACACACACACACACACACACGCACACTAGCTACCTTACAGAGTTCCTCTTTGTGATTTTCTATTCGCTGACCCTCACCCTGTTCCTCCTTAGCTATGAATACATATTTGCTCATACTCTGCCTTAACTGGAAAAAATGCCATTGCTGTGGCCGCTCCACTTATCTTGATGGTCCTGAATAAAGTCTTACCCAGCACCTTTAACAAGTGTTGTAAATAGTCTCCTTTCATATACAAAACAGAACTTTCCGCAAAACTACGATATCAATTAAAATTGTGCCCATCAACTATTCCAATATCATTACAGAGGACACTAAAATGCCCTTGCAATCAAGGACTCAGGCAGCATGAATATCTAAATATTCCAGTACCTTTTAATATTTTGTGACTTTAGATCTTGTAGTTAGCTTGAACTGTCAACATGACTTAGTCAAGAGTCACCTGGAAAGGGAGTCTCAGTTAAGGGACCGGCCAGAAAAGATTGGCCTGTGGGCATATCTGTGGGGATTGTCATGACTATGAGTTGACACAGGAAGCCTGGCTTACTGTGGGCAGTCTAGTTTCCTAGGTAAGTGATTCTGAGCTCTGTAGGGAGGTGCTGAACTAAGCCTGGAAGGGAGCCACCCAGGACCATTCCTCTGCGATTTCTGCTGTCCTTCTTTGACTGTGAGTGGGGTCTCTGACTGGAGGTAACGTTGCATGAAATATCAAGTCCTGCTCTGACTCCTCACACTGACAAGCTGTGACCTGGACGTAAAAAGCAAACCAACTCTCCTTCCCTAAGTTGCTTTTCCATGGTGTTGATCACAACAGCAGAAAGAAAACTAGAACAGATCTAAATTCCATTTTTCCCAATGGTAGTTCACTTATATTCTGTTTTAAGAGCATATTTTTATCATTAGGGCAGAATAAACAATTTTGTAAAATTTATTTGAAAGGATTACAGTGTTTAAAATTTAGAATAAATACAGAATCTAGTACATTTTTTCCTTCCAATGTTCTCTCCTTCTCTGGTTGGTACACTAGCAAAGCAGGGGCAGATGTGACTGAACACTGTGGCTTAAAGACCTGAAAAGATGGGCTGCTTTCATCATCTCTGTTCTCTGTGTGCAGTCCAGGCGTCTCGACAGATGTTTACCCAGCAGAAGGTTAGGTCTGTAGCATGCAAAGAACTTCTAAAAATAGTAAAAGTAAAAAAAAATGGGCATTAAAATTATCGGCAAATGACCTGAACACCCTTCAAAAAGTACAAAGGGCCAAAAAGTTAGTAGGGCTAAGATGTAGAATAAGCTTAGGTATCTGTCAGCAGAAAAAAATATAGCATGGATACACAATAGAGTATTACTAATTCATAAAAATAATGCGATCATGTTGTTTGTAGAAAATGGGTAAAACTTGAGGATAGCATGCTGATCAAAATAAAACAAGTACATCTCATTTTATCTTGTATGTGTACAAATAAAGGAAAAAGGGAGAAGGGAGGGGAGAGGGAGCCAAAAATATAGACAGGACAGACTTTAGATATGGGAAGAGGGAGGCCTGGGGGGTGGAGACGTCAGGCTAGGAAGGCAGAAGAGAAGGTAGATGAGATCACAACGTGATACACACATGTTAGCAAATGGTATAGTGAAACCCATTAATTTGCACAACTAATATGTTAATAATTACAACAATACAAAGTCAACACCCATAAAGGATAATTTCTCAAAGCCATAGATTGAATTTAGACAAGAGTGAAATCTACATCTACTCTAACTTGAGGTGCATCCTTTAGAGGAGGAAGGCTGAGCAGGAAACTATAGGAACTAAGAAATAGCAGACCAGTTCTGGACACTAGGCAGAAAGCAAAGGTCTACATGTAGCCCCCCAAGAATTCCAGCTTCTACTTCATTAACAAAGAAAACACACATAATACCTCTGACCCTCAAATCACCAGGCAAGCACGGGAATTGGGATGGTCTTCCCCTTTTCTAATGAGCAGATGGAGCCCACGGGCATCTTGTTGGAAGGTGGAGTCTAACACTATAAGGCAAGGCTGGGGTGGAGACTGAGAATTGATGCTTCTCATAAGTTCTGGAGTGAGGCTGCTGCTGATACTGTCCCTGAGTCACAGACCATACCTAAATAACAAGGCCACCGACCACTGTTGCATAGCCCAGTGAGTGAGGTGAATCCCGATGCAAGCCGGAACCTCAGCCCCAGAGATGCTAAGCCATAGGCTTCCCTTACAGTAGGAGTGCCCGGCTACTGAGTGGCACTGAATTGATGGTGAGTGGCATGCACATCTAACCCAGCACTTGAGAGTCAGAGGCAGGCAGATATCCGTGAGTTCAAGGTCAGCCTGGTCTACAGAATTCCAGGACAGCCAAGACTGTTATACAAAGGAGCCCTGTCTTGAAGGTCTCCTGAGTAAATTGGGAGCAAGGGGGTCATGAGAGAGGGTAGGAAAGGAGAGGGGAAAGAGGGAGGGGAGTGGACAAAAATGTATAGCTCAATAAAAACAATAAAAAAGAAACCCTGTCTTGAAAAACAAAAAAAAAGTGCCAGATCTTTCATCCTGGGGTCTAATGATCTAGACTTTGATAACATGGACTAAAATTCAGACTCAGTTATTTCACAGTCACTGGAAAGGACCTTCTGTGGACTTTAGCTTCCCTATCCTTGAAAATAAGAACAAACTAGGGCCCGTGGTGATAGTACATGCTTTGAATTTCAGTACTCAAAAGTCAGAGACACACAGGTCTCTGTGAGTTCAAGGCAGGTCTGGTCTACAAAGCAAGCACCCGATCAGCCAGGGTTAAAAATTGAGACCCTGTTTAAAAAAAAAAAAAAAAGCATACAATAAATTCCTCCTTCAATTGCACTGAGGATCAAGCAAGAGTATATGTGGAAAACCTCTCCAATATTAAGAGGGGCACTTACTGTAATAGCCCTGAGGTGATTACAGTGAGGCTCCTTTAAATGATGAGAGGCACAGACACCAAGGATTAACTCCCTTATTCAGACCAGCTCTTCAAGCAAGATGCGAACCTCATTCGATGCCAAAGCCATGCTTGTTTTGCCGTGCCAGATTTCACATACCAAACTGTAGCCGCCTCAGCTGCCTTAGTGGAAGACACACAGGTCGCTCTTTCCCTGTCAGTCCTCCTCCCTCGGGACTTTGACCTCAGTCGTTCCCCCTACATACTGTTCCCCATTCCATGGCATTTTATTTCCAGGGCTCGAACTCCAGGGCTCACCATGGACCCTCTGGTTCTCCTGGTCATGGCTTCCTAGGACAAACTGTCCCAGTTTGTCACCCAGTGATAAAGGCTAAACTGACCTCTGTTCAACAAAGGAGCCTTGAACTTAAAGACAATAAATAGAAAAGAAATGGTATCTACTTTTAAAGATGTACACAAATATCATTGGGGTCTTTGCATAGTACACAGGCTCTATCTTTTAGCATTCTTGTGTTTTTTTTAGGAAAAATATAAATATCAAACCTTGAAAGAAAGTCAATCATAGCTGAAATATATCTAACATAGAAGATTGAAAATGGAATCATGTACCTATTGTACTCTAATACAGGGGAGAAGATACAAAACGTGCTATGGAGGTAACACAACCCCAGAAACCACACGACAAGGAAAGCCACAGATTTATATGACTGCTGCTCTGCCTGTAAAGCTATTTCTTGAGGGACTGAGACACTTTAAAATGTTGGAAAAACTCAAGATCCTAAATAAGTAAATTGTTTTAGCATTTCTGTTCCAAGCAATAACATTCAATGACTGCATGGAGATTATTTTCAACAGAGATTTTATGGGAAGGTTGTAACTGGAAAGAAAGGAGTACCCGAGCCATAAACATGACGTATCTCTTGTCGCACATGTTACTGATGACATTGAATGAGATCTCCGAGCAAAAGAAGAGTTATGATGTGTGGTGTCAGCATAATAAAATAAGACTTTTCCCTCTTCAAGGTCAATCTTGAGCTTCATAAAGATGTACAGAATTTCATAGCCTGAAAATTATGTCAAAGGGACTGAGAACCAGATGGCAAGAGGTTTACCCAAAGGAAATAGCACCTCATGCCCCTGCCTTAATCCAACGCAGCACAAATCATTGTTTTAAACTACCCATTTCAAGTCTTTTAAAGAATATATTCACAGACATAAATTCCCCTGAATAATGTGTCCACACAGGGAAAAATACTCACACACATGAGAACTGGGCTGTCAACTACCACAGTCTCCAAGGTTTGTTCTGTTTCGATGTCAGTACGATCAGTTTTATAGGGCTATTTATGTTACTTCAGAAGCTTTCCGACTCCATTTGCACTGCTCTACATTAGTACAAAAGGGAGAAGATAGGATTTTAAAATGGAATAGACAGATTAAATATAAATAAGGCATCCCAGCTAAGAGTTAACCTTAGATTCGCTCCCACACTGCCTCACTTGGAATCCTGCATTGGTCATTATAAGATACCGTGACACTCAAAGAAATTCTTAACTAAAGGTTCAATTTTCTCATCAGTAAAATGAGGGTGCTGGTGAGCTTCTCTAAGAGACCATTGTCATCACTCAACGATGTAATGAATAAAAGATTTGCCAGGGTAACTAATTCATACCCCTTGCTTTTTATGCATATTTACAACTGATCATACACTGTGCATTTTACCCCATTAAAGTGCACATGTCAGAGTTTTCCAATATGTCCACTTATGGAGAGTCAGGCTGTCATCGCCAAAACCAAGTTTAGAACGCTACAGAAATCTGACTTGACATGAAAATGGTCATCTTGGTTGTAAACAAGATTTTATCTGATGGAGGAAGGTAATTGGTTAATTATAATAAACCAATTGCTTGGCCTCATAGCTTAGAACATAGGTGGGTAGAATAAACAGAATAGGATGCTGGGCGGAAGAGGAAGTGAGGTCAGACTCTGCTCTGCTCCCGGAGAGACGCCATGCTCAGCTCTCCTGGGTAGACCCGACAGCTCTGCTCTCTGGAGCAGAGACACCATGCTCAGCTCTCCCAGACAACTCCAACCCAGGATGGACATAGGCTAGAATCTTCCCGGTAAGCGCACCTTGGGGTGCTTACACACATCATTAGAAATGGGCTAGTCCAGGTGCGAGAATTAGCCTGTAAGGGCTAGAGTTCATGGGCCAAGCAGTTCTTAAATGAATACAGTTTGTGTGTTGTTATTTCGGGCATGAGCTAGCAAGCGGCCGGGGTGTTGGGGACGCAGCCCCGCCGCTTCATATTTCAACATTTATTCACAAGTGACCTGGGCTCATTTTCCAAACTGAAGAGAAAAACAAACATAATTTTAAAAGTCAGAGAATAGCATCTAATCTCTCTACCCAACAAGACCTTGAACTCCTTCTCCAGGGTCTAATTCAGTGACTCTCCCTAACCTTCTTAAGTATGTACTCCCAATCTACCAGATCTAACCTGGGTCTAGTCCTACATCCAGTATCCCAACGTAGTCTTGCCAGCCCTTACTTCATTATAGCCAACCTCTTGGCTTCCTGCAGGACCCACTTATAAGGTCCCTCTTATCTCTACCCAGCTAAACTTCTGGTTTGCTTTTACAGGTTCTAGCCCAGTGACTCTCCCTGACCTTCCCATTTAAACTTTCTCCCCAGCATGATGGTTCTAACCTGGGTCTCCCATCTAGTGCCCCAGCCTAGACTACCCTGCCCTGCCTATACCACACCCAATCTCTAAGCTTCTGCCAGGACCCTTCCTAATGATTCCCTGAACTACATGCCCCTCCCACATGACACCCAACCTTCTACTCAACCTGCTCTACCACCCACATACCAGGCTTGGACCAGAAGTCACATCCTATACACTAGAGCAGCCCCTTCTTTCCCCATGACTTTATTCCACTCAAACATTTCCAGCTTCTAGGCCCCACCTGCCTGCACATTCTTTCCAGCCTCAACCTGAGTTGTTCATATCAAACTTAAACTAATAAAAGAAGTCCACATGCCCAGGCCTCTTTGCAGAAATACAAACAATATGAAAGATCAAACCAGTGTCTTCTCTCCAAAACATCATCCCTGCAGAAATGTATTCCTATGAAAGTTACTTAGGTGAACTCCCGAACAAAAAATTTAAAAGAACAACCATAAACGTCATCAAAAGAATTCTAGGATTTTACAAAAGACATAAAGAAACAGCTCAATGGAATTGAGGAGGAACATAAGGAATCAAAGCACTGGAATGATGCCCAGGAAAACACCAACATAAGGGTGATGGAAATAACAAAGACAACCCAGGACATGAGAACAGAATTCAGTGAGGAAAAAGAAGCACTGGAGAGATAAAAAGAAGACGGAATTGAAAAACTCAGTAACTCCACTAAAAAAACTCACAAGAAAGTCTTGCAAGGGCTGTAAAGGTAAAGTAGAGAATCTAGACAGAATAAGCAAGGGATATGAAAACTATTTTAAAAATCACAGGGAAGGAAGATGCGGAAAATGTGGGACACAATGGAAAAAATTAATCTTTCAAATTATAGGCATAAAAGAAGAACCCGAGATCAATGGCATAGAGCAACTCTTTAATAAGATCATAGGAAAAAAAACTTCCCAAAACGAGGGAAAAACATACCCATAATGATACAAGAAGGACACATAACACCAAAGACCAGAAAAAAGTCTTCATGGCATGTTGTGGGAGATTCTTCAGGCAATAGCGTTTAAGACACTAACCCACTTGGGTATGGTCTCTTATACTACAAATACAAAGGTAAAGCATGCACTCCCTTTCTCTTTTGGCTGCTGGATTTGGTTCCTGTTCCCCATTCCTGCAGAGGACTCTGGTCTGTGAGTCTACTCCTAAATAAATAACCCTTTATTATTCTCAATTCTGAGCTAGTGTGGGATTTTTTTAAGCATCCATCTTCAATGACATACCATAGTTAACGTATTAAATATACATAACAAAGTAGACTGTAAGCTCCAAGAGAAAAAACACAAGTCACTTATAAAGGAAAACACATCAGAATAATAGCTGATTTCTCAATGGAAACTTTGAAAACCGGAAAAGCCTGGGGCAATGCATTCCGAGTCCTAAATCTCTGATGGCCAACCTAGACTACTATACCAAGCAAAATTATCTGCCATAATGGAAGGAGAAAGAAAAACTTTCCATGATCTAAACAACTTGGAAAAAAGTATTTCGACAGCCAAAGCTAGAGAATATGCAGGAAGCAATATTTCAGGCTGTAGAGAGGAATGAGCAGAGCAGAGAGACCATGGACAGCAATAGGAAGCCATAACTATTAAGACACAAAGTACCACTGAGAACATAAACAACGGTGCCAAAAATCTACAATACAATGACCAAAAGTAACACACACATTTCAATAATAACTTCAAATATAAATGGTCCAATTCTCCAACCAAAAGAAACCGACTGGCTGAATAAATAATGAAACAAAATCCATCTGCCTGCTGTCTGCATGAAACACATCTAAGCTTTAAAGATTGGTATTGCTACAGAGGAAAAGTACTCCAATTCCAATGAAACTAGAAAGCAAGCAGGGATAACCATACTAATAAGGGACTTAAGACTTCAAAATAAAGCTAACCAAAAGACATAAAGAAGGACACTTCATTCTAATCAAGTTAACCAAGAAGACATCACTAAGCATAGACACAATAAACTCTTGTATGCCAAATATCATTCAAAAACATATTATTAGATTTAAAGGACACATCAATTGAAATTCACTAATAGCATCCATATACTATTTTTCCAATACATGGATCATCTAGACAAAAACTAAACATAGAGACATCAGAATTGACATTATACATCAAGTAGATTCAGTAGATTACAGAATATTCCAACCAAACATTAAAATATACACATTCTACTCAACAATATACACAGGAACTTTTCTTCTTCTTCTTCTTCTTCTTCTTCTTCTTCTTCTTCTTCTTCTTCTTCTTCTTCTTCTTCTTCTTCTTCTTCTTCTTCTTCCCCTTCTCCTCCTCCTTCTCCTCCTCCTCCTCCTTCTTCTCCTTCTCCTT
Source organism: Alexandromys fortis (assembly GCF_014885135.2). NCBI lineage: Eukaryota > Metazoa > Chordata > Mammalia > Rodentia > Cricetidae > Alexandromys > Alexandromys fortis. Next base: position 7,671,604 of record NW_026067923.1, read on the forward strand.
CTCCTTTCTTTTTACTTTAGACAAGGTTTCTCTGTGTAGCTTTGGAGCCTGTCCTGTAACTTGCTCTGTAGACCATGCTAGCCTTGAACTCACAGAGATCCATGTGCCTCTGCCTCCCGAGTGCTGGAACTAAAGGCATGCACCACCACTGCCTGGCAGAAAGTTTTCTAAAATATCCCACATCCTGGAACACAAAACAAATATTTACAAATTCAGAAACATAGAAATAACTTCCTGTATCCAATATGACTACAATGCAATAGAACATAAAATTAACAGCAAACAAATTTCTAGCACACACACAAAGTCATGTTGATTGAACAATTCATTGCTGGATGGTGAATCAGTAAATTAAGAAATCACAATTTTTTTAATTCCTGAAACTAAATGAAAATGAAAGAACAGCAAATCTCTGGGACATATTGAAAACAGTATTGCGAAAGAAATTGATAGCTCTCAGTGGCAGCAATAAAAAATAAGAGAGAACACAAAATAAATGACTAATGAGGCCACTCAGAAGTTTGTAAAAACAAAAACAAATCAAAGAAAGACTTAACTAATATTAAAAAAAGAAGCAAAAACAAAACAGAAAAACCCAAGAAATAAAAATAAAGAAAATAATACAAAGAATCTAAGAGCTGGTTTTTCAAAAGATAAACAAGATCATCAGACATTTATCCCAAGTAAGCAAAAGAAAGATGACCCAAATTTACAGAATCAAAGATGAACAGGGAATCATTACAATAGATATGAAAGAAATTCATCATACTATAAGGGGTTGTTTCAAAAAAAACTGTATTCCATTAAGCCAGAAAATCAAAAAGAAATGGATAAATTTCTTGATTCAGCCAATGAATCAAAATTAAACCAAGAAGTCAACAATCTACACAGACCCATGGCAACTGAGGAGATTGAATAGTAATAAAAAGTCTTCTAGCTTAATAATAATAAGAGAATAAGTCCAGAGCCAGATGGATTCGCAGAATTCTACCAGGTATTCAAAGATATCCAGCCAATCCTTAAACTATTAATTAACAGCCTCAACAATTAGAGAGAGACAGAGAGAGCACACACAAACTCCTTCTACAGACCCACCATCACTTCAATACCAAAGCCAGGGAAAGACAGAGCAAAAAACTAAAATTCCAGGCCTTCTTACACAGGCTTTCTAACACTGATAAAACACTATGATAAAAGAACAAATTGGGGAAGGAAAAGCTTTATTTGGCTTATTCTTCCATACTGGTATTCATTATCAAAGGAAGTCAGGACAGGAAATCAAACTGGGCAGGAACCTGGAGCAGGAACTGATGCAGAGGTAATTGAGGGGTGCTGTTTACTGGCTTGTTCCCATGGTTTGTTCAGCATGTTTTCTTACAGAACCCAGGACCACCAGTCAAGGGATGCCCCCCACACACACAGTGGGCTGTGCCATCTCCTCTCAAAAATCACATACAATTAGCCCACAAATCTTAGTGCTAGCCACTGATGGCCTAGACCAGTGTGATTCTCAACCTATGAATCTCAACCCCTTTGAAGACACATATCAGATATGTTGCATATCAGATATTTACATTAAGATTTATAACAGTAGCAAAATTACAGTGATGAAGTGGCAATGAAATAATTTTATGGTCCGGGGTCCCCAAAACTGTATTAAAGGGTCACAGCATTAGGAAGGTTGGGACTCACCTTTTCACTCATGGTTGGCATGTTAATAGTTTTGAGAAGTTTCGGGTCTATTCCAGTTGGCCACAGCTGACTTTGGTCTGGCTTAGCAAATAAATAAATCTCTTTCTGGTGTCTCAGAGCAGAGTTCCTTGTGCCTAGCTATCTACCAAGGCTTATGTCTCTGCTCCTCATCACCCTGGGCTTCCTAGTCTTCCCTCAGTCTGTCGCCACCTTGCTGCTTTGGTGCTGAACTCTCCCTTAGCACTTCCAAGTACAGGAAAGCAGTGTTCCTTCACAATCACTCCTGTTTCCACACAAGCCATCCCTCAGCCCCACCCACCCACCCTTCTGTCCTGCAGCTCTAGACAACCATTCCTCTCCTTTCTGCATGTCTCCATTTGTCTACTCTGAGTTTTGTTTTTGTATTTGGTTTTACTCATACTATAACATGTGACTACTTAGAAGGTTTCCCAAGTTTACTCCAGTTGTGAGTTGGATGTGAACTTGTTTGGAGCTGGAACATTCACCTTTTCTACTCTTTCAGCTAGTGCTCTTAGTTCTCAAGCCTTGCCTCTCCCTTCCCTCCTCCTAATTCTTGGGCTTTTGGATGAGGACTAATAAACCTATCCAATTGGCCCCTTGGTCCTCAAGTCTTCACATTCAGACTGCATGCCATCAGCTTTCCCAGGGCCTCCTAAGCCTCCTTCGTCTGTGGGATCACACAGTCTTCAAGACTGTGCTGCCAGGTCCTAGAACATGCTCTGTTTGCCTGGAGAATCCTGATGCGAAGTATAAAACTTAGACTGTTTTGTCAACATCTGTTGGTAGTTTTCAAAGATGTAAATAAATGGGAAGACTTCTCGTGTTCACGAAGCAGAAGACTTTCTTACCACAAGAGGGGCAGCACCCCTCAATCTGATTTAGAGAGAGCACAAACACCTTATCAAATTCCCAGAAAACAGCAAAGTGATCCTGTAATCTGCATGGAACTGCACAGCTAGAGGAATAGCCAAAGCCATCTTGAGAAAGTTCCCCGACTTCACAGCCACAATGGAGCTACTACACAGTAGAGCGTGATGCAGTTCTGTGGATCGGTAGAACAGAAAGGAGCTCAGAAACACAGCAGAATTTTAGGTGGAATTGGGAGTTTTTACTTGTTTGTGTTTCTTTGTGTATTTCTTGTTTTTGCCAAGACACCAAGACAAATTGTGCTGGGACAACTGGCTATCACTATGCCAAAGACGCTAGACCCTTACCTCACACCTTACAGAAAATGTAAATGAACTCAAAATAAATCACAGACCTAAATAAGAACACTGATTATAAAATGGGAGGAAGGAAATACAATGGTGGTAAATATCCATGACTTTGGGGGTAGGAATGGTTCCCTAGGTACAACATCACTGTGGGAAATGGATGTGGAAACTAGGTAAGTTTGAGAAAGTACAAATGTTAAGTATTTGCACTTAAATGAATGCCCCCCGGGGGGAGGGGGAACATAGAATGCAAGAAGACATTTTCAAACCATGTTCCAATTAGACACTTTGCTCTTAATAAAAATGCTGAAATCACTAAATATCCCCATGCATAAAATAAATCTGGACACCCAGGGACCAGAAATAAGGCTTTCATCTCCTATCCTGGATTCCTCGACAAAACTAACACTTTTAAATTGACCTAAGACAGGGGAGGGAGGATCGCAATTTAAACTACAGACACTTGCACAAAATAACACAAAAATGTAACAATCAAGAATCAAGAATCAAATGACTGTAGACTATCTGACACGCTGAGATGCAGAAAGGAACAGGCTTGAGACTTCCCAGAGGCAGAGGCAACCTATGGAAGATGGGAGAAGACAAGGAATGGAGAATAGATATTTCCTCGTTACAGAAATCGGTGTCCCGGGAGATAAGTTGTTTGGACACTTATTTTTTTCCAGTAATGGAAACACCCTCTACAGGTACAAATTTCTCTTTGGGAAAGTGTAGTTTTTTATTTAGTATTTTACGTATGCAGTGTTTAAAAAATCTTTAGTATTACTTTCTGTAGTTCTTCGTAATAATGAACTCACAGTGGATCATGAACTCAATTGTAAGATGCAAAACTAAACAATTCCTAGACAGTGACACAGATCCCTACAGTCAGGTAGTTCATGTGATCCTTACCCACAACCAGTTTCATTGTCATCACTGCGGTCTTCTCAGGTCTTCCCTGTGCAAAGAACTCCCCTGACCAGATCCAAGCCCTTAGGAGAATGACATCTCCCAGGCTTTTCCACTCTTGGGTCCTCTTGGTGGGTCTCTTTCTTAGCTAAGGTGTACCTGGTCCTTCCTAATAATTTGTTGCTAGGCACCTCCAGACTAGAGATTTGTTTCCCCTTGTTTGTTAATCATAGCCTGCTTAGCAGATGGGTAAGTACTGATGGCATCGATAAAGGGTAAAGTTAATAATAGGACAATTTCCTCACTATATAAATACTAAACCCCACTGATTTCATCAGTCTACTGACCCACACAGTTTGTTTAACAGAACTGAAAGATGGGCCCACACCACAGCTAATCTACCACCTCTGTACCACAGAGCCCCAATCTGAGCTCAGTCATAAAGTAGAACCTTTTCTCCACAGACATTGGAGGCTTTGTTTCCAGTGACTGACAACCTACAGAGATGCAAGGACTTCACTGTCATTGTAAAATTAGGCTTTGTGGTTGCTCTCAGAAAGGGCCTGTTTTACAAAGTTCACATTGGTTAATGACCACAACTGGTAGTAATTTTTTTTTCTCTTTAAGTTCCCACAATAATCAAGAAATCATCTCTGGTATCTCAGGACATTTGAGATCTAAAGGACTTTCATTTCTAGATGGCTTCCATTTCTCTTTTCCCTCTGCTTCCACCCCAGCATCCACAAACATCATTTAAAGAGTGTCATTTGCTCAATGGAAGCCTGTACTTGCTAAACAAATAAGCTTCAAGTTATTCTAGTGTTGCAGCCAGCACTCCTTATGTCATCCATGAAACCCCCAGACACAGTTCTGCCTTATCCACAGCTCCTAGTTGGTACAGGCTGGGCCTCCATCTCAAGTAGGGGACATCAAGTTACAGGCGAGAACAGTGTTTGCATTTCAGCATGTTTGCATTTTGTTCACACATGTGGACACCATAGCAAGGCCAGCAGGCCTCTCACTTTGACCTCTGTGGCCTTGAAGCACTCCCGTGGAAGAACAGGCTCCAGTGAGGACTATTTGAGGCCTGTGTTCCCTGGAAGCTCACAAAGTGGAGGTGTCAGGAAACACCCTCAGCTCCAGTGGGAATCCCTTCTGGCCATTGGTTATTTGGCCTAATTGCTCATCTGCTTTATCCAGGCAGAAGACTGAGTGTCCAGAGAGCAGAGTGTGCAAAATGTTAATCCCACCAAAGGAGAGTAAAAAGTTCATTACCCAAATACTTTTAGCTGAACTGAGCAAGCTTTGCTTTCCATTAGATAGGGCTGCCTCCTTGAAGTGGCGTTTGAAAGAACAGTATCAAGTAGAGGAGGAAGTGGGGTTTACATAGCTCAAGAACTGTAAGACTAGTGGGTTTCAAGGGTTGGGGGATTTTCAGAAGAATTTTGGTTACAGAGGAGGTTGGCAGAACTTTCCAAAATTATTTGCCAGAACATCTTATCAAGATAGAGGTCAGGGTGGAAGGTACGGAACATGTCAAAATAAGTCCTCTATGCTTCAAGGAAGGAAAGGTGAGAGCAACAGGAACACAGTAGATGAGGAAATTTGAGACAGATGCGGGTCCAGCTGTTCACAGGTGGCCAGGATGTTGGGGAGAGAGCATGGTGCAGGTGAAGGCATTTGGCTCTCAAGGTGTGGAATAAGCTTCCAGGTTGAGTCTCAGAGACTTCCAAGCCCACGTTTAATGGAAAGTAGAGTCACCTCTTCAAATGAGAAGACAAAATGGTATTTTCAGGGTGCAAATGGGTGATTAATCGGATGCTCTTCTGAAGTCAGTTGCCAAAACACACTGATTTCTGAGTCAGAAAATGCCTTGCTCATTTCTATGAGACCCAAGCCTTTCTGCAGCCTGGCCTATGGTAGAGGGTATTCTATTTTATGGTAAATTATATGATATAAATAAATGAAATTGTAAAAATTATTTAGCTTAGCAAAGCAACCTTGGACATTTGTATACTTGGCCACCTCACATCTGCAAACAAACACAGATGAACCAATCTCTTGCAGTGAGTCTCACTTGTTTGCTGGATTTCAACAGAAGCATTGCAACAGAGCGCCTGTTTATTGTCCTTAGAGTCTGGGAACACTGAGGAGAAACTGCCCTCTGAAGCTTTGGTCCCTAACATCAAAGTGATAGTAATCACGCTGTTTGTATGTGAGACAAGATTTCACTATGTAGCCCCGGCTGGCCTGTAACTTGTCATGTAGACCAGGCTACCCTCAACGTCACGAGATCCACCTGCCTCTGGAACTCTGGGTGTGAAGACATGTACCACTACAGCTAACTCATTGTGCATATTTTAAGGGCCCAGTGTATGTTAATCTTTTCTTAGGAAATGCAATACGGGATGAAGAGAATCCAACAAACTCTTTAAAATAACACACTAGAGTCATTACTTTAAAAGGCTTCACCAGCGTTCATTCTTCAGCCCCTCAAGGAGCTGCTTAATGGAATGAAAGAGATTAATTGGATAGATAGCTGGGAGGAGGAGGAGGAAGAAGAAAAGGAGGAGTAGGAGGAGGCAGAGGAGAGGCGGAGGAGAAGAAGCCATACTACCAATGGTTTCAGATTATAGTAGCATTATTTTGAAATTGTGTGTTTATTGAACCTAGAAAAGTAGCCTGCAGAAATAAGCTCCGGTTCATGCTAAGTTCAACATGTGTTGTCATATCACTGTACCCAGCTTGAAGTCGACTTTCCAAAGAGCCATGCACTGAGAGGGCCAGTCGACCTCTCTGGAGTGGAAGCGCAAGAGCTTAAAGACTTGCAGCACATGAGGAGTAGATGTCACTCCACATTTCCTGGGTTTAATGTAGACTGCATTCTATTAAGAGGAAAACTCAACCACTTTCAAGGCAGGAAACAGCTTCTTGGATAAAATAAAGCGGTGCTCAGCACTCAAGCAAGATGAGAAAATACTGTTCACAGACAAAGGCCATGGTGAGAACCCGGATGTTTTATACTGCATTACTAGAACTAAAGGATTGCAAAGTCCAGAACACTTCTTGGTACCACTCCTTTACATAAGCCTATGTCCATGGCCAGCTTGTGATTCCCATTCTCTTCCTCCCACAGACTTCTCAGCCTCAACCTGTCAAGTCTGACATTGGTTTGCCCTTATTCATGCTAGCACATGAACCAGAGTTAGCATGCAAGAGAGGCATGTGAACAGCTGAACCCATGCTTGTTAAGACAGGAACTGGTCCTTCACCTACCTTTCCAGGCTTACTCCCACTCACAAGCAGGAAACAAAATCAATGCCTGTTGATCTCACATTCTCCAGGCAGGTGTAGCCACTACCTCGACACAGGCACTTCCTTAGCCTCTTCTAGCATGTTCAAGTGCCTCCAGAAGGTAAAACAGTAGCACCAGTTTTTCTTCCACACAGTTTCCCACAGACTGTTCACTATTTGTTTTCTCGGAGCTGTCTTTTGTCTCCATAATAGCATTTTTCAGATACACTGGTGCTGTTCCTTTTTATTATGTAGATCCTATTTACTCCTAGGCTCTAGAGTAGTGGTTCTCAACTTTCCTGTTGCTATGACCTTTTAACCCAGTTCCTCATGTTGCAGTGACCCCCAACCATAAAGTTAGCTCATTGCTACTTCATAACTGTAATTTTAATACTGTTATGAATCGTAATGAAAATATCTGATATGCAGATATCTGTTATTTGACCCCTATGAAAGGTTTGGTCGATGCTACAATGGGGTCCTCACCCACAGATTTGGAAACTCTGAGTTCACCACCAAATACTCCATGTAATTTTTGAAATTAAATCTTTCCCCCCAATACGTTTTAGACTCTGACATACAATACTACAGATCTTCCTAAAACCAGCAATATTTTCCTGACTGGCTAATCAGCATACATCGTCTTCAAGCCCTTTGATCTTAAAATTCTACCACAAGACAATTGCCAAAATAGCTTACCCATTCTCTCTGTCTTCCCCTCCCTCTACTCCTCCTATAACAAAATAGTTGTAGATCATAACTTTTGAAAATTTGAAAAACCCATGGTAGTAGCTACAGTAACAATGGTCACCATAATCCCAGGCCACTTCTAACATTTTTCAGATTCCATAAAGGGATACACACCAGTCAACTTTAGTCAGGATCATTAGAAGAGGAAGATGGGGAAAAGAATTGAAAACTAGAAAATTGACATTCTTGTGACAAGTGCGTGTGTCTCACACACACACACACACACACACACACACACACAGAGAGAGAGAGAGAGAGAGAGAGAGAGAGAGAGAGAGAGAGAGAGAGAGAACAGGATGAAACATAAATGAGTAAATTAAAAAGAGAATTTCCCATCAAGAAACATCTCCAGAGCAATTCACTAAGAAGTGAAAGAATGGAAACCATTAAAACAAGCAAAAACAATTAGAGCAATGACAAGCATCAAACTCTGCTGAATGGGGGAGAGAATGTAACTTTACCATAATATAAGAAAAATAAGACTGGTATCTTAAAAAAATATGAATGGCTGATGGAATTAAATGGCCTTCCTATTTAGACTAAGTCCTTGTCAAAGGCAGGGCCAGTTCCCTGCACCAGACCCTGACCTGAATGCTGTGGTGAAGCATCAATAAGAAAATATGTTGCTAAAAGTTTAGCTAGACACACCTGTCTTGCTTCTATAACATAGTGATGTCTTGACACAACTTTAGTGCGTTGTTCTCAAAGCCATAGTATTGCTCAAAAACATTTGAACATCTTTCTTGATCCCACCTCAATGTTTTCTTTGTACCTCTGAAACAATCAATAAAGACGCCTTCCTCTCTCTCTCTCTCTCTCTCTCTCTCTCTCTCTCTCTCTCTTTCACTGAAAAGCTATAATGCTTCTCCTCAGCTTTTCAAAAGAATCACATTCAAGCTAAACAACACAGTGTCTAACTTCTCAGCACTTATGAATGTCATAAAAGCATAGGGAAATAAGACATTGACAATATCACAAATGAAATGCTGACCTTTTAAATATAGTCAAATATCTATCATTTACACAAATGGATTCAAATTACTAACATATGTTTGGATGTGGTCTTTCAGGTGCATAATAAAATGTTAGTTGGTGTAAATACCAAGTCAATTTTAATAAACACTATTTGTATAGAGGCTAGATTGTGCTATATGCCCAATACAAATCTTCTGAACTAATTAAAATGACAAGGCCACAGTGCACCTATTAAAGTAGCTAAGAAAAAGTATCAGTAATATATCTCCTTTCATCAGATAAAATGAAATACACATTTTTTTTCTGAAAATATAGCATCAAATTTGAGTGTGGACTCCACATTGATCATCATGTTGACTAATCAGTCTGTTTCAATAATGAGTTGAGGTATCCATTTTAGTTCTTTTCTGTGCCTGTGTTTCAAACACTACATCTTAAACAGATAACTGGATTGCTCAATATTATTTCCATGGCCCCAGTGAGTATGGTTCAGATTATTTTTGACAATGTGACTAAATGACATTCCCTTAACCTTCAGGTACATTTCGCATTGACTATTAAGGGATCTCCCGAAGAGCTCATGTACTAAAAGCTTGGTCCCCCAGCTAGTGGTGTTATTGAGAAGTCATTGGGTCAGGACAGTTTCGATCAATTAATCCACTGGTAAGTTGAAAATGGAGTGAGCAATAGAAGTCAGGACTTTAAGGGAGGAACTGGTCACCAACAGCTTGCCATTGGAAGATATGTTTGCCTCGGGCCCCTCATATTCTACTCAGGCAGATGGAATAGCATCTCGGCTCTCACCTCAGATCCCCACCATGAAGTTCGGCCAGGAATCACAGAGCAAACACCCACACGCTGAAGCTCCCTGATTGCCAATCAAAGGAAGCCTATCCTCTCTTTCATTTATGTCAGGCATTTTGGCAGCACACCAGAAGACTAGCAAACCCAAGGTACCTGACCACACGCTGTTCTAAACTCACAGTAGACTAGCCTCACTTAAAGATGGCTGGAGCATCCTTTTTAGCCTAATATTATTCATATTCAACTTAGAAAATTTTCCTTCTTTTTATCTTTATTCAACAAGCATTCTCTGGATAATAATTGGCTTCCCTTGTTCATCATGCACACTTGCACTTAAACGGATTCCAGTTTATAAAGTACAGCACCAAGTGGCATGAATGAGACCACTGTGTCTGTCTCGAGCCTTGCTGGTGCTGTCTATAGTCTGTGTGACAATTGCAGCTCTAACTATCCGCGAGTGAATGGCCATTTTGGTTCATTATGAACTAATTACTTTCTCATTCACCTTTGTTCATTTGCTGTGGAGCCACCTGGAGGGTGGATCATCTTGCAGCATCCTGATATACAGACTTTGTTCTTTGTGGTCTGACACATATGGTGCCAATGGCAGCAACAATTAAAGGCACAGATAAAAAAAATAAGTGTCCGGGAAGAACAAAATAAGTGTGACTATATTGTTGGAAGGCTCTTTCATCCGGAAACAATGAAAACCAATATGGTAAACACTTATGCTCCTCACCACAATGAAGAATCCAGGAGAGCTGAATCCAAGTCCTGAATTAAGCAGAAGGAGAGACAGGAAGGAAGAAAAGAATGAAGGGGAGAGGAAGTGAAGAAGAAAGGACCCAATTACCTAAACCATTACTGACAAAGGAATCTTTCTTTGCTTTGGCTTAGTCATAGTGCATTTTGCTTTAAGGTTCACTGTTAGTAGTGGTAAATATGTCATTTTGGAATGATTGACATCTTACCTATCTCTAGTTTACATATAGTTAAATTTTGTTTGCATATAAATTCCACCTACAAAGGAAATCCGAAAAGAACTAATAAGAGCTCAGAATGATTTTCAGTTTTGAGAAACATGGCTTTGGGTCTCATTAATAAAATCTGGAAACTAAGTGGGATTATATTATCTCTCAAATTTCCCACATGTGCACATGTTACTTCAAATAGGAAGATAATTAAGATATTGCATGTGCTCACAATCGATCGGTGGATATTAACCATAGTTTGGAAATCATCTGTGTGTCCATCATGATTTATCAAAGTTGGATGGCATGTGCTGTGTTTATGGATGTTACCACTATTAGAACAAGTGAAAGGCTATTTGGAGTCTTCTGTATGAATTTCATATTGAAGTTTTCAATACTGGAGACACATTTTCCACCAAAGTTTCAAAGTGCAATGTAATTCTAATCTATTCATAAATAGAACTTATACAATCACCTCCCAAAGCAGCAAATTTATCTCTAAAATCAACAAAGTGTGATATGTTTCTGAGATATTTATTCCCTAATGAAGTCAACACATGGTATTCCCATCTTTTAAAATATACATATAGTTGAATAGTTGATGCCTAATTTTCTTTCTTCCACCCATTAATCATAGGACATTTTGTCCATTCACACTAATTAAAATTAACGTCTGGACATTATTGCACTTTATAAATGAACAAAAGGAAGCAACAACAAGGCTATAACATCACCTTCTATTCTGACAGTTAAATAAGTAGATGTATTTTAATTATTTATGAAATATCGTAACATGCCCGTAAATGCTCTCTAATGCTTTTTGTAAAGGCAATGAAGTCTTGATAATTCTATAACTATCAGTCCTTGCTATTAAATTGTTCACTAGAAATGGAAAGTGATACCACTGATTGAATTATGAGAATTAGATCTCTAGATCAGCAAAGCTGGAGCCATCATAAGGTTACTATTTCTGTAACTAATTATCCTAGGAAGAACTTCATTTTGCCTTGTGCTGATGTCATTTCTTTTATATTGCTCCTTCGGATGACCCTCCTTTCTGAACATCTGTCATCACGGAAATTCAAATGCAGATTTATGTCTATATATCTGCTACTTTAGGAAAAACACTCTCAATCTGCCAGAAATGGATTGGGACACTTTAGGAAATTAAATTTCAAGTTTCTAGGCTCTTATCATTCAAAGTATAGATTGAGTCTGCGCTCTGGCTGGTGTCTGACATTGGGCACCCAAACCAGTGATTGTTATATCATGGAGAGCAGCTGACCCTGACTCCTTGCTTACCCATTTGCAGCCCTGTGGTTGGGGAATTCTTGCCTATCTACCCTGATGACCCTGACTTGATAGTCCAGTTTTTAATTAGACTCTCACTCTCAACTACCATACTCTTCTTCCATAACCTGCCCAACATTCATTCGTTTCTATTCTGGATAGAAAGTTGAACTTTCAGCGCAAACACCCATTTTGGTCCCCATCTTGTGGCATGGAAAGAAGATCAGATGAAAATAGAAAACTCAAACACCCAAACCATGAGTGTAGTTTATTCTTTACATTCAACTTTAAGACATTTAGAATGCTATATTGATAAGTTAAAAATAAGATACAAAATTATCTAAATGGAGATTTGTTAGCATTTGGTTAAAAAACTACTACTTAAAATGAAATTAAAATCCAGGTGTTTGGATACACTAATCTGCCTTCACCTGTTTCAATCAATGCATATAGCTAACATCTGCCACAGCATGGCTCACAAATAGAGCCACTGCATTAGAATTCCGCACTGGAAGGGATGGCAAAGTGTGACATTTTACATTCACTTATTTACTTGTTTCTAATAGCAAATTTTCAAAGTAGGGCCCTGTCTTAGTTGCTTATTTGCTACTGCTATAAAATACCCAGATGAAAACAAATTAAGGGGATAGGGTTATTGTGGCTCACAGTTCAAGGGTGTTCCGTCCATCATGGCAAGGGCATCAAGATGGAAGGAATTTGAACCAGTTGGCCATAGTGCATCCCCAGCCAGGCGGCAGAGTTAAAATTCAGCCATTAATGTTCTACACCTGAGACAAGACCTTGAGCTCTGTGGACGATCTTCCACAGTAACAACCTGAGAACACATAGAACAGCAGAAAGAGGAAGCTGGAGAGGAAGGGAGAGGGGATCAGGAGAAGGGAGGGGAGTAAGAGAGGAAGGGAGGGGGAGTAGGAGAGGAAGAAAGGGGGGAGCAGGAGAGGAAGGGAGAGGGAGCAGGAAAGGAAGGGAGAGGGGATCAGGAGAGGAAGGGAGGGGAGCAGGAGAGAGAAGTTGACTTTTGTTTGGTTTCTCTTTCTCACAGCCAAACAATATTAACTAACATAGAAGTCTCGTTCTATTGGTTTTTGCTGTTGTTGTTGTTTTGTTTTTGTTCTTTTGAGACACGGTCTCTCACTCTGTAATTTAGACTCGCCGTGCAAATTCATGACAATCCATCTGTCACCTATACTTTGTGGCCCATTTAAAAAACGAATAAACAACAACAACAAAAAACCCTCTAACACTAAATTTTGCTGTAACAACTCCCTAGGATTCAGAAAATCATCCCTGTTTCATAACAAGGAAGTCCTTCACTACTAACGTTTTCTAGCAATCAGGGAAGAAGCTCACTTGGGCTTTGAGCTGGGGCCACACTGGTGCCCAAGCCCAGGTTTTCGCTAACACCTACTTTACCTACTTCACTCTGAGGATGCAGAGTTGGGTCCAGAAGTACCATCTAGGTACCTGACCACGAGGCATGCATTTGGCATGTGAAGCCAGTATGCACACCAAGCCTCCCAACAGAGCAGAAAGAGGCAACGCCTCTTCTTGGCCCTCGAAGAGTGATGTGAACTAAGTACAAATCAGCAAAACGAAAGATGCCCACGATTATATGCGGACAGTATAATAAATGACACGTTATGGTATTTTTTTCAGTACGTATCAGAATCCTTATGAAACTATGCTGATGCAAGTGCAGCTTTCCAGGTAATAGAGAATTAGTAATTACTCTATCACAATGGGACATAAAAAAAACAAGACTCTAGCAAGTCATATGCCAATACACTGTCAAGAACAGATGCTTCCAGAAATGCTGTTAAAACATTCGGCTCTCACATGACTAAGGAATGTGTCCACTACTTTCTGCTCAGAATTTACCTTTTTTGTTTTGTTTTGAGACAGGTCTTCTCTGTAACTTTGGAGCCTATCCTGAAACTAGCTCTTATAGACCAGACTGGCCTCAAACTCACAGAGATCTGCCTGCCTCTACCTCCTGAGTGCTGGGATTAAAGGTTGCACCACCCCCACCCGGCTCAGCATTTTTAAAGGTCTTTTAGACAACTAGTGCCCTGGTAACCTTGTGGGCACGTCGTGACCTCATTAGATCAAATTCTAAATCTGTGCGATTTAAGGATATTTTATTATATGTAAAATTTAACCCTGACTCCTGGTTAAGCCAATTATAGAATATATCTAATACCAAGAAATCAGGGAAAGAATCACCTTTAAAATACATAAAATTACATATTCAAGAATACAGCAACATTCTTCAAATACTATAAAAGTATATTTTTGTTAACTTAAAGAAGCAAACAGATAAGATTTGTAATTTATATAAACAAACGAAAGCAGTAGTGGTACCGACTGACTATATGCCAGGTACCCAGAAGATTTTTGTCTTCTGACTACACTGTTTGCAACACTGTGGATCGAACCTGGGGCTTCGCACAAGCTAAGAAATCATTTTACCCCCAAGCCACACCTCTAGGCCAGATTACAATTTAACTTTAAAATTTAACTTTCTAGTCTTGGATGAGCTCTAGACGTTTTCTATTTCTTTTTCTTCGGTAGACTATAAACTCTGAGAAATTATGTTTCACACTCCCGCCTTCCTCGAGAGCTAACACAGTTCTTGGTAAGCAGCAGATTAGAACAACCAAAAACGTTGTTTTCCGTCTCTGTTTTCCTTGCAGTACTTCTGGGAAAATCTCCGCAGAAAGACAAGGGACCAATGACGAGGCAGGCTCTGGAAGAAGGCAGAAGTTACTTGGTGACAAGGGCCATGTTCATGAGAGGAGCATGCGCAAATGAGGAGGAGCCGTACAAATGCAACCTGGATTTCTGCGTCATTCACACACCTTCGTTTCACACTGGTTAACTGAATAAAAAACATGTAAACCAGGCAGAAAGATGACTATGGTTCAAATTTACCACTGAGCTTAATTTCCATTGGCACTCATCTAAAATTATGCTGTATTAATTCATTATTAATCACGAACCCAGTCAGCAGAGGTTGAAAGGCAAAGCAAAGCTTAGCAATTCATTAGAGACACTTGTGCTCAGGCTTGAGCTATTCCTTAAGATTCTTCATGCAAAATTGACCTGCCTCAAATCGTCCTCCTCCGTCTGGAAGATGGCAGACTCCAGGGTTCTCGGAGCTCAGTGTATATGCACCCAAAAGAACACACTGCAAGAGGTTCAGGGCCAAAAGGATCAGGGGCGCCTCTTCCCATATAAACAGGGCTTCCCAGCTCTGCCACTTTGAAACAATGCTTCTGACAAAACTAGTGTTTGCTAGCTCCAAGTAACTGTGGGCCCCCACGGTTTTGACCCCACCATGTAGTTATAATAAGGCAGAGAAGAAACATAATCACATCTATTCCCTCACCCCTGGGCACACACGTCAAACCGGACTTGTGCACTCACGGGGAACTCTATATAAATACACCTGTCTCTATTCTTGTCCACATTTCAGAAGAAGTGAGGTTTTCCATGGTAAGTCTTTCTGATAGGAAGAAGGTAGCATCAGAGTCTGTCGCTTCTACTGCTTGTGGTTTGTATTCTGGAAGAGGACATAAAGGATTGGTACCCTAGGCAGTTTTTCACTAAGAGTAACCTAGCAAAAATAAATATTTATTCATCCAGCAGCGTATTTAAAACACGGGGAGTAAAAACATCGTTGTCCTAGCCATGCGTTTCACTCCACCTCAGTGCGCTCACCAAAGCTGAGCGCTTGCTTGTGGTAGGTGTTGGGCCAAAGGGTCCTGTCTGTTGGGGCATGAACCTAAATTCAAATAGTATGGTAAAGCAGGTAGGTTTGCTATTTTAACTAGGGCTATATGAACCTCATAGTGTTTGCGTGAAGAGACATACACTTTTTAAAAATTAAAACCACATTAAAACTCACAAATGCGATGCCAGTTGCCCATCCCCAGCACTTGTGTCCTGACACTACCAGAAAAGTCCACAGGACACAAGGTGGGTGGCCGAGAGAACCCACAAGGCCGCTGGGCTTGACCCCAATTATCTTTTATTGTAAATGGGCCATATGTCAAATTCCAAGATAAATTGGAAACATTTGATCCATCTCCCCTCCTAGATTCATTTTAGGAGTTCACCTTCCATTCTTCCTGAACCGCTCATTTAGAAAACTCTGCTTTTGTGCTTTAAGAAAAAAGCATACTTGCCTTTGTAGACTGAAGAAGGTTGTACCAGTAAGACTATGTTGAGAAGAAGAGAATACTTTTAAAATGTATATATAATAAAATAATAAAAATGACAGCAGAAAATTGCCACACGCAAAATTTAAGATTATTTTTTACACCATATCTTCTCTATATTAAGTTTCTTCCTTGGAATATACATTTGCTAGGGAGAAAAAAAATGAAAAGAAACAAATTCATTACCCTGTTCACGCATGATGGCTGCTTCAACAAATCTCCCTATTTCCCCAGGCAAATCCCTGCTATTTCCATGCAAACCAACACAAATAAATAGCCCACACGAGAAAAATAATACCCTGGTGAGCCTTTGAGGTATATGTGGAACAACGTTTCCCTAAGATGGACTACTAAACCACCTACAGGACTTTGATTTATTCAAAAATGAAAATAATGTTAAGCCAACGTGATCCACAACCAAATAGATACTGCACGTATAACTCAGGACAATATGATTTTCATAAAACAATTTGGCATTAAAACTACACAGCATAGCAAAATAGGACACTCACACCCCATTCCCCTGCCCCGAATGATCATGCATCTCAGCATCTACATGTGTGCTTCTGAGTTTTAGACACGTACTCTACTGTCTGAGGAAGTTCCCATGAAAAGCAATGTTTTAGTCCTCAAATTAAGGATGGAATGAGATTTTTGTTTTAGCATCTAATTTGAAATGGTTTTGTCAGTTTCACAAAATGCCTCTGCAGTTAGAGAATCTGCAGGTATACAGATGATTAAATGTGTGTTCTCCTTCTGTTTCTCTTTTCTGTTTTGTTTGTTTGTTCTGGAGGCTTTCCTATGGACATTAGCCTGATTAACCGCCACGTCTGTGGTCGTCCAAATATAACCAAGTCACTAGTTCTGAAGTCAGAGTTCTCATCTCTGCTCTGCAGACGACACAAACAGCTGCTTCCAGCAACGGGAAGCTGAAACAGAGCAGGAAGAAGGACGAGAAAGCAGCCACGAGCTCAGGGAGGCAGAGAGGAGCTGGTGTTGTGGAAAGAAGGCCGAATCCCGTTCAGCTCCTGCTTGACCTCAGGGGCTACTTAATTTTGAATTTTGTGTCATGACACTGAAGAAGTGGTGAGAGGTAACTGTCAAGGCAATGACCTCAGATGCCCTGCGGGTGCCCTTCAGTAACTCCTGCTCACGTCCACTGGCGCTGCCTCCTCCCTGTTCCGTGCCCAGGTCCCCTCACGTGACCCCATCTCCATTCTGCTATGCATTTCTTCCCCAGTGCCATCCTATACGCTGCACAAACCTACAAAAGAATCACTGGGTGCTGAGAAAACAGCTGAAAAAGACAATGTTGAAGCATTGAATTTACCTTAAAATACGTGTGCGTGTGCACGCGCGCATGCGCACAACCTAATGGTCGGTCCACAGTAAAGCATTAATAAGAACGAAACAAGATCCCCATGGTATCAGTGGCCATTAATGATGTATTTATTATTAAGATGTGTACGTGTGAGGTTGGTGATGTATCGCTATACAAACCTAATGAAAATATTAAGTAGCAGGTGTACATGATTAATTTGTTTTCCTAAGTAGCCTGGCATTTTTATTAAGAACGTGTTTCTGCGGAGGGTATCTTATTAAGCTGATATAAAGGTTTTGACCATATGAGTTCATCTGCACTGGTGCTCTAAGAGGAAAGCAAATGAAAATATTAATTTCATGAGAACAATGAAAAAAGCTGACCATCCTTGAGACTTAGAAAAAAAGTAAAGAATTGCTAAGTTCCTCCTTGTTTATTCGGTCAGTCCTGATGATTTAAATATGAGCTGAAATGCATAACACTATATAGTTATATAAATATAGAATATATGAAAATCCATTTTCTGAAGCTTCAGGGAAGCAAGAACTGGTTCCTGCAGCAATTGTTACCATCTGGACCTCTGTCACCGACCTCTCCTTAAACCCAGAGTTGGCATAGGAGGTGACCTAGAGATGACAGTGATGTTATGCTCATAAGGCTCTCCGAAGAGCTTCTCTTACACTCTGACCCTCAGAGGCAGGCTCCAAGCTAGGAAAACATTCCTTCATGGTCACATGAACCCTGAGTCAGAAGCTCCTCCTATGGGGCACCTACCCATGGTGCTTCGGCTTCCTGACCCATGACCCCTGGGTATTGCACAATGATTTCACATTCAGGGCCGTTCTTTATGCAGCCATGAAATGAGGGTCCTTAACAGACTCACACTCTGAAAACAACATTCTTCCGTATCAATTAGCAAAATGAGTAAAAAAAAAATATTATGGTTAACTCAGTCATTATTGGAATATTCAAATTTTAACAGCAACACTATGTATTTCTCTCATATTATGAGGCAATTTGTTTAAAATATGAAATATGTTATTTTATTGTTTATAATAAATACAATTCTTGTATTGTAGAAAAGTAGGGGGTTGTGGGAAAGATATGAAGAGAAGAAAAAAAAGTATGAATAAAGAGACAGGGAAGGCAAGAGATAAAGAGGGAGGAACAGAACATGTGGAAGAAAATCCCAAATAAATTCCAGAGAAATACAGTCAGTCCTTAATGGTGTCTGCTTTCTTACAAAGAACTGTGTTCAAACCTCTGTAGCTATGTATTAACTTAACCCATGGGAAGAGCAGAGACTGCACCCCATTTACCCCAGGCTCCAAACGTTAGGGATTACCCCCCAGTGTCGTAAGTGTATCTTTATAAACACCCCTTTAAATGTTAATGGATACCTTTCTTCATTGCTATTTTGTGACAATGCCTTAGAAAAATAAATCCTGAGAATCTCCCTCCACTATGACCTGGCATCTACTTCAGTTCAAAATACAAATGACTTATTGAGCTCTTGCTGTGCTCCAAGCCGCACTCTAAGGACCACGTGAGAAAGAGAAGTAAGCAGGGCTCTTTATCCCATTAGGTATGGAAGAGAAGCAGCAGGTGGCTTATATCAAGTGAAGCACTGGACACAGGAAATAGAATTATGAGAGGAGGAGAGCAGGTTTAAGCCAAGGTCTGAAAGAACACATATTTTGAGAGAAGAAACTGGAAGTTTCATTCAGCAAAGGAGAATCACCAACAGGATGTGTGTGTGTGTGCGTGCATGTCTGTGTGTGTGAACGTGTGTGTGTGAGTGTATGTGTGAGCATGTGTGTGTGTGAGTGTGCTGGCGTGAGTGTGTGTGTCTCTGTATCTGAGTGTATGCGTATCTCTGTGTGTGTGGAAAGTATGTGTGTGAGTGTGTATTAGAGTATGTATACGAGAATGTTTATGTGTCTGTGTATGAGTGTGAATGTGTCTGTGCATGTGAGTGTTGTCTCTATGTGCATGAGTGCTTGTCTGTGTGAGTGTGTGTGAGTGTGGACTGTGAGAGAGTGTGTCTCTGTGTGTGTCTATGTTTCTGGGTTGGCTTTTGTCATTGTTTTGTTTTTGTTACTGTTCATTTAGAAGCAATATACTGAGGTCTGAGCTTGCTTCCTACATGCAGACCTCACTGGCCTTCTTAGGCCTTGGGAAAATGGATTTGGATGGGCATCCCTCTGTAGAAAGAAGAAAAATGAAACTAGGAGCGATGCTGGCAGGGAAGAAGCCCTGAGTGCCCGTGGTGGAGATGGCAGAAGAGACAATGACAGCACAGCTTGGGAGGCAGCAGCAGGAATGGGACAGAAAGGCAGCAAAATGATGTCACTGTGGACAGCTGCTCGTTTCAATTGGCAACGGTGCACCTGTGAGGGTGCAGTGTCTTGATTTTGAGTTCTAGGCAGGGGCAACCTGAGGTGAGATATAGGGGCCTTTGAAGTAGATTTGGAGGGAACGATGCACGCTATCCAATATGTTTGACCTCAGGGTCCTGGGGCACTCCAGTGGAAGCACGTGGGATGCTTAAGAGAGAGGCGGAAAGTAGACATGCAAATCTAGAAGCCTTCCTGTAGCTAAGGAGAACAGAATGCACTGAGGTTGCGTTTGTTTCTGAGAGAAGCATGAGGACAGAAGGGGACGGGAAATTAACTCTAGCCCAGGCTCTCAGGGAATCCTGGACACTGAGTGCATTTATCCCAAGGTACCCAAATCATTCCTGTTTCCCCCACAACTCGTTCACACCAGGAAATCGTCCGTCTGCTGTCATCACCCCATCTGACACAGATACTACTCAGACACTTGGGCAACAGAGAGTGCTTCCAAGTTACCTTTGACTTCCTTTTGTCCCCGGATCCTAAAACCCCTTCTTCTGGAAGTATCTTACATGGGGCGCTCTTTTGCCAACTCCATCCCTTCATTACTTCTGAGCAGAGCTGATAAGATCCATCCCCAGTTGAGGTCAACATTTCTGCCCCACACCATTTTCAACATCATTTCTCATTGGTATCTTTCTAAGAGGTTAAATATATCCCATCCGGGACCCTCATTAAACCCTCTGATGATTGACTGTTGAAAACAACAGTGATACCTTGGCAGAGCTTCCCACAGATGCCCGTGTCTGCTGAATAAGTGCTGATGGTCCAGTCCCACTTCCATGACCCATCTGTGATGGTTAGTTTCACTTATCAACTTGAGATGACCGATAATCAACTGGGAAGAGTCTCAGTGAAGGGTCATGCTCGCTCTGCTCTTGGCTAAAGACGTAATAGTGCTCACTGCTCCTGGAACTGTGAGTGAAAGTAGTCTTTCCGCCTTTTGTCAGGATATTATCTTACCACAGCAACAGAAGCGAAACTGTTTTTCTCCTTTCTAATGCTCTCTGCAGAGCTCTGGCCCTGTGATCCAAACACTATCTCTGAGGTCCACAACAACTGTAAGAGGTCTTGACTAAGGAATCCTAGGAAAAGTGCTTTAAAAACAATTGGCAAAAGTGACGATGGGATTGCAAGAATAATGGCAGAAGGCTGGGAAACAACAACCTAATGTGATAACTGCCAAAACGCCTCATGTGCTACAAGAAAAGCCTAGCAGTCGACTCCCAACATCCCTCCAGATGTGCTTTCACACACTCCCCTTGCTGTGTGCATTCAAGGCTAACTGGCTTTACTGAAGAAACTTGAATGTCCCTGATTTGTGGTGTTCCCTCTGGCTGAATCATTCTTGCTTATCTCTGAATCACTGAGAGTCATGTAGTGACCATGGCAGCCTCCCTCCTACAGGTGCCAGGGCCTAGCCTCCAAGCTCATGAGTTCTGAATACAAAGCTTATGGGTTCTCCTGGAGCCCCCAGGTTTTCTTCAACAGTTTTTAAAGTCTTCTGCCCAATAGTAACTATTTGCTACCTGGCAATTTGCAGTCGTGGGCTATCTTATCAGTTAACAAAGTCTTACTATACTGCTATGGCATGCCATTTCAACTAGGTAAAGATGTATTACATTTGATTACAATGTGGAATATTTCTTTAACCATGTAAAGGTGTACTACATTTGTTTATGCTGCGTTCGTTTAATGATGTAAGGATTGTGTTTAATTAGGTAAAGATGTGTTGCATCTGTTTCACCTTTCCTGCCTAAGGCACCTGATTGGTCTAATAAAGAGCTGAACAACTAATACCTAGGGAAGAGAAAGAATAGGAGGGGCTGATGGGCAGAGAGAATAAATAGGAGAAGAAAAGAGACCTGAGAGAAGGAAGAGGAGGAGGAGGAAGAGGGAAACAAAGAGGAGGAGGAAGAGGAAGAGGGGGAGGAGGAAGGTGGAGGGGAAGGAGGAGGAAGAGGAGAAGGAAAAGGAGGAGGAGGAGGAGGAGAAGGAAAAGGAGAAGGAGGAGGAGGAGGAGGAGGAGGAGGAGGAGGAGGAAGAGGAGGAGAGATCAAGGAAGATGCTTGAGGCCAGAATCGAGGCATCCCACCAGCCGGTAGACAAGAAAAGCATGGAAATTAAGATATGCAGGAAGAAAAGTAAGAAGCCCCAATGTAAAAGGTAGATAAAGATAAAGCAGACTAATTTAAGTTAAAAGAGCTAGCCAGAAAAGAGCTAAGCTGAGGCCAAGCAACATTAAGTCTCCGTGGCATGATTTGAAAGCTGGTTGGTGGCCCAAAAGAAGAAGTTTGGTATACTATATACCTTTTTAATTTATGATTACTGTTGAAAATTAAGAACTTCATTCTGAAATGCAGTTCTGGAAAGGTTTAGACTGACCAAGCCAATAATAATTTCTGACCAAGCGCATATTTCAGAAGGTAGAAGCAAGCTGTTGATATGTGTCACTGTTATAGGCTCCAAACACCTGGGGGATTCTCATAAACAGCGAAGACCTTCCGAGTCAATATTTCTAATTTAAAATACTTTTTATAATCATGGAACTTTTATGTTCCTAGAAAGAATGATCATGTAAAAATCATGTCCTGATATTTCAAAGGAAATGCAGATAAAGATGAGGGGTAGCCCAAACATCCAGTTCTGCCCCAGTGGGCGGTATTATCACCTTACCTTTTCCAGCCTGCTCTAGTGGACTGATTGACAATAAACACATACAACTGATGTTGCTGAGCCCCAGAGCAGTGAACGCTAGCTAGGGCTTTGTGTAGGAGGACAACAGAAAATGGGCAAAAGAATTGCGCCGTGTGATCTTCTAAACAAGAGTGCTTGAGCAACGTGTAAGAACAGTGTGACAGCAGGATTGGACAGAGGGGGCAGGAAAAAGAGAGAGAGAGAGAGAGAGAGAGAGAGAGAGAGAGAGAGAGAGAGGCTTTTGCTCAAACCAAGCGGTGCTTGTTTGTTTGAGAACAAGACGAGAACAGCTGTAATTGTGTCTGAAGAGAAACTGGGTTGAATTTGAGTGTGAGTTAAGAATTTCTTCTCTCAATGTGTACTGAGGCTTCAGGTTTTGTAGTACTAACACAAGCATCATGTACATGGCCTTGACACTACATACTATGGTCTAATCATAAAAACACAGTTTAAACAGTACAGAGCCCGGTGAGAACAGATGGGTAGACAGGTTTCCCAAATTTATTTGGCTGAGCTATAGTCACCGGAATCTTCCTTCAGGCTTAGGGGGTTGAGTACGGCTTGGTTTGCGAACAGTGGCGCAGAGTTAGTTTCTAGTGGGAACTTAAACCTACTAGGTCTCGGGTGATGCCTGGGTGGAAGGTGTGATATCCTAACATCCTTGGGTTTCACCACGTGCTCCAGTCACTCACAGAGCTGACACACAGCTGCTTCACCTTGGGGAAGCAAAAAAATATCTCAAGCCTCTTGAATCAACAACTTTCAGGAAGTACATTTTCTACCTGAAGAATTTATTTCAGATTTTTGTTTACACTGTCCATCTATTTCCTGTTTATTTACCAGCATATAACAATTTTCTTTTCTAATGGCCTTTAAAAATATTTTGTAGGAGAATACAGAACACATCTTTGTCACCTAAGGGAAGCATGGCCTTATAGGTTGGTAGGCCACCGATTTATCAATATCTAGAAGTATTATGAAGAAGCTGTTTGAAAATTCCAGAGTAGTACCAAGGTTTCATTCATTCACCACATGATGGATTGCGTATACTCGGCAGAAATGGATTCATATTTCAGAATACATGTTACTTTATATCCCTCAAAGACAAAATACACTTGCACCCAGCCCGCAGTCGCAGGATAATAGGACACAGGTGTGGCGATGCTCGCACGGAGACGGCCAGCCATAAAGAAGAAAAATAAAGGCTTTCTCGGGAAGAAACTCGGATTTCAGAATGGAGTTCTGAATTTGAAAGCAGGAGAACAGCCAAGTGTGAAAGATGTTTTTCATATTAGAGGGAAGCTGGGGCAACCAAAATGTCTCACAGGCGAGCATCTCAGCAGGACACATTGTAAGACAGAATTACATTGGCGACATCTGAGATGCTGAGTTAAGCAACTGAAGCCCTAAAGACACGTTGAGTAGGAGGCTGCTACCCAGTGCAGAGGGAACATCTGAAGACATGGTGGGGAGACAAGACCCCACCCCTTTGCATCCCATGTGATGGTCATATGAAAAGACGAGCTGCTGTTGCTGAGGAGGATTCAAGATTGATATAAAATTTTATATGTGCTGATATTTATAATCCACCTAAGTCCTTTCTGTATCATATTTATGTGCATTCTGACTAACAATAATATTTCCCATTAATCTTTAAAACAGGACTCGCGGGTTCTTAAGATCTGTTCACTCATCATGCATGTTAGTAATATGCAAGATGAGAAAACAAATCATACTAGCCATTAAATCAAAAATACCAGCTACATTGGGTCTTTGCTGTCACACATCAGAGCACCTGTTT
This sequence comes from Alexandromys fortis, assembly GCF_014885135.2. NCBI lineage: Eukaryota > Metazoa > Chordata > Mammalia > Rodentia > Cricetidae > Alexandromys > Alexandromys fortis. The sequence goes on from NW_026067923.1 coordinate 7,695,980, forward strand.
CTGCAGAGCGCTATAGTTGGAAAATATCAGCAAGAAATGTTTGAACTACAAACAACCCTGTACTTGTAAATGGATCTTACAGTGAGAAAGTGAAAGGCATGGAAAACCCCTTCTCAGTGTGCCTGGCCAATCACATGCAGACGTCAAACAATGATGAAGAGGCCAATGATGAACAAGTGGCGGCATTCATCAACCATTCAAGAGGCTTTAAGTAGATCATCTTATTCAGTGAGACAATGGTATTTGTGTGGATTCTGTATTTAGTCATTATAACAAACATACCATGTTAACCAGTTAAAATCATGGGCCCTGAAGTCAGGTTAAACTAGTATTAGTTACACTACTAGCCAGCTGGATGACTTTAGACAAGCTAATTAACCTTTGTGTGGTTTTGTGATTCTTTTAATGGAAGAGGAAGGTTAATGAGAAGTGATTGTTACTATACATAAACTGTCTGTAGGAGCTCTGGAATATGTTGAACCTTCCAACATGATAGCCACTACAATTGTCACTACCTTAAAGCAGGACAACTGTGGGAGTTTCAGGAACTTAGCAAAGACCACACAGCTTGGAATGCCTTCAGGTGGACTCTGTAGCTGGAGCTTCTATGCACATGCCGCCATGGACATTGAGTCTTCCTCAGTTCTTTCTAAAGAAAAGGTTTGCCATTTAAAAGGCTGAATATTATGTATGCTATGAGTATTGTAATTACTCTTAAATTTATATCTGTACACACAACTCTATACATGACTCTTGTTCATGTTCTAGGATAAAGTCACTAGTTTAATTCATTAAGTCATAGAACTTAAAATTTGAATCCAATTTGCACCAGAATCTTTTCTGTCATGGCTGTATTTTTCTATGCTCAGTGCATGCAATCTCTGCACTGTTGCATGTTTCTCTGCAGAACATGAACTATCTAAAATATATTCTTCACATCCCATGACCCGTGAGTGGTAGAGAAGCCCCTATAGCCTTTTCCTAGAACACAGATAGACTCTCTGAAGTCTTGGTGTAGCTGGACACATAATCCAAGAGAGAAGGGACTGAAGATAGTCACCTGTTGCTGTAGGACAATGGTCTGTCCCCTGTCACTTGTACTGTTTTAGTAAAATGCTGATTGGCCTGTAGCAGGCAGGAAGTAGAGGTGGGGCAATGAGAACATGAGAATTCTGGGAAGAGAAAAGGTTCAGTTTGCAGTCGTCATCCAGACACAAAGCAAGCAAGATGAGAATGCCTTGCTGATAAAAGGTACCAGGCCACGTGGCTAACACAAACAAGGATTATGAATTAATGTAAGTTATAAGAGTTAATAAGAAACCTGAGGTAATAGGCCAACCAGTTTATAATTAATATAGACCTCTGAGTATTTATTTGGGACTGAATGGCTGCAGGACCAGGCGGGACAGAAACCTCTGTCAACAACCTGTGTTGGCAGCCGTGGAGACAGAGAAGAATCTTTGAGAATGGACAGTGCCACCTTCAGTACTCTCCACCAGGACTCTGTCTGGATGGCAGGGTGTTTGGAGAAAGATGACCCTTTCTGAACCTGCCTGTCACCTCTATGCCTCTCCATATTCCCATATTTTGCCCCTGTGGTTGATTTGACACTGAGGTTCCTCTCACCTTTGACTTCTCACCTGTGACCCTGTGACTCAGCTCTGCAGTAGACAATAGTGCTTTAACAGAGTTTGTTATCTGATCCCTGTGGAGGGTCCCTTCACATCTTCATTGGCTCCTAGCTTTTATCTCTATTGAAAGGCAGAAGGGTCATTAAAATCATTGAACTCTGCCTCCTCCTCCTCCTCCTTCTCTTCTTCCTCCTCTTCTTCTCCTTCTCCTCTGCCCCTCCTCCTCCTTTTACCCTTTGTAGCTCTTCTGAAACCTAATATATATATATATATATATATATATATATATATATATATACAAATGTACTCACTGTGTGACATGAAATGAGAAAGCTAAGAGTTAATATTAGTATTTAGGATTGAAATAATATAACCTATGTTTGCCTCTGCTGGCTATCGAAGCAGATACCTGGCAAATTGTTGTCAACAAAACTGACATACCTTATGAGTTCACTGTTATTCAATAAGTTCTGACCTTGTGGAAAGACAATAATTTATCCATAGATATTTCTGACATAGGGCACACACAACAATTTGCAGAATCTATTTTCTAAGTAAGAGGTTTTAGTGGATTCCACAGAGGCTAGCTATTCTTTGGGTTTACTTGAACTGCCTCATTCATTTTTGCATGAAGCACTTCCTTTGCCTCCCAGTGAGTTTTCGCTGGTAATGAGCTGCCCATATTTCTGATGTCACTTCCTGTGAGAAGGACTGTTGGATGGTTCTACACAATCTGCCCCTAACAGACTTGCTTCCTTTTATAGTGTGGTGGCCTGACACTCAGAGTAGTGTGAAGATGGCTTTCCTATAGGCAGATCACTGGTCACAAACACTTCCCATTAATCACCATGTCTGGAGTACCCTACCCAATAGCTAGTGAAGAGAGGAACAAATATTTATAATGTAATATGTAAAATGGGAGTAATCTGTAGGCTTTGACGTTGGACTCTGTTTTATACCTCAGTCTGCATTACCAATGGCAAAATGACTTAATCTCTCAGATCGTTGATTTCTTTCTCTATGAGATGGGCATTTGGGGTTACAATCAATTCCAAAACCACACCAGTTTCAAGGTCAGCAGACGTGAGCCACTGCTCCATCTGCATACTTGGGGAGTAAATGTTTATCTAGAAGCCACAAACCTATGGTATTTGTCATCAATGAATTTTCATGGCATTTTTGGCCTGGGAGCATTTTCCAGAGAAAGGTGTCTATCTTTGGGAAAGGACATTCCAAGGAGAAATGGGTGTAAGTTTAAAGTTCCCAGCGGCTTGGAGATAAGAAGAAAGAAGGAAGAATTTAAGAAGTCAGGGATAGGGCTCATAGGCAAGGCTTTGGATGCTGTTGTAAACCTATGACTGAGTCAGAAACATCATCAGAGTTGTGAGCAGAATGACAAGAGATCCCACAATTTAGCAGGGTCACTCCATGTCCGAAGCTGAGTTAAATTGCAGAGGCTCTTGCAAAAACCCAGGTGAGAGAAAATATAGAGACAAGGGTGGCAATAATGGGCACGAGAAGAAATAGATTCCGATCATTTAAAAGCAGAGCCAGCACATTATGTTGATGAATTAGGTAGATGTAAACTAGTTAGGCTACCATGGAGATAAAAAATTACCTATATCTACCATATGGGCATTTGCCTGGAAGACTCCATGTCAGTATCTCACAGAAACCTGCTTATCAATGTTTATCACAACACCATTCATGAAAGCTAAGTGTAAAAACCAACCTAAGACTCCAATAATAGAAAAATCAATAAAAAAAGGGTGTGTATGTACACAAGGAACCTTTTTCAAGCATGAAGAAGAATGAAGTTATGTCATTTGTAAGGAAATAGTGATAAGTAAAGATAATGATATTGCATTTTGTCAATCTCAGAAGACAAATATATGTTTCCTCTCATGTCGTTTTCTTAGATTTTGTTGAGCTACATAAAATCATGATTGTGTCTAGAAGATGACATTAGAAGTGAATAAAGGGGAACAGTGAAGAGAAACAAAGGCGGCAAATGGGAGAGGGGAGAGATGGAAAGGGGAGGGGAGGGGAAGGAACAGGGCCGTGGGGGATGTGTTTGCCATACAAACTACACTTACACAAAAGTAAAATAAATGGGTAAATGAAATAAAGAATAATGACTACAAGGTTTTCAGTGAAGTCGTAGTAAGAATAAAACTGCCATTTCCTGAAAAGATCAACATGGGGGTCACAAAACCCCACCAGACCACTGGGAACTGTGTGAACCTCAGCACTTCCAAGTGATTAGAAAGCAATGGAAATTGAGTTTATCTGGTCCAAGATAGGCATGATGGTGCAGGGCTGTAATCCAACAAAGAAGGTGGAGGAGTTCAAGGTAGTTCACTCTGCACAGCAAGGTTGAGGCAGCCTGAACTATGAGAGCTTGAGGAGGGAGGGAGGGAGGGAGGGAGGGAGGGAGGGAGAAGTAAGGGTGGGTGAAGGGAAAAAAAGAAAAGAAAAGAAAAATTGTTGCATCCAAAAGTCTGGATTCTTTCCTTTTTATCCTATCGTGAGAATTACAAAATACTACAGAGTAGTAATAAAAATTATCCACACAGCAGATCGTTGTCTGGGATACTGACTGAGTCAGGTCTCCAGAGAAGGACAGGACTTGATAGTATAGTTCCAAATAAATCATTTGTCTAGCATCTACAACTCCTGAATTCATGAAGGAACGGAGGCCAGGAAAGACTGAATGGTGTTATAGCTGAATGAGGCACACCATAGTGCCATTTTGATATGAAGAATGGCATGAGAAAAGTGAGGACCTCTGCTGCTTGCCCAGGGGTGCCATCGTCAGTATATAATATGTGCACTATGCAAGATACACCTAAAAGGATATGTGACCGCATGGAAGAGCATTAGTGCCGTGCTTCAGAGCCACAGTTCAGTCTTTAGACACAAAGGAGGAGTCAAGAGCAAGGAGGAGGTGCTGAGCTGAGTAGCACAGAGGTTTCTATTATGGTGGTGATGATGATAATGATGATGGTTTTTCTAGACAGGGTTTATTCTTTGAGTAACAAACCTAGCTGTCCTGGAAAACTCTCTCTGTAGACCAGACTGTCCTGGAACTCAGATCCATGTGTCTCGACCTCTCAAGTGCTGGGATTAAAGGCATATGTCACCACATGCAGCATGGATGGAATTTTTAAAACATTAACTTTGAAAATGGTGAAAATGATGGAGAGCCAGAAGATCAGAATCAAGGAGACCAAAGTCATAAAAATTTTAGATAAGATTATTTAAACTTTCATTTGGCTGACATTCTGCTTGTTTTCCCTACAACACAGAAACGGCATGTTGAAGAAATACTTGGTAGTAAACTTACAGCATTTTGGACCAATGAGAAGAGAAAAGTGAAGCCAAAGAGCAAGTCAAAGTGGTCCAACTTGCCCGGCTTTGAGACGGATCACTTAAGCAAGAAGTGGACGATGAGAAGATGCAAGTTTCCATGGAGAGGTTTAAATGACAAGCAGATTCTGTTGAGTCCAGAACCATATTTAGGATTTTTTGCAATAAGCTTTGGCAATGAGAAACAAAACTAGGACTCAAAGTCCAGAATTAAGACTCATTGGCACAGAGCCGATAGTGATTAATAGGAGCAGAGGAGTGGCAGGGGAACCGGGGGTTGCAACTAGAAGATGTATGTGGACAGAACAGAAGGAAAAGTTGCAGAGAAAACAGAGAGAATGGGCTCAGGGAACGCAGAAACACAGCGGAGAAATTTCAGACGTAGCACAGCAGCCCATGAAGGACACTCGCTCTGAGAAGCCAACCAATGATGACCCTGCTTAGGAGATTCCAAGATGGCAGAGCGGGTAGTTGTGTGATGATCAGGTCAGTGAGTGAGAACTCAGACTTGAAAATAAAGAAGAGGGTACGCTCACAGGAGAGAGGGCCAGGAAGCCTAGAGCAGCTCTGCCCTGTATCTGTGCTGGGAGAACAATTCCAGCCTAATCCTCTCAGGAAAAAAAAAAATTTCACACTCCTCAGTGGTCCTGGTGGACCATGAGTAATCTGGACAGCACCTCATGGGGCTGCCACAGAGTCACATTTTATCTGGGTCCACTCAGTAGATGAAGAACAACTGTAGCTGAGATTTCTTCCTGGAGCGAGACTCCTGGCCCCGACAGGAAGTGCGCATCTGCTCTACCCTTTTTCCGGCTCAGCTCAGCAGGATTTGAACTGAAAGGCCTACACAGTATATGTGCTTGAAGGGTCAAAGTCAAATGGGAAAAAGTTTCAATAGTAAAAGTCCAGCCAAGCCAGGAAAGCTCAATGCCCCAAGGAGACTCTCAAAGTCCAGCAGGGGCCCAGAGTGACGGGTCCTAGCTTCATGCCCATGGCTACCTATGCTTCTGCAACAAACAGCCTGAGACAGGAAAAGCCAGCCAGAGCAGAAGGAAGCACAGCCACCATTTCCCCTTGTCTCCAAAGCTGACTTGCTTTATTTGGCCATGGAAGATGTTAGGAACTAGCCACGAAGTGATAGTATATGGGATTCATCAACACTAGTGATGTCTAGAAAAGCACCCATTTGCCTTCTAGAAAGATGTGCTGTTGCCTAAAATGCTGTGTGCTACAGTACACTTAAATGTGTGCATTTAGCATTTGTTAAGATACTGGGACCTCATGCATTATGAATCGCGCTTTGCCTCCTGAAGAAGAGCTCATGTTGTCTATCTGGCGGACCCCTATTCCCTGTCCTGTTTCATGCATATCCAGGCTAAATTGATTTTGAGATGGGCTAGTTGCAATCGTTTCTGTAATATAGAGTATGCAATATAGTGTAATATAGAATTTTATTTTAGACCTGCTTGCTCTTGTTTTTATACAGCTTGCCAGCACCTGCTCTCACAGGAGAAAGGATGTTCTGGGGGAATTTTTCTCACTCGTCCAGTTGGATCTAACAACACCTTCCTTGGGATGGCCAGAGCATGTAACCATAGTACCTCTTGAGATACTTTGCATCTAATACTTTGTATAGATTCTTTTTAACTCAGAATTTATCTCCTTGTCCCTAAGAACAGACTGCAGAGACGAGGAGCTCTTAGTCACCTTTCGTGACGCAGCTGGCCCTGATGCAATCAACCTGACAGGAAGAAGCAGCGGGGTGAGTGCTTCACAGGTGTGGTCAGCATGGGTTCAGACACGCCCTTGCCTCGACACGCACGAAATGAGATCTCAGGCGTGTCAGTAGTGGGCATTAGAGAGTTGCTCTGAATAATATCTCAAAACTTTTCTCACCATTTTAACTAAAAATTAAATAGAAAACCCAAAATTCAGTAAGGTGCTAAATGCCTGCTTGTGTGGTTCAGATATACACAGGAATGAGAACCCGTCCCACCCCACGTCACCTGACACTGAGAGATCCGACCAGCTCACTGCATCTCTAGACGAGACCTCACTACTGTTCATCACAATTTCCACAGTGACATTGCACAGGCAGAACCAGAGACGGTGACAGATGTCCAATCTAAGAAAGCCAATTGATGACCGCCTTGCTTGGGGGGCTCTGAAATGTCACACGAGGTTGTGTGTAGAAGAAATCAGATTGAGTATTTTCAATAACTATAACCAGATAAATGAAGAGTCACCTTGAAAATTCTGCCCGTGATACAGGAAAAGCAGGCTCACTATGAGGTTTATGAGAGTAAAGGGAAGGTGTTCTCGGTGACATCTGTAACTCAGCTTGGACGGCTGAGCCCTGATGATGACGACAAAGGATTAGAGCAAGCCTGCTGGCAAGATTTGATAAAATTAATAATAATACCAAGATGTAGCCGGCGCCTGTCCTGGCCAGACCGAGTGCTGCATGTCTTACGTTCATTCCTGCTTATTCTTGCTGTAGCCCCACAAGGCGGGCATCTTCATCTCCTCTCTGGACAGGAGAGAACAGAGCCGTTTGCTCAAAAGTCAGAACATCTGCAAAAGTACCAGAACAACTATTTGGGGGTTTGTGTGAGTGTTATCTCAGAGTCCCCTCCACCTAAAAGACACTGACACCCATCTAAACTCTAGTTCCCTCTGGATCTTCTGTGTAGGCCAATCTGTATTCACTGCCTACACTGGAAACACTGATATGGGACCAACTTGCTTGGAGTTTTGATTCCTGCGTCTCGCCTCCCCCACTTCACACATTTCCTGTGGGGTTGAAAGGTGCATTTTTACTGTGAACTAGCTAGCATGGTAGTTAACTGAATACAAGTGGCTATTCAGAGACTGCTGGGGAAACTGCCCTGCCTTTTTATACCCAGAGTTCTTGGGGGCTGGGGGAGAGGTTAGTTCTAATTCCCAGAAAGTAGAGATCTCTTTCTTGAGGGTAGAAACAGCATAAGGAGAAATGGAAAGAAGAGAAATGTCAGGCCGGGTGGCCACGTGAAGGAGCCCACAGTGGTGCTGCGTGGAAAAGAGAGATAGGGGATCAATAAAAGAGCGCACAGGCGGACGTCAGTCCTGGGCTGGTTAGTTATATTAGATATGAACATTTTAGGGCACTCGTAAAAATGAGGTTGTATTCTTTGGTCGCCACATCAAAGCTGGTGTTATTCACCCCATGTAATGAGCCACACATACCCTAGGGCATCTATAGGAGGAGCAAAGACCCCCTCGATCAGCATTGTGATTCATAGCCGACATACGTTGGTGAACTGTTGAGGAGGATGAACGCCTCATTGTACACATGCTTTATCCCTCCTCTGTATCAGCAGCAGCGCTGTTAAGTGAAAGTACCCTTGCAGAAGTATATGCTGAGCTGTTTTGGACAATTTCTGGTGACTTTTGAAATTTTGAGATGCTCCTCAGAATGGCAAAGAGGGGGGCCACAGATTTCATTAGCATAAGCTATTGCTTCCAGAATCTAAGAGTTGATCTTTCTTGTTGCTTGACTTGAATTAGAATCACTTTGGGAACACCCTTCTCGGTATTTCTAGGAGGATAATTCCAGAAAGTTTAAGTGAGAAGGGAAGACCTGCCCACCTGAGAGGCAGCTCTGCTCGCCTAGAACACAGAGGCGGCACAGGTGTTCTGGTGCCTTCAGATCCCTAAGTCAGTGTAGCCTGAGGACCAATTGCCTCAGCTCGGGTATCTGTTAAAAATGAACTTCCAAGTCTCGTCCCAGATCTACAGACCCAGAGTTTGCTGAGGGGAATCCATAAATCTCTAGTTTTCACACTGGGGTTTGAGGGTCACTGATCTTTACTGACTCTAGACATAGAAGCTTCTCTAGCAGTGAGGGGCTTTGACGGGGGTTTTCCATCCTTACTTGTTTTATTTTGGACTAAGAGACCTGACCTGAGAGCAAATAAGATGATAGCGCGGTGAAGATACGAGGCAGGATTCTCAACCTGTGGGTCGTGCCTGCTCTGGAGTCGCATATCAGACACCTTGCATATTAGGTATTTGCATTACAATTCAAAAAGGCAGCAAAGTTAAACTTAGGAAATATCAATGAAATAATTTTATGGTTAGGGAACACCACAACATGAGGAACTATATTAGAGGGCTGAAGTGTTAGGAAGGCTAAGAACGACCCAGGTAAGGAAAATGAGGAGTCAGGAGTGTTTCTGCCCAGCATTTATATACTCAAAAGAAGGCCAGACTAGGTGATGCCAGCATTTAGAAGCAAGTGGATCTCTGCAAGTTCGAGATCAGCCTGTTCCACATATATTTCAGGAAAGCTAGGGCTATAGAAAGAGACCTTGTTTCAAAAAATGTAATAATAATGATAATAATAATAAAATAAAAACTCAAAACACTAAGCAGAGAGATGAGCATAGCACACACTCAAACACAAAGGACCCTTCTAGCCACGCTACAGAAGTTTTAAGTTTAGATCTTACATTATTTGTTGTTGTTTTAAGTCAAATTGCTCTATTCTAATCAACTCACAAATCAAAGCACCACACAACTGGTTTAAGGGAGCCTCTCCAGCATTTGCCCATAGTCCAAACCTGAACATGTCTCATTACACCTTTGTTTTCCTCTCTAAATTTTATACTATATCCACACTTAATCCTCTTTACAGATATACATGGAATATTGCTTTGGCAGCATGGTAAATTGCTATATTTCTCCTAGTGGCTGTTCAATTGAAACTCTGCAAATATCCAACCAAAATCAGAACATTAAACTAAGCATTCCTGTACATCAAGTCATCCTAGGGCTGAAGAAGTGGCTCGGATGTTCAGAACACTGGCTGCTCTTACAGAGGACCTGTGTTCAGTTCTCAGCATCCACATGGTAGCTCACATGGGTCCCAGGTAGCCCAATGCCTTTTTCTGAACCTACCCCACCCCAGGTACTAGGCATGCATGTGGTGCACACACATACAGGCAAAACAGTCATATACGTAAGATAACTAAATATGCTTTAAAATTAATTGGTTCTACCCTTTCTAGAGGAATTATAAGAATTAGCAAATAAAGGGATCTGCTCTTCTTTATAAAAAGTAACTTCAGGAGTCATTGGAAATGAACGTGGATGTGTTCTGCCCATCCTTGACTACTAGTATTTTGTGTACTAATGTAAGATTAGTAATGTAATCTCTGCTATGTAACTCTTAGTTGTATGTCAGGTCCAGCCTGACTTGTCCCTACTTTCCTGAGAAGGGGAGTATGAACTGAGTAAAGAAATAGACAGGAGACAGAAGACAGAGTCAGGAGGGCTTCCAGTGAAGACTGTAACAAAAGCCCTGAGTTTATCACTCCTAGTCCTTATATGTCCCAGTCAGAAGAGAAGGGCACAAGACTTCCATGAGACAAAGAACAAACAAGCCTAATTACCTCCTTACATCTCAGAACACCTGGGAACCACACCCTAAGTCAAGCACCCTGCTGTCTGGCTCTTGAGGAGCCAAGCACCCGGTAGCCACACCTTTGGCCAAATATCCTGTTGTTTATCCTTGATGATCAAGAATAGATTTGAACTCTCTGACCTTCAGTCAGAATGGAACGGATCCAAAACTGTAGCCTCACAGTAGACATCTAGTGTATTTGATCTTTGTTCTAAGACAGTAAAACATTATTATAGATAGGAGAATAAAAGCTGCCAATACGTCCTCAGTGACCGTCCCATTTCCTCACTTCCCTCTCAGTAGACCCCCGTTTCCAGGATGGGGCCACTGTGTTCAGTCACCAAAGAGTAATGAGCAAACACATTGTCTAGCCTCTTTCACACCATGGAGTAATTGTATGAAATGGTTCAGAGAGTGACATATGAGCAGAGAGGGCTAGACAGGACTATTTACTAGCATGAATAATGCAATGATTAGAGTGATTTTATTAAGAACCTAGTAGACTAATACTAGTGAGTTGTCATGGAGAAGAGCAATTAACACTGCTGAAGCCCAGTAGTATTGCCAAGTACTGTCCTAGGAGCCTTAGTGAGAAGACTTCAATAACTCTTCAACTTAGATATGATTTTTTTTTTCAGGCAGGAAAACTGAAGTTCAAAAGAACGTGTAACTGGTCTCAGGTCATGGCAGAATCAAAATGAGTTTTTGTTTGTTTGTTTGTTTGTTTCTTAAGCTGTACCACCAAGGAAAGAAGGTCTGGGAATAGGCTACCACGATCCAGAATCATCCCAGCTGCCATGGTTGCTGCTCAGCCCACATTGCTGTAACATCAGACTTGAAAATTAAAGAATGGGAGCCATGATACTGATAGACAATGGGCAGATGTGAAAAGTCGACCTCAGCATTTTGAGCCAGCTTTAGTGATTTAAAGGAGTGGGAAATACCCAGGGTGACTCTTCTCAGCCCTCAGCTGATTTTCTCTGCACACACAAGCCTCTTGCCACCACAGTCTTGCAGGAGACAGAAAGAGTTCTTTCTAGTAACTTCTTCCACTCTTGAGCATGCAGGAATAGTCAGACCATCCTTTTTAACACTCATTTCCTTATATGGATACTAACGGGTGTTAGGGGATGCTTAGGAATGTGGCTGAACCCAGATTCAAGGCTCCCTGCCAAGTTTTCACCTATATCAAATCATTCAGCCAGGCTTAAGTACTCTGCCTCTCCCCCAAGGAAAATAATAACATGATTTAACTACAGTTAAGAATTCCAGTAGGCACTTACGTGGCATAATGCCTTCCACTGTGCAGACAAAAGGAAGTCAGCTTGCTGATATGGGCCTCAGACCTAACAAGCACATCTCGGAGCTCAGTTCACACATCAAAGCTAGACCAACTAAATAAAGTTCAAATGTATTCATTATTAAAGATGTGATTATGGGGAACTCAAAAATTCATAGATACAAGATCTCTAAAATATCTTCCATGGCTGAATTACAGCAACCAGGTTAAATCAGTTTTTTTTTTATGAAATCATTGTAGCAGTCTGCTCCTAAATTCTTTTTGGCCACATCATTTATTTTATTCAACAATACGAAATGTGTGAAGGGGGCCGAGCTGCCCATGGGAAGGGAAGGAGAAGATTCCCTAGGCAAAGGATAGGGGAGAGGATCTCCGGGACCGGGAACTGAAAGGGAAGAGGGGTCTGGAAGGGAGCATGTTTCTGGCTAGAGGCCTGGGCCTGCAGGGAGTGTGATTATCGTCTACAGTTCGTCTGTGATCTCTTGCCAAAGTCAGACAACTTAGCAATGGTAAGAACAAAGGTGTGACTTGCCTTACAACCGATATGACAGGGAAATTACTTGGCAGCACTTTCTTGCAGGCAATGAGATATTAAAGACAATAGCTCAGACCTATAATGGCAAGGCAGTCCTGTTTATACAGAAAAGCTGAGGTAGAGAAGTGGGGCAAAGAACACAAATGAGAAACAAAAGCAAGACCGAAAGCTCAAGCTAGTCTCAAAGGCATTACTTGGAAAAGCACAGGCAAACATTCCAGTTTAAAGGACAAACTTAGGAGCTACTGCTTCAGCTAGGATCACCTAGGAAGTTGTGACTTCAAAGTGAGCAGTACAGTAGTTGAAAGGGGGCAGATGCTGTGGGTTTTCTACAGCGGGGCTGGGGGAGGGGAACAGGTGGTGGCCATCAAATTGACTGCCTCTCTGGGAGGATGGTGTAAACCATGCCGTTCGCTAAAGAGTAAACCATATGAGAAGACTTAAGGAGGTGTTTAATGCTCCAGGTTGTTAGATGGGGTACTTTAACAGTAACATGAATGACCACAGTGATGGAAAATTCTTCAGAACTTTTCAGATTCTTCCGTGGATGAACAAAACCAAAGGACTCCTGTGAGCCTTCTCAAATCCACAGAACCTTGTTCTCCAATTCGATGATGAATAGTGGTTAAAGGACAAGTAGACATAGAGGACGTTGTCTGGGGGACTTATGTGTTTGAATTCACTCTATATTTTGGTCTTAGATAGTAAAATATTAGTATAGATAGAAGAATAAAGAGCTGTCAATACTTACCCAATAACGATTCTATTCCTTCTGTTCCCTTTCAGTAGAGCCCCATTTTTTCAGGGTGGGTTCAATGTGTTCAGTTTCAAAAAAAAAATAATAAGCAAACCAATTTTCTTTTTTTACATCAGGGTACGATCACATGAAATTATTCAGAGAGTGACATATGAGCAGAATGGACAGAATTTTAAAAAACTCTTTGAAGACAGCAACTAGGGTGTGGATGCTTTGCCCCTTCCCTTGCCCTTTAGGCACAGGTTAGGTTCCAGATGTCATCTTAAGAGAATGAGATCAATAGATACATGCTAAGGATGGAGAAGAGGAAGCCCAAGTTCTCTGTTTCTCATGAAGTTGCCATGGTAACCCTGGACCACCACCTTTCACTCTGCCTTTTCAGAAGAAAAGAATGATCTCTATTTAAGCAAGTCAGACTCTGGAAAATGGAAGAAACCAGGGTGTGGGGTCTCTATTAGCCACAGCTGTGTAATTTCACACTTGCTTGCATAGAAGGTACATATTTGACATTTCCTGTTCCCTGACTGCACATTAATTCTTATGGTTTAATAAGTCTCAAATATTTGTAGTGCAAAATTTCCAAACAGGATCCTGTTAAAGTTTCTGGAAGTATCTGGTCTTGATCTCTCAAAAGTAACTGTGTATCTAAAGGAAAGAACAAGAATATTGATTTTAAAAAGCACCGTGTAGGCTCGTCCCCCAGCAAGGCCAGTCAGAGGTGTGGTATGAGGCTGGGGCTTGCAAGTGGTTCACCACCACTATGAACTTCTCATCTTTAGGATTGCAGCTGAAAAAATATTTCACTCAGTGTTTCAGGGAAATCAGCTATTTAAGGTTCTAAATCTTCCTAGCAATTACACTCAGAAAAATTAAAATGGTATTTTAAATAGTTATGGTTAAACACATCTGAGAGTTTCAGGTGTTCGTCAATGAAAATATATGTATGAAAAAAAGAACAAAATTCTTATGGAAATTTCAGAAATCTTTTTTGAAAACAATTTTTAGTAAGGCTAAAAGAAGAGGAAAACTAAAGAGAAAAAGAGACATTACTATAAAAAGGTTCAACAGCTTCGTTTTTGTTTTACAAGTTTGTGTTATAAGATTGTGAGTTTGTGGAAATTAGAAAGAAAACTGGAAACAACTTCAAGTGACTTTTCTGAGCTATTCTCTGGGTCTGAGTTCAAAATATGAATCAGATACTGCTCTCGCCTGAATTTTCTCTGTGCAGTTACCGAAAGCCCTGCCTGGGGAAAGTTTCTGGAAACCTTACTTTAAGGAAAACCCAAGAGAGGAGAAAAAACTTCAGTGTCATCCAGAGAGGTGTCCCCACTGCCTTGCTCCTCCTCTTCCCACATCAGCTACTTAAATAAAGTCCTTTATTGATGCTGACCTCAAGCATAAGTCCAATTCTACAAGCCTGATGCTGGTAAGGTGGTAAAATGTGGAGGGGAAAAGTTTCTAAGAAATCTAGCGACTAGTTGAAATCCCCCCCCCCCACACACACACACATCTACTTACGGGAGCACCGACTTAAAAGGAGAACTATGGACTTAAATAGACACCTCTCCAAAGACACACACACAAAAAAAAATGGTAACCAGGCATCATTCCTTACGCTGCTGATCACTGGGGAAATACAAATTAAAACTGATGTGAGTATGATCGTGCACCTCTCAGGATAGTTAGCTCTCCTGACAAATGGCCAGAGTTGGGAAGAACGAGAAAGAAACCTGTGTGCAGTGTTGGGAGAAACCGTGTGGGTTCGACCATGTGATCAAACAATTCCACTAATGGATTTTTATTCAAAAGACCTGAAATGAGATGTCCTGTGCTCAGGGCCAGCCTGCAGACTGAAACCATGACAGAAAGCCACAAATGGCCAAAACAGAGAGAACAAGTGACGTCACGATGCCTAGCCCCGATTGATACCTCCACAGCACCACTCCCACACCTAAGACTCAGGGACCATTGTGGAAGAAGGGGTAGAAAGATGTGGGAGCCAGTGAGCCAGGGACCCCATGGGAGACTGGGTCCTCTAGCTATGAAGCGGAAGTTACACCTATGAAATCGCCACCACATGGCAGCCTGAGTAAGACCTGAGTGGTGACAATGTAGATGAGGAAGTCCCTGCTCAGAGGAAGTGACAAAACAGTGAGTGACAAGTGGAGGGAAGAAGAACGTGTCCTCTCCAGGAATGAGCCACGGATTGGTTATCTAACACCAAACCATCAGACCGAAAACCATATACCTACAAGCAACACTAAACAGACACAATAGTTTGTGTCAGCGTATGTGTGTGTGTATACCTGTGAATGTGTGTCTTTGTGTGTGTCTGTGTATGTGTGTCTGTGTGTATGTGCTTGTGTGTGTGCCTGTGTATGTATGTCTGTGTGTATCTATGTGTGTGTCTGTGTATGTGTGTGTATGTGCATCTATGCCTGTGGATATGTGTGTCTGTGTGTGTGTGTGTGTGATATAAAATCTCCGTCTTCTATTATAGCCTGAATTTAGCCTGACCTTCATGGAAGTACAGACAATGGAAATAAATTCTGAAGGAGAATAGAAAGCTAATTTCTTTCTTTCTCTCTCCTTTCTTTCTTTCTTTCTTTCTTTCTTTCTTTCTTTCTTTCTTTCTTTCTTTTTGTCTTTCTTTTTCCTCTTTGTTGTTATTGTTTTGTTTTGGCTTTTCAAGACATGGCTTCTCTGTGTAGCCCTACTATCCTGGAACTTGCTCTGTAAACCTTGAGCTTAGAGATCCACCTGTTTCTGCCTCGCAAGGGCTGGGATGAAATGCCTGGACCACCACTTCCCAGCTTGTTTTTCTAGTTCTGTCATGGAATTTTTCACTTTTTTTTCTGGCAGTAGATAAATACATAAAAAATATATTCAATGGTGAAAATGTAAAATCCACTGTGAAGCTTCATAGATTCAGAATGAAGTGTGTGTGTATGTATGTGTCACTGTTTTGTGTGTACATGTGGTATACATGCATGCATGACTTCAGGTGTGCTACTGTGCACATACATGCATACATTGACATGCTCTGAAAACTAGAGGTTGGTGTGGGGTATCTTCCTTACTTTACACCTTTTTTAAAAATTGAAAATAGATTTTTTTCATATAATATATTCTGATTACACTTTACCCTCCCCCTAACTCCTCCAAGTTCCTCCCCAGCTCCCCTCCCATTTGAATCGGACCCTTTCTGCTTTTGTTAGAAAACAAACAGGCCAGGCATCTAAAGAATAATTTTAGAAGATAGTATAAAATAAGATAAAACAAAAACAAGCAAATAAGAATGGGTTTTTTTTTTTTTTCAAGAAAGGGAACCTCACTATGTTGCCTGGGCTGGAGTACAATAGCTTTTCACGGGTATCACTCACTACTGATTAACTCAAGAGTTTTGACCTGCTCCATTTCTGACCTGGACCAGTTCACCCCTCCTTAGGCAAACTGGTGGTTCCCCATGTTCCGTGGAGATTGCCAGTCATATTTATGCCAAACATGAATGTGTGTGGTCATCCAATCTGCATAGTGCACTGTAGCCTAAAACATCTGGACTTGAGCCATCTTCCTGCCTCGGCCTCCCGAGTAGCTGGGATTACACCTTCTCAACTCCACCTTACTTTTCGAGACAGAGTCTCTCAATGAGCCAGAAGCTCACCAATTCAGCTAGGCTGAACAGCTAGCAAGCTCCAGGGATCTGTCATCCCAGTATTGGGTTCCAGATGTGTGCACAGCCAACTTTGTAATGTGCTTGCTACGGATCCAAAAGTGGGTCTTCGTTTTCACAGTCAACAAGCCACCCCTCCATCCTCATCACTTACTCAGTTCCCCCCTCCCCACAGTGTCCGCTCTGGATGGCATTCACAGCTGAGAAAGCAGCTGACTGCTCCAACACAGCAGGTCGGATGAGGTTAACTTAGAGAACAAGTGTGACATGGGTTCGGGTATGACGACCCTGAGATGGAATTCTACTCCTACAATTAACTATGAGTGGAAGTTGTGGGGTAGCTGTCCCCGTCCTGTGGTCTCAGGAGAGCAGTCATACATGCCATTATCAAATGGCTTGCAAAAAGCTGGAAGGCAAAACCTACCTGGTGGGAGTGGGGTATGTGGCATTTGTATTCCAAGCATACTTCTGTTTTGACTGATTTTGATTGAACGCTGTTTTCTAAAGATGTTTTCACGCAGTTGTTAAGACTGAAAGGTATCAGTTGCCCATGTCAAAGATGTTCTGGTTCTATCTGTGTATCTGGTATCGTCTACCTATCTAGGTCTGTCCGTCCAGCTACCTAGTTACATATTTCTACAGTGACTATTATTGTATAACTGGCAGGGGAAGGATGACATTGAGGCCACTTTAGTGTCTCTGCCGGATGAAAACATGGCCATCCTGCTTCAGCAGTCTTCAAAGGCCCTGCTGGTAGGAAATGAAGCCTCTGAAAAGGAGGAGGCAGGCCAGTGAGGTGAGACACTGTGACCAGACTGCCCTCCTACGACCTCAGGAAAGGCTTCAAGGAAGGCAACACCGATGGAGAATTGCTGCAGACGCTGGAGTGGAGGGTAGGTCTGTTGGCTTTCTGTACTGACTGAACAGGGGTAGGAGAGACAGTGAGGCTGCTGCGACCCGTGGCCCCTCATATGTTCCTGACAGACTTTTGTGGACGTTAGTTAGGGAAGAAAATGTTGGTCACACATTGTACTTTCATGTTGTTTGTGGGGTTGTTTTTTCCTGATTTCTGCACCAACTTTTTTTTTTTTTTCCGCATGACATTTTTGTATTTATGGTAGAAATTCCCATCAGGATACATTCTAGTAACCACAAGTAAGACTTGATTTGGGGTTTGGAGTCACTCGTGTGGGCAAAACCCAGCATTTGTGAAAGCAAAAGTGAGGGTGGCGAGGAATGCCTTCCCATTCTGCTGGCGGTGGAAAACCCAGCTCATGAGCTCGACATCCCCACAGTGGCGTCAGCCTGGCACGGAAGGGGCAGCGCCATGTTGCCTCAGGCAGACAGCCAAGAGCAGGTGTCTTTCCTTCAAAACCCTGTTAGTACATTCCATGGCCAGAATTGGACCACTTACAAATTATTCCAGAGAACAGAGTTATTTCTCAAACTCCCCACTTGGGAGATGGCCCTGGCCTCACGGGATGACTGCCGCCACAAGCACCTTGTTACTGAGTCTGAAACTGAGAACATGCTTTTAGAAGAAAAAGGATTTTCTAATTGCAAAATAATTTTTTTCTCTCAAAAGAGAAATAATACCCACATTTTTCTTAAAAAAAAAAATCATTTAGCTGCCCATGGGCCCCTTAGCATCTTTCTACAGCAGCGTCGTGATTTACCATTTTGTTAACTTTAACCTAAGGAATATTTTTACATACCCAGACAATCTCTAAAATGTAATTTTAAAGATTAGTTTAAAGAGTTCTTTCGCTCCATGGGGCCACTAAGTTTCTCCCGCCAAACCGTTGATGCCAATCCAGAGCTTCTCTCTGGATTCCTATACAAAAGTGGCCAGTTCTGCCTGGTTCTCCAGCCAGGAATTGGCCACGACCAACTTTCATGTTGAGTCTTTTCAAGCATTTACTTTTCAAATAAATGTTTTCCGCATCAAGAAAGAAGGTCAATGTTTCCCAAGGAAGCTTTTTTTTTCCCCTGCATGTGACATTTTTCAAGAAGTGGAGGATCCAAGCTTACCACAGTGTATCTTTTGAAAGCTGGCCCCACTATAATTATGCATGACTTATGGAGTGCATTAGGCAACCTTGTGCGTAAGCAAACAGAGGGGCTCGCAGCTGTGTGACTCAGGGGCGCGTGGGGAAGATCACAAGTTCCAAAAAGGTGGTAAGCGCTTCGCAGAAAACAGAGCAAGAGCAGAGTTCTGCTTTCACGCTAGCTGGATAAATCTTACATTTGTGAGGAATGTGGAATTCAAACAACGGTATCATATGGCTATCCTTGTATACAGGTGGCCTGAGGACTTTTCTGGAAAAAAAAAAGTGCTTTCTCAGTGTTTGCTTCTTAATGTATTTTGTCATCATCAGAATTTATACATTATATCCCAGGGCTTTAAAATTTATGTGCAAGACATTGAAACATATTATTTATAGCTTTTCTTGCTAATATGCTTTTAAATGTACATGTGTATCTAAAAGGGAATGCACATATACATGCATGGGTATCTATGTATCTGTGTATGGGCCCTATCTAACCATGTGCACATGCGTGTGCATAAATACATGTGTATGTGTGTATACTGAGAGATTGAGAAGGGTAGAGCTCTCTCCTCTGACACAGGAAGACGTATTTGGCATTACTGACTGTCAGAGCATCAATCATGAATATAAGGGCCTTTCCCCATACATAACCACTTTATTTAAGACTAAAATATAATCATTCACTGCTGTTAGGAAAATGGTTCTCTGGGGGAACTGCCCATTGGTTTAGATTTACTCTGTTCATAGGCACTTTTACCATTCTCGTCACAGAGACTGTATTTTCTGCCTTGTTAAACCAGTGTTTCTCAATGGAGGACGATTCTGCCTCCATTCTATGGAGAGCATTTGGTGTTATCTGGAGACCTTGTTGGTGTTATGTCACCAGATAGAAGTGCAGAGATCCTGCTGGCATCTACGAGCAGTAAGCCAAGATGCTTCCCATCACCACATTGCGCAGAGGTAGTCAATATCACCAACATATTTTTACTATTCGGGGCCGAGGGGGATGGCTCACACAGGCAGGAGGACCTGAGTTCAGATCTGTCGACTACATATAAAGCGATGTGATGAGATGGAAAACAGGAGAACTCACAGAAGCTTGGGGACCAGCTAGCCAGGCATCTGCATATACAGCGCGAACCAGAGACTTTATCTCAACTAAGGTATACGGTTAGAACTGATGCCTGAGATTGTCCTAAACACACACACACACACACAGAGAGAGAGAGAGAGAGAGAGAGAGAGAGAGAGAGAGAGAGAGAGAGAGAG
>NW_026067923.1:7716012-7838566 GCF_014885135.2 Alexandromys fortis
GAGAGAGAGGAGAGAGAGAGAGAGAGAGAGAGAGAGAGAGAGAGAGAGAGAGAGAGATGCTCCAAGAATTATTTTTAATTGAGTTAATATCATGGATGCAGAGGACTTTTTTCAAGGACTGTACTCAGTCTTGACACAAACTAGAGTCCTCTGGGAGGAGGAAACATCAACTGAGGAATTGCCTCTATTGTACTGGCCTGTAGGCAAGGTTTTTTTTTTTTTTTTTTTGTGGCACTTTCTTGATCAATTATTGATGTGGCAGGACCGAGCTCACTGTTGGAGGTCCCATCCTGGGGCAGGTGGTCCTGAGTTGTTTCAGAAAGCAGAAACTTACTGGCATACTGATAGTGGTTTACTCTACAGTATCAGAAATATCTACAACTGGCTCATTTAATTCAAGAACTTTGCCTGCCTTTCCAGAAGTCAGTTGGTATATCTCATGTGGAGAAATGGAAAGAAAAGTGGGAAAAGTTCTTAGAGTTGTCAATAAAATTCTCATAAATCAGGCAGCATGGAAAAATAGAAATGCATTCTCTGTAGTTCTGAGGGCCAGAAACCCACAAAATCACGCTATCTGCAAGGCTTCTGCTAAGGCCACGAGAGGAGAGCCCTGCTCTGCCACCTTCAGTGGATGAGGGCATCAAACCATCATTTGGCTTCTAGATATATTGCTGCAGAGTTTACCTGTTTTCATAGAGAATTCTGACCTTCTTTTCCTGTCTCTCACAAAGCAGAAGTCATTGGTTTATGGCCACCAGGACTACGTTATCTCAAGGTCCTCGATTACGTTAGCAGAGGCTACTTTCCAGGTAGAGTCACACTCCTAAGTAGCAGGTTTTGCACTTACTGACATTCAAAGTCACTGCATAGCAGGCAGACTGAAAACAAGCAAACCATTTTCCCAAGGTAAGAAGTAGGCTTTAGCATATCTTGAATTAATAATTGTACTATTGATCATGTCTACTGAAGTTTGAGAGTGGATCAGTTATTACTATAAACTAACTGAAAATTAAAAAACAACTCTCAGAAAACATGGTATTTTCAGGAAATGCCAGAGAAAACTTAGTATTCTGCCTCCCATGGAAACCGCATGGAATAATCCAAACATTGGAGGCCTAGGGCAACTTAAAAGGTGTGCCCTTGCAAAAACAGCTCTCAACTGCATCCATCTTTGTTGTCTCTTCGTGGGAACTAAAGTGAACTCAGATGCACCTCTGAGACGGTTTAAAAGGAAACTGGCCCCAAGGGGAGTGGCACTATTAGAAGGTGTGGCTTTGTTGGAGTAGTGTGGAAGAAGTGTGTCACTGTGGAGGCAGGCTTTGAGGTCTCATATATGCTCAACATACTGTCCAGTGTTGTGGGATATTTGTACATCGTGTAAAGATCTATTTCTGTGATTGGTTTAATAAAGAGCTCAACAGCCAATAGCTAGGCAGGAAGTATAGCCAATAGCTAACAGGCAGAGAGAAAGGAAATAAGAGATGAACCTAGGAGTTCAGGAGATACCAATAAGACATGGAGGGAGTCAGATATACAGAAAGAATGGCAAAAAGTCAAAGAAAAAACATAGATTAATATAAAAGGGTTAATTTAAATTAAGTGTTTGGTTGGAAGCATCACCCCAGCTCCCTAACACCCCTTTATACAAAAAGTCTGGATTGTTTGCCTGGAGGCTTCACCCAAGCCCCTGAAATAAGACCCCTCCCCAAGGAAGGTCAAGAAAGTCCTCCAAACGGTAAGCCCTCCACAGAGAAGGTCAAGACCGCTCCCACGGGCTACTCATCCCCCAAAGAATGAACACGTGGTCCCCGGGTTTCGCATGATCTCCCCTTTCCTCTCTTTCCTTCTCCATGCTTTCCTGGGGCCACCCGGTAGCACTTTATTAAACATGGGTGTCCTTTAATTTGGTTTAATTTGATCTGATTAGAATTATTTGCATCAACGGAGAGGCTCATCTTTAGAAAAACCTAACATTTGGAGGTTCCACCAGTGAGCTGTTTTTCCCAAGGGCCCAGGGCCACCTGTTGGAAAACTCCCTTCCCGCGCATGCTTTCCGCCAGGCTAAGATGGGCTTTGTCTCTGTGAGTCCCCCATTTTTACTTTATGCCACTAGGGCTATGGGACCCATTTGCGTTTATCTTTGCCGATTTTCGGGATTTTCCATCAGAGTCACAATTGTCCCGGAAGCCCTATCCAAGCTGCAAGCCAGGGCTCTCTGAGCTGAGATTGCGTGGATCAGAGACATCTGCCACTCATTTCTCAGGACCCCCGTTTTTGACTCAAGAGTTCTGTCCTGATGGACGCAGTGTGACAGGCTTGAGTCCCAGTTTGGCATAGACTATTAAAGGGGTTCTTCCGATTCAAAGCCGAATCTTCAAATGCCCTTGGGCTGCCTTTCACAAACATCCTTTTAAATCAGAGCTATCTAACACCTAATGTAAAAACAAACAAGGCTCCAAAAAGCCCATGGTTTCTAGATGTGTGCTCTCCGTCCCCCCTTCTCCTCCCTGCTTCTCTAGCTGTTTGCTATTTGTCTCACTCTGAGAGTCTCTAAAATGGATCTGTTCCCCCCGCCCTTCCACTCTAGAACTGTATAACTCTTCCGTCCTTATGTTTCTGCCCCTCTTACAGCGTCTGCTAATGCAGTCCTTAATGGGACCATCTCTGTGCTTCTCTGGCTTCTGCCTCCTGCCTACAACAGAATTTTAAAGTTGGTCGGCTGACAAATGTTCCTAAAAGTGTTTTTATTTGTCTGTCTGTTAGAATGATGTGGCCACAGTATGTCTGTGCATTCTCATAGTATGCTTGTGCTGCGGGAGTCCCTTCCCCTCCTTCAGCCAATAGCCTTTAAGATACCAGCCCACTTGGGCATGGTCTCTTTCACTTTAAAATTCAGGCATAGCCCTGCTTTCTTTCCTTTTTTGCTTCTTACTCTGCTTCTGCCTACTAGACTTCTTTCCTAGTTGTGCAGAGGGCTGTTGTCTAGGACAGTGTTCTGTAAGTTTTTCCCTTTAAATAAATAACCCTTTTATTAATCATAATTCCAAACTGGTGTGGAATTGTTTTGTGACTTATGCCTTCATGCCTGCTTTGTCTTTATGTGTGTATATGTACATATTTTAAGATCTTAAAATATTCCTTTTAATCTTCTTACATTTACTAGCATTGGTAAGCTGTAACTAATTGGGTAAAGTGCATGTCTAAATTTAGCTTATATGTCCAATTTAAATATAACAGGTAATGGTATCCAATTCTCAAGTGCCTTTACAGATCTGAGAGTATGGCATTTAACAAAGAGTTTCTAACACAGAGACATACCAATTCCCACAGCATCCTATAGCTCCTCCAAGAAGATACATGGTTACAAAAGACCTTTGAGGCTTGCCGTTAGGTTGGAAAAGCCACCCACACAACAAATAGCCTCCTTCCACCTCTTCAGCTTCCTGGATGCCACCCAGGGAATAGATCTCAGCCTGCCAAGACAGGTAGACTAAATCTTCTCCCCACAGGAAACTCTTTGGGCCTTTTGTACTCAGCAGCTAATGGCAAGCACTGCTTCTAGGCTGGTGTTCTCCAGGGACTAAGAAGAGACTTGAGATTGCCTGTGTAGCTAAAAAAAAGCTGTCTCATTTCTGCTCATTTATCCCTCCCAGATCTGTCTAATGGCTCATTACTTCATTTGCTAAGTTTCCTGCCAAATAAAGACAGGTGTGCCTCTTTAATAGGCTTCATAGTCCAGGACAAACAGATTTCAGTGTTGTCAGAGGTTCAGAGTTTCAAATTCCCTTTAATTGTCTTCTAAAATGTTCATATCTTTTAACCTAAAGCAATAGCCTTTTGCTATGACACCAAGATGTAAATCTGT
The DNA here is from genome assembly GCF_014885135.2 of Alexandromys fortis. NCBI lineage: Eukaryota > Metazoa > Chordata > Mammalia > Rodentia > Cricetidae > Alexandromys > Alexandromys fortis. The sequence goes on from NW_026067923.1 coordinate 7,719,878, forward strand.
TCCAGTTGCCTTATAAATACCTACGGGTTCCTGGGGAAAGTTCTGCTGCATTATCAAGAAATCTGGTCTGGTAAAGACTAACAGTCTTCAGAACATATTTTAATCCCACCCATTTTTTAACATATTTTACAGGTCACTCCTGCTATCTTGGTCAAGACCAAGTTACAAAGCACTCTCCAGACATCACCAACACCTGCACCAGCTCCTGGGACTTCACCATTGGTACCAACTCTCCTGGATCAAGGACACCTACCAACTAAAATCTGGTTTTATCTGCTATTGTGTCCCAATTATACACCCGAGCCTCACCTGTACAACCAGGGCACTTCTCTGTCCCATTCTTTCTGGCAGTTAATGACTCTTCCCATGGCTAACCGCATTCATAGAACCAATAATAACAAAATTCTTTTTTCTCCTAGCCACCTGTCTTTTCATCTCCCCCCAGGAAATAGCTGCTTGAGGTCTCCAAGATGACAGTAAACTGGGTGCTGCTCCAGCCCCACCTTTCGCAGAACGTGAGCCCACCAACTCTCAGCTCTTCTCTCTCCCACATCGCTCCATGCCCACAGGAAGCGGCCAGACTTGAACTGATGCCCCTTTATTCAAGGAGTCTAAAGTGTTGGGTTGGGGGGCTTCACCTCAGCTCGCTGGCACCCCCTTACCCAAAAAGTCTGGAATGTTTGGTCAGAAGCATCACCCTAGCTCCCTAACACCACTTTATACAAAAAGTCTGGATTGTTTGCCTGGGGGCTTCACCCCAGCTCCTGAAATTAGACCTCTCCCCAGGGAGAGACAAGAAAGCCCACCAAACGGTAACCCCTCCCCAGGGAAGGTCAAGACAACTCCCACAGGCTACTTAAACTGTCCCCAGAAAATGAACACGTGGTCCCCGGGTTTTGCATGGTCTCCCCTTTCCTGTCTTTCCCTCTCCATGCTTTCTAGGGGCCACCCTGAAGCATTGTTTTAAATGTAGGTGTCTTTTAATTTGGTTTAATTTGTTCTGATTGGAATTATTTGCATCAGTGGAGAGGCTCATCTTAAGAAAACCAAACAATAAGAGCTAGTGGGAAAAGCCTAAGCTAAGGCCAAGCTTTCATCATTAGTAAGAAGTCTCTGTGTCATTATTTGTGAGCTGGAAGACTCTTTTGCTTGTTGCATGCGACACTCAACACCCAGCCACACGTATCTACATAAGGCCCGAGAAAGAAAAACTTCAGAACACTGAATCAAAGGCACTTTCCTTGTGGAGCTTCCTGGTGACTACAGTCTCTCCAGCAGGCTCGGCTTACAAAGGCGCAGCACATTTTCAGAGGCTCTGCTGTGCAGGAGAGCACTTGAGCAGCCTGCCCTCTAGGTAAAACGTCCTGCCACTCAGACTCAGCCAATTCCCAGAGCTGGGGCAGTAAATGCTGCTCCAGTCCAGTGGATGCCACCATGAGGCTAGGCTCTCACAGAACCAAGGAGGATGGAGCCAGCCTCCAGAGCTGTGCAGCAGCTGGCATAACCATTTTAGGTTTGTGTTTTTTTCAGAGAATACTGCAGGTACACAGAAAGTCAGGCACAGACTAAGAAAACCTCTGATCAGGTAGAGTTTGCTTTAAAATGTGCTTAGATGCTAAAGAAAAAAAGAAATTTGGTATAAATAGTCATAGAAAAGTACATAATTTAAAAATAATAAAGTATTTTTAAAGAAAGTAAAACAATATGAAAAAGGCCACATAAAATGGAAAATATTATACTGCAGGGAGTTTGGCCCTTATATAGTGTTTTGGTAACTTTGAGTTTTTTGAATTCTAATGAACAGAGAATGACAGCCACTGAAAGACATTGGATTCTGGGAGGGATTCCTGAATTAAACCTACCTACACACTTTACGGATATCTTGGCTTCAAAATGGAAGTCAAACAATGTATTGTGTTGGGAGAAAGGTTATGCTTTCGTTTCCACAGGAAATGAAAAGCTATGGATTTCTTCAAAGTTAATCAAGATTGAATTTGACCACGGGAGAGTTAATGAAGATCTTGGCTACAGACAGGAGAGGAAAAGCCAAGAAAGATTACAAGACAGGTAATGTACAAGCTGATCCTTCGACATGGGACCAGCTCTGAGACTGGATGAGACATGGTAAATCTTGTTGATTACAGAGTCCTCATGACTTATTATTACATGCCATCCTTTCATATGGCGTGGATAGAGGTTTAGTTATACAGTCCAAACGGACTTATAAAGTTGACAGCCTTTATCTTATCAAACCTAGGATTAAAAAATCATCTTTAACTGACTTGTGCACACTGCCCACTCCATATTTGAGATGATGCAGATATATATGTTACCCTTAAAAGTTTGTGGGTTTTCAGAGAGAAAATAAGCATCAAACACCAATGAAGACAAGTAGATCAGGTGATCCAGCCCCTCAGAATTCCTTTGTTGTAGTTTCCTCAAAATTCTCCATCCAGAACAACTTTCAAAGCTGCTATCTTAGATGTCCCAGCCTCCCAGACTATTCAGCCAAGACTGCAGAAAAGCTCTCCACTTTCCCATCACACAGAGACTGGACAAAAGATGATATCATTAAGCTCTTCCAGGACTTCATCATTATGCCTATATTCTCAGAGTTCCCTAAACATATAATTGCTCCCAAACAACAGGAAAGAGTCTAGAGAATACAAACCCATTCTCTAGAGATGGAATGAGTCATTTGGTGGGTTATGAATATTTGTCATTGTTTGGGGGGGTGGTTACAAGTTGTTATTGGTAATGGTTATAAAAAAACTAAACAAATGAGACTACATTCAGAGATATCTTTCTGAAGGGAAAAGGGGGTATATAGTACATAATGATGGAATAAAATGGTGAATTGTTGAGTCTATTAGTCTCAAATATTTTATATTAGTATAGGTTTTTATATAAAGTTTATTTTGTTATACTATATATGTGTGTTTCTACTTTTGTTTAAGGTATTATACCTAAACAGATTTTTTTAATTATGTATAATTAAAAAGCACTGGTTAATAGTTAGTCATCTGTAATAATCAAACTTGCGGTTATGTTAGGTATGTTTTCAAGGTTAGAGATATATTTTAGATAGGTTGCCTTCAAACACTTCAGAGACATATAGAATATGGAATTTAAGATATTTTAATAATCTAAGGCTTTTCACAATAGTGACACATGCCTTCTCCTAGGAGCACCAATTTACTTTTTTTAAAAAAAAATGGGCATCAAAGAACCTTCTTATAGAGTTTGATTTTGTTATGACAAAGCTAACTACTGGCAAGAAACTTCCCTTGCCTCCACTGCTCACCGTAGGCTATTCAAATTGGATGAGCAGGACAGAAAAGAAGACAACTGATGAACTTTGCCATGAGAAAGTAGGACAGTCCTTCAAAATTCTTGCTTCACAGAAAAGTCTGTCAGATATTGTAGGCCTGTAGACTAGAGATAGATGCCCCAATGTTGCAGAGGAAACTTGGGTGACTGTCCAGGCAGCCAGATGTTCTGACATTTCTATAGTTTTGGAAGTTTTCTGCTCTGCATTTCCTGCTTATTCAGATAATATTATATCCTTCTTGTGTCTCTGATAGAGTAGAAAATAAGATAGTTAGAGTTTTTCTTGTTACCCAATTCAGAAAATAAACTTACAAGAGTATAGTTTGAGAGACATAAGTGCCTGAATTGTTCATCTAAAAAAAATGTTCTGAGGGTTGGTAATTCAAAGTAAGATAGAAAGTGAATTAGGTACAAAATTTTGGACTCACCAACATAGGATAGATAATAGAGTGAATGAAAGGAGTGAAATTTATGCCCTGGCAATACTGCAGCATGCATGGGCAGCCCATATATGGTGGTTCTGTTGAACTTGTTCATATTAGGTTTCATAGTCTATGTTGTAGTTTCTCAGAATTTGACAACTGGATATTGTAAATGTAATTCTTACCTGATAATTGCTCTTATTGTACATAGTTTTACTGTGTTAGAGTTAAAACCTTTCCCTTTTATTTAGACAAAAGGGGGGAACGTTGTGGGATATTTGTACATTGCATGTGTTGTAATTTATTTTAAAATGCCTTGAAGAGAAGTCAAACCATGCAACAGGGCTCATATGGGTTGTTTATTGGAAGATGAAAGAGAAGGGGAAGAAAGGGGGACAGAGAAAGGGGCAGAGAGAAGGGCAAAACCAAATGTCTAGGGATAAGAGTGGTAGGAGAGAGAGAGAGAGAGAGAGAGAGAGAGAGAGAGAGAAATGAGATGTGTGCAAGACCCACCTTTTAAAAGGGAAAGTAGTGCATGTGCACAGAGTATGCTCTTAGAGGCTGCAGCTGAGGATGCATCCTGCCAGGACCCCAAGGATAGGTCAGTACAGAAGCCTGAACACTAACAGTGTGAGTATATATTACTTTAATTGGTTTAATAAAGAGCTGAACAGTCAATAGCTAGACAGGAGATATAAGCAGAACTTCTAGGCTGAGAGAGGGGAAGTAGGAAATGAAGTTAGGTGCATGGGAGATGCCAATGAGACATGGAGGGAGTTGAACATACAGAATGAAATAAAGGTTAAAAAGTCACAAGACAAAAACATAAATTAATATAAGTGGGTTAATTTAAGCTATAAGTTCTAGTCAGACAAACTTAAGCTAAGACAAAGCTTTCATAATTAATAGGAAGGCTCCATGTTGGCCGGGCAGTGGTGGCGCACGCCTTTAATCCCAGCATTCGGGAGGCAGAGGCAGTCAGATCTCTGTGAGTTCGAGACCAGCCTGGTCTACAAGAGCTAGTTCCAGGACAGGAACCAAAAAGCTACGGAGAAACCTTGTCTCGAAAATAAAAAAAAAAAAAAGCTCCAAGTTATTATTTGTGAGCTTGCAATGGCAACACAATTTGCTACAGCCCAGTGTCTCAGGCCACTTCTTGTTGCCTGCAAGTCAAGACATACGACACTCAGTAATTTCTCTAGCACCATGTCTGCTTGAAAGCCACTATGTCACACAATGAGGAAAACAGACTAAACCTCTGAAAATGTAAGCCAACTCAATTAAATGTTTTTCTTTTATAAGAGTTGCTGTGGTCATGGTGTCTCTTTACAGCAATAGAAGTCCTAACTAAGACAGCCTCCAAGTGAAAATGCATGGAGACAATCATTGCTTATGACTTGTCCAAGTTCACAGTCAAGTGACTGCCATGCTCAGTGCTTGCCTTCCAGACCAATGCTCTTTCTCTACTGTGTTATGTCAAATCTTTCCTCTACTTCAAAGTAAACCTCTTCTCACAATTTTCTTTCTGCTGTCATAAAGGGGAGGACATTGTGCACTGAATGCATTTTTTCTTCTATTTGTAATTGGGCCATAACAAAATCCCTTCAGGGGCTGGAGAGATGGCTCAGAGGTTAAAAGCATTGCCTGCTCTTCCAAAGGTCCTGAGTTCAATTCCCAGCAACCACATGGTGGCTCACAACCATCTGTAATGGGGTCTGGCTCCCTCTTCTGGCCTTTAGGCATACACATAGACAGAATATTGTATACATAATAGATAGATAGATAGATAGATAGATAGATAGATAGATAGATAGATAGATAGATAGATAGATAGATATTTAAAACAAAAACAAATCCCTTCGGTTGAAGCTTAAATAGTAGACATTTTTCATAATAATGGAGTCTGTATGTTCAAATCAGGTCCAGATCTAAGCAAGAGTCTTCATTCTAGCTCACTGGAGTTCTTACATGTCCTTTTCTCTACATTTGTAGAGAGGGATGGAGGGAAAGAAAAGGGAAGGCCATCAGTGCTATTATTGGATTAAGAACCCCTGTTATGACCTCACTAAACCTAAATGACTTCCTGCCAGCCCTATCCCCAAACATCACCAGTTAGAGCCAGAGACCAAGCTTTCAGTGTGAATTTGGGAAGAGCACAATTCAGTGTACAGAGTATCTCCTGCTACTTTATGCCAATAAAGAGGGCAATACATTTCAAAAAATGCTTCCTATTTTATTTAATCTTTATGACTTTGAGAGTGTTGGGAAGCTGAGTTTTATATAAGCTGGATGACTTTGGTCTTCTATGAGCCCCAGTCACTCAATTAAATGGTGCAAACCAGAAAGTTATAGAGATAAATAAGATGAAAATACATTTTTGAAAGAGCATGTCACTCAACACATACTGTTTGTTCTCACTCGGAGCTGCTTCCCTGACATCCAAGAAAGCCTTCACATTGCTCGCCTTCCAATATTGTCTTCATAAAGCTTCCACCGGCAGCACAGAAACACATGGCTTCTAACAAGGTCTAATGCTGTGATCTGCACACTCGGCCATCTGCACAGTAGTTACTTGAGCCCTGAGAAATGGAAGCAGCTTAATGTGTCATCTGTTCTCACACGCTCTGGCTTGAGGGGAGGAGACTCAGCTGTTCCCACGGTAAGCTGTCTAGTTCTGGAACAGAGTCCTTGAGGAATAAATGATTATTCGTGCCGTCGATGGCGTGTTCACGTTGAACAATAAGGCCTTGCGATGAGGAGTAGAGGTCAAAGTGGATGCAGATTCATGCACTGAGTTTCTCAGTGAAACCCCTCATGTTAAATATAAAAGCTGCAGCCTTCCACATGAGATGTGATTTCAGCGAATGTGAAAAACGCCACGAGAGACTGGAGAGGTGGCTCAGTATGTAACGTGTTTGTTCTAACAACATGAGGACCTGACTGTAGATTCTCAACACCCACAAAACCAGCCAGACACAGCAGTAAAGATGTGAAGTCCAAGTGTTAGTGGGAGGTAGAGACTGGAAGATAGATCCCTGACACTCACTGGCCAGCCCAGGAGCCAAATCAGTGAGCTCTGGGATCAGCAAGAGATCCTGTCTCAAAGAATATAAAGTGGAGAGTGATTGGGGAAGAAATTGTGTGTCAACCGCTGGCTTCCGCACGTGCCTAAACACACACACACATACACACACAGTATCAAAATGATTACTGACAATGATATAAATTCATAGATAATTCTAAATATAAACTTAAAAGCTCTTCCAGAAGTTTTAAAATTATCATCTGTATTGCTCATAAGCATCAGGGGCTTTTATAGGCATGAGAATACTAAAATTAGTATGGGAGTACTATGTCAGAGATGTAATAGTAAATCCTAAAAATAAAACATTATAGGTTTGTGGTCACCTTTCAGGTAGGTCCAAAACTGAAGTGTGCAGGCTCTGAGTCTGTCACAGAGAATCCTGTTACTTTATTTTTTTTTAATTTATTTATTAGATTTCTGTCTCTTCCCCACCGCTGCCTCCCCTTTCCCTCCCCCTCCCCCAATCAAGTCCCCCTCCCTCGTCAGCCCAAAGAGCAATCAGGGTTCCCTGCCCTGTGGGAAGTCCAAGGACCACCCACCTCCATCCAGGTCTAGTAAGGTGAGCATCCACGAAACTGCCTAGGCTCCCACGAAACCAATAGGTACAGTAGGATCAAAAACCCATTGCCATTGTTCTTGAGGTCTCAGTAGTCCTCATTGTCCACTATGTTCAGCAAGACTGGTTTTAACCCAGGCTTTTTCAGACCCAGGCCAGCTGGCCTTGGTGAGTTCCCGATAGAACATCCCCCTTGTCTCAGTGTATGGGTGCACCCCTCGCGGTCCTGAGTTCCTTGCTTGTGCTCTCTCTCGTTCTGCTTCTGATTTGAACCTTGAGATTTCAGTCCGGTGCTCCATTGTGGGTCTCTGTCTCTGTCTCCTTTCATCGCCTGATGAAGTTTAATATTCGGGAGGAAGCCTATATGATTTTCTTTGGGTTCTCCTTCTTATTTAGCTTCTCTAAGAACCCGAATTATAGGCTCAATGTCCTTTATTTATGGCTAGAAACCAAATATGAGTGAGTACATCCCATGTTCCTCTTTTTGGGTCTGGCTTACCTCACTCAGGATGGTTTTTCTATTTCCATCCATTTGCCTGCAAACTTCAAGAAGTCCTTGTTTTTTACTGCTGAGTAGTACTCTAATATGTATATATTCCATACCTTCTTCATCCATTCTTCAATTGAAGGGCATCTAGGTTGTTTCCAGGTTCTGGCTATTACAAACAATGCTGCTATAAACATAGTAGAGCTTATACTTTTGTTGTGTGATAAGGCCTCTCTTGGGTATATTCCCAAGAGTGGTATTGCTGGGTCCATGGGGAGGTTGATCCCGAATTTCCTGAGAAACCTCCACACTGCTTTCCAGAGTGGTTGCACAAGTTTGCATTCCCACCAGCAATGGATGAGTGTACCCTTTTCTCCACAACCTCTCCAGCAAAGGCTATCATTGGTGTTTTTGATTTTCGCCATTCTGACAGGTGTAAGATGGTATCTTAAAGTTGTCTTGATTTGCATTTCCCTGATCGCTAAGGAAGTTGAGCATGACCTTAAGTGTCTTTTGGCCATTTGAACTTCTTCTGTTGAGAGATCTCTGTTCAACTCAGTGCCCCATTTTATAATTGGGTTGATTAGCCTTTTACGGTCTAGTTTCTTGAGTTCTTTATATATTTTGGATATCAGACCTTTGTCAGTTGTGGGGTTGGTGAAGATCTTTTCCCAGTCAGTGGGTTGCCTTTCTGTCTTAGCAACAGTGTCCTTTGCTTTACAGAAGCTTCTCAGTCTCAGGAGGTCCCATTTATTCAATGAGGCCCTTACTGTCTGTGCTGCTGGGGTTTTACGTAGGAAGTGGTCTCCTTGTTGTAGAGTACTTCCCACTTTCTCTTCAATCAGGTTCAGTGTGTTTGGACTGATATTGAGGTCTTTAATCCACTTGGACTTGAGTTTTGTGCATGGTGATAGATATGGGTCTATTTTCATTCTTCTACAGATTGACATCCAGTTTTGCCAGCACAATTTGTTGAAGATGCTCTCTTTTTTCCATTGTATACTTTTAGCTCCTTTATCGAAAATCAGGTGTTCATAGGTTTGTGGGTTAAAGTCAGGGTCTTCTATTCGATTCCATTGGTCGACTTCTCTGTTTTTATGCCAATACCAAGCTGTTTTCAATACTGTAGCTCTGTAATAGAGTTTGAAGTCAGGTATGGTAAAGCATTCAACAAAATTCAACACCCCTTTATGATAAAGGTCTTGGAGAGAATAGGGATACAAGGGTCATACCTAAGGTCTTGGAGAGAATAGGGATACAAGGGTCATACCTAAATATAATAAATATAATAAAAGCTATCTACAGCAAACCGACAGCTAACATTAAATTAAATGGAGAAAAACTCAAAGCCATCCCACTAAAATCAGGAACAAGACAAGGATGTCCACTTTCTCCATACCTCTTCAATATAGTGCTTGAAGTTATAGCAATAGCAATAAGACAACATAAGGAGATCAAGGGGATTCGTATTGGAAAGGAAGAAGTTAAGCTTTCATTATTTGCAGATGATATGATAGTGTACATAAGCGACCCCAAAAACTCTACCAAAGAACTCCTACAGCTGATAAACACCTTTAGTAGCGTGGCTGGATACAAGATCAACTCCAAAAAATCAGTTGCCTTCCTATACACTAAGGATAAGGAAACAGAGAGGGAAATCACAGAAGCATCACCTTTCACGATAGCCACAAAGAGCATAAAATACCTTGGGGTAACCCTGACCAAGGAAGTGAAAGATCTATTTGACAAGAACTTTAAGTCTTTGAAGAAAGAAATAGAAGTGGACATCAGAAAATGGAAGGATCTCCCTTGCTCTTGGATTGGGAGGATCAACATAGTAAAAATGGCAATTCTACCAAAAGCAATCTATAGATTTAATGCAATCCCCATCAAAATCCCATCAAAATTCTTCACAGATCTGGAGAAGACAATAATCAACTTTATATGGAAAAACCTGTTACTTTAAATACTAACCAAAAACTTCAATAAAAAGCACTAGTCTAGTGATTTGTCCTCCGGATCTACCAACAAGCTTAGTTATCTTACAGATCTTCCATCTATAAAAGGTCCATTGGGGATGCATAAGGGTGGCTCTTTACAGTCTATATTTCTCTTTCTAAAGTGAAATAAATAATATAACTCGGACATCTTGGAAGCAAAAACAGTTTTACTGCATTATTTAATAGCGTCTGACTACCCGGTAGAATATGCATGACAAATGTAAGAGACAGAGGTGAAGATGGAATTGTGTATCTGTTTAGACAAACACCTCCCTCTCCCTTTGTCTACTGCTGTGAGCACTAGTTAACTAATAGAATAATCAGAGCAGCCTGAATTCTCCCTGGCTTCAGCATTGAAAACAAAACTTAATTGGAATAGGATGCGCCAGTTGGATTTCAATAGCTAGCTTGATTGGTGACCCAGGGTAAAGGTCAGGGTGTACCTGCAGGAGAACTTGGTCCAAAAGTCACCAACAATAAACACTCCATTTGGGTGGAATGGGGAACAACTGCAAACACACAGGTATATTCTATATAGACTTTAAAAGTAAAAGACTTGTGGAAGGATTAGAGTTTACCCCCACTCCTGGTACAGTGTTTTAAAAGCCGGAGTAATTTGTTATTGAGTTTTGTTGGTTGGTTGTTTTCTTTTCTTTCTCTTTTTGTCACTTCCTCTAATTTTTGCCCCAAGATAAACTACAGGAAGCCAATTCAGAGCAGCTAGTAAATTCAGTCATTTTAAGAGGTCAGGCTTCCCCTCCTCTACCCCCTCTGCACAATTCTTACTCTCCTCCCACCCAGGAGGATGGCAGCCAGAAAGAGGACAACAGTGACCTTGGGTTTAAGTGGAGGCTTTAGCCTTCCTGGGGAGGCTCTTATTCAAATAAAGCTTCCTATTTTACTACTCCTGTGAATAGTGGGACTGTGTGAGGAGCCAAAACACCAGGAAAGCAAATCTGTCCCACGCTGATGCCCCTCCCCAGACTCCTGGGACACCATCTTGCCTCTGGAAGCTATTAGTCATCATCTTCCAGTTTGCAGTTATCACAATAAATTTATTATTTTATTTGACAAATAAGTCTGCAATTGACCTTTCAAGATTAGAGAATTTAGAAACATGTGGGGTTAGAAGAGATGCTAACCCTTGTGACAGAAGAGATGACGGAGCCTCGCCACATAGGACAAAGACAAATGAGGTGTGTGGAAGTGGCGGAACACATCTGTGAGTGCTCACACGCTCACACAATTACCCGGGGAGCCCAGAGGAGAAAATGTGTGCTTTCTACCTTAGTATGTAGGGGCCAGAGACAAAGGGGCAGTGTAGTCAGTGAACGACGGCCCACAATTTTAGGAAACAGTGAAATTGCAGATATAATATTTTCCTGTTAATAAAGAAATAAATGTTTCTTTTTTTAAATTGTATTAGAAAAAAATTGCCCTGCCCTGGAAATAGCTCACTATTAGCACCTGGCTCTATGACTTTCTGGGTACTCAGATAAATTTTCTCCAATAAATCGTTCTCTAAAAAGACCACAATCTGTTACCATCAACTCCACTATAGAAATTTAGGGTGGAAAAGGTCAGAAAGCCCAATTTGAACTGACTTAAATAAAGGATACTGGGCCAGAGGCTTAGTGATATCCCTATGTAGTGCCTGGAATATTTGCCACCCTGCTTTTCCCACCACCTGGCTCATGAGCTGAACCCCGCTTCAGAGGGATTAGGAGGCTAGGGCTTTAGATGGTTATTGGGTTGTGGGGTTGGGGATCTCAGGAATGAGATTAGTACCACCATCCAAGGGTCCCCGGGGAGCCCACTGGTCCTTTCTAACAAGTCAAAGAATAGTGAAAACATGACTATGAAGGAAGCAAGGCCACCCCAGAGCCCCTGGTCTTGGACTTGACAGCATCCAGATATGTAAGAAGCAATCTTCTGTTGCTCACATGGCATCTGTCATAACCATCCCAACCATCTAAGGTGCTGCCACACACACCCGTTCTACATAATGGCTCCCCTGGCAGACAGGTAGACAGAGGCAGGGGCATGATGAGCAACAATAACAAGAACTACGTCCTCTCAGATTTCAGTCCCCAAGGAAAGAAACTTCATCGACCGCATATGCACCAGAGAAGGAACTGGTTCCAGGTCACTTGTGTGGTCATCTTCAAACATGCTAACTTGACCAGGAAGACAAAGACATCTGGAGTGCCAGATACCTGAGAAATGGAAACCATCTCTTTCATCTCTAAAGGGGGGTGTGGTGACGTGAATGAGGCATTTTAATGTACATGTCAGGCATTTTAATACTTCATTTCCAGTTGGCAGCTGTTTGGAGAGAACTAGTTAGCAGACATGGCTTGCTGGAGGAAGAACGTCCCTGAGTGGGCTGTGAAGTTACAAAATACTGGGGCCATTGCCAGTGTCTGGCATATGAGCCCTCAAGGAGTGATTACTGGCCTAACTAGAATCAACTAACACTAAACCCATGCTGGCTGGAGCCTCGACTACATAAATGCAAACACAATTCTATCCCATTGCAAGCCGTACATCCTGTTCTTTTCAGTAAAGAAACCATCGAAGATCTGTGAGATGAGTAAGTTCGTTGGTAGATCTGGAGGACAAACCACCAGTTTAATATTTTCTATTAAAGTTTTTAGTGAGGATACAAAATAATGGGTTTCATTATGACAATCCCGATTCTTAGCTTTCATTCCCTTCCTCCTTCCAATGTGGTCTCAACCAAGATCCATCAAGCCTTGGTTTACCTACAAAATAGGCACATGTACAAAAGTAAAGATGGAATAAGTGTATCTCTTGGCTTCCAGGTATTGCTTATTATTTTACTTATATAGCATGATATTTGAACTGTTCTAATAGGACAAACTTCCTCAATGCCTTCTTTAAAAGAAAGGAACTATTCCCCCTTTTTCCTTTCTACCCCAGGCAGCTGGAATTCAGTAGCTGGAAAACAAGCCCCTCAGCTTTAAGGCAGTATTCACTGTTGTCCATAAATGCTCTCACTCGAGGCCATGGATGATGGTGAGAGCCCTAAAGAAGAGCCCTCAGGAGATGTTTTGAGGCTCGATGACACCATTGCCTTGGTAGTGGAGTAATCGGATTGTTCCCTGAGCCTGATGCTGGTTCTTTCAAACTAGTCAAGGGCTCCCACAGTTTTCACCACTCAGTTCAGCTCTACTGCAGGTTGTGAAGCATACATTGGTCCCCAGATTCTGGCCCCGGTACGTCCACAGCAAAGATAGCCAACTTCAACGTCCACAAATACTTTCTATTGGTTTTTAGAAACCCAGCGTTTTCTGTAGCAATGATGGGATCACATGTGACTAGTCACAGAAGAGATGGTTTAGACTTTCCCTGTGGCCCTAGCAATTCAGTGTTTAAACAACATTTTAATGAAGATATAATTTAGAGAAACTGGAATACTGAGTCATTTTCCAAGACCACAAAGCACAGAGGAGACCGGGACTGCGCCAAAATAATGGGGTGAGCCTAACCCAAAAAAATCTCTAACTTATTAACAAAACGAGGTTCTCAAGATTTTTGTCAGTGAAGAGAACCACCCCGTACCCCCAGACTGAGGAATTGAAGGGCACTCCATGAGGCATGCTTTAAAAGTCAAGCAGACTAAACAATGATGACATAGGACCAACTCTCCCTTTGCCAGGTGAAAGGGTCTGAAGGCTGGACCATTTACTCCTGGGTCTAACTTCTGTGATAAGTGATGCCCGTTACAATGGATACTGCACTTGTGTTAATGGAAGCGAGAGCCTGTGTCTCAGTTCTATTGTTAGTTTAACCAATTCCTGCGCACAGCCCCCCTTTTCAGGTCACTGGACGCATCTCAGGGGAGACAATAAGGCTAAGAAAAATCAGAAGCCTTTCTAGCCGTCTTCTCTGCAGGCATTTTGACCCAGCGCCAGATGCTAAGAGCACAAACTTTTGGCGGGGCAAATCACTTTGATATGCTTTTCCCAGGGCTCAGAAAGGGAAGGCTAAAACAAAGAACTTGTGACTTGGGGGGGAGCAAAGGCATCCAGGAATTTATGAGGTAGCTCTTTTTTTTTTCTACCAAGAGGAAGGCCTCCACTGTGGGATGAGATCACCACTTATTCTGGGGCTTCTGAGAGAGCATGTTGGAAGCCCATGGGCATTTGCCGGGTTGGCTCTCAAGCCTTTGCAGCTACCCTGCAGGTAAAGCAGAGAACAGCTCCTGTTAGCAAAGGTTGACACTTCAGGCTTTTGTTTATCTTGGCGGCATCTTTACCCCAGTTTGGAAAAGTACTACTGGGTTCAAACCAGTTCTTCAAAAGCATTTGGGCTTTCTGTAAAGATATTTCTCAATGAATGAAGTCAGACAGGAAAAAAAATTGACTTTTCTTTTTGGATTTTATTGGAACAAATGGATGGGAAGCGTCTAAAGAAAACCCTTTCATTCTCTGGATCCTAGCTACCATGGCAATGACATTATTCCTTCAAAGATTACAGTTTTCATGATCCAGATTCCAATGTTGGAGAACAAATGTCATGGGATGAGTATGAGTTTGAATATTAGTCATGTCCCAAAAGTATCTTTTGTCACCTCTCTGAAGCAATGTGACATTTCCGACCTTGTCACCCCCACTGGAATAAGACAGGCTTTAAACAGTGACAACTTTTGGATGGTGTATGTCTCTGGATATCCGCCAAGAATTTGAGAAGTAAGAAATAAAACTCTTCTTCCGTTTTTGATGGAATAGAACTGATGCCAAGAAAATTACAGCATAAGTCCCAGGCCACCCTGCTGGTGCACCGATGACATCATAATTGGAGCTGAGCTCGGAAACTTCACAGGATCTCGGTGATCACGTTCACTAACTCCTCAGTCACCCCAACTGCTTTCTTCCCACTCTCAGGAATTAGTGAGGAAGCAGCATTGCCCAGCCCATGGGAAGCTGTAGCGACTCTTCTCATAGACAGAGGGTGGAAGGAAAGGAAAAGACTGTCCCTAATCTGCTCGCCCTGATCCTCTCTTCCTACGTTGCAGGCAAACAAGATCAAATAGAGGTGCGAGCTGGATCAGACTGAGCATGCCTGGAGGCACCCCCTGAAGTGACGCATCATTACTTGGGCCTGGCACACCTCTGCCTATTCAATACTAATGTTCATTTTCTTAATTGGCTTACAGTCACCAGCTTCCAGGCATGCTACTGAATCAAACACCCCATGAGACCCATTTAAAATGCAACTTATAAGAATTTGTTAATAGTTTACTAAATTTTCTTATAGTGTTATGACTCCCAAGACTCTTGGGCATGGTGATCATTCTGGAAGTGTGCGTGGGAGTTATGTCTTCAGAGAGGTGCGCTGAGGGTAATGTCACATGATGCTGAGACGAAGCACACTCAAAATGTCATTAATGATTTTCTAGAATTGGTTCTCAGGGAGATAAAAAGGAAAATCAAGGGTCCAGAGGAAAATCTTCACAAGCTGAGCTTGGCAGTGGTGGCACACATCTTTAATGCTAGCACTCAGGAAGCAGAGAGAGGCAAATATGTGAGTTTGAGATCAACCTGGTCTACAGAGAGATCCAGGACAGCCAGGGACAACTTGAGCTTCTGAGTCAGTGAAAGACGGTCTCAGAAAACCAAACCAACCAAGCAAACAAACAAAACAAACAAAAATCTTTCTCAAAGTAATCTGATAGCCTTTTTCTACTTTTCTTTTCCACTCTGTGGTGTTGTGGTATGTGTGAGTGGTGTGTGTGTGTATGTGTGTGTGTGTGTGGTGTATGTGCATGTGTTGTGGTGTGTGCATGTGTGTGTGGTGTGTGCATATGTGTATGTGGTGTGTGTGTGGTGTGTGTGTGGTATGTGTGTGCATGTGTGTATGTGGTGTGCACGTGTGTATATGGTATGCATGTGTGTGTGGTATGTGTGTGCATGTGTGTATGTGGTGTGTGTGTGGTGTATGTGTGGTGTGGGTGTGGTATGTAGGTATGTGTGTGCATGTGTGTGCGTGCATGTGCATGTGGTGTGTGTGCATGTGTGTGGTATGTGTGATGTGGTGTGGTGTGTGTGGTATATGTGTGGTGTGTGTGTGGTGTATGTGTGGTATGTGTGATGTGTGTGCATGTGTGTACATGTGGTGTGTGTGTGGTATGGGTATGTGTGTTTGAGAAAGAGAGAGAGACAGAGAGAGAGACAAAGAGAGAGAGACAGAGACAGAGACAGAGAGAGAAAGAGGTACAAAGGAAGGTATCAGATGTCCTCCTCTATCACTTTCTACCCTGTATAGTGAGACAGAATCTCTCACTGACTCAGAAGTTCAAGTGTTCTACAGGAATTGCTGCCAGAGAGCTCATGCCAAGCTCCACCCTCCAGTGCAGAACTGGCTGACACACATGGCGATGCCTAGCTTTCCAGTAGGTGCTGGGATCTGAACTCATGTCCTCTTGTTCTTCTAGTGAGCATGTTTACCCACTGAAGGCCTGCTTCTCAGCCTTCCTAATCCTGTGGCCCTTTCATACAATTCTTCCTGTTGTGGTGTGCCCCAAACATAAAATTATTTTGTTGCTACTTCGTAACTGAAATTTCGCTACTATTTTGAATTGCAATGTAAATATCTAATACAACGCATATCTGAGACGTGACCCCCAAGGGGGTCACGAGCTATAGGTTGAGAACTGCTATACCAGACAATCTTCTCTACCCTTTAATGATAATAAAATAATCTCCTTATGCATAGGAAACATTCATTGAATAGAGTCCACCATGCCTTTCCCATAAAGCAAAATGCTACAAAACAATATGGTAGTCCTGACAGCCACGAGGTACTAGAGGAGGCTACTGCAGTTCCTCCAGGCAACAGGGACGCATGAAGTGCTTCTCGGGAAGTGTGCAAATTAGATTCCACACAGATGACTGGGTTCTGCTGATGGTCAGATGCCTAGCCTGTCCGCAGTGTGTGCTGTCCATGTTCACCTTCATTGATTTTTATTTATATATAATTTATCGTATATAAATACAATTTACATATTAATTAATATATAAAGAAGTGGTATGACTGTGATACAGGTACACACATATATAAACATATACATGTGTGTGTTCTTTATTATCATTCGCCCTCCAAGCTTCTCTCATCCTCCCTTTCCTCTCTTGTATTCACTTTTAGAAAGCTGCATTTTCCAGCCCAGCTCCAATATTCATGACCATGCCTTCCACCACACTGACTCACCATAACCTTTTGCTACCAGGCAAGGGGAGAAGTGGTGTGTGCCTCAGCCAGGAGTGGTTCCTGTGTCCATTGCCCTTCATTTCCAAGGAAAAGACTTAGTTCAATAAGAAAAAGAAGAGAATTCCGGAACATCTCCTCCAACCAAAAAGGTCCACGAGGTATCCCAGGCTGGAATCTACTCAAAGTCTGGCATAAGGGGGCTGAGACCAGGAGCCAGCACCACAGCTAGAATAATAAGTGGGGTTTTATTTAAGTCTGTAGTCCAGTTGAGTATAAATATATAGATAGGCCTGTGTGTCATTTATTACAGTAACGGAGGGATAAACCTTAAAAGTCATGTGCATAATTTTTGGAACTCAACGTCTCCATCAGCCTTCCTAATATCTAAAAGCTAGCACAGAATACTATCAAAAAATAATTCTTCTTTTTCTTCTTGAAGTGAATTTAATCATGGGGATTTTAATTCAGTGCTAATGAACACAATTCTCAACACTCACAGAGCACTTGCGGCTTCACGACATGTATTATATTGAGATTTCACGGAGAGCCTCACAGTCGTGTCGTGAGTTAGGTGCTCTGATTAACCCTGGCAGACCTGAGGTGAGGAACCTGGGCAAGGTGTTTCACTTCTATATGCCTCAAGCTTAAAGCTTGGAAGTGGAGGAGCTATTGCTTAAGCCCAGAAAATCTGGTCCCACAGCTGGCCTGCTTAACTGCTCAGCACTCTACCTCCTCAAGATTTTACACTATAAATACTTGTGTAATTTGGCCTGACCCATTATATCCATTAATATTGCCTCCATAAACTCGATTACGGTGCCAATGTTTCTTGTTCCCTTTTCTTTCGAGAGAAAGAAGGAAAAATGTAAAATTAGAACAGCCCTTGCTCTGTTTGCCAGTGAATGACTTTATGATCATGTCAGCCAAGATTGAAATCCCCGTCTCAGAAAGAGTCCCCACCACCCACATTACCTTCATTGTTAATATTTATAACATGTGGCGAGAGGGTTTGGAACTCGGCTTCATTGTTCCAACAAAAATCCAAATTCTTCCAAATTGGCTCAGAGGACCTGCTCATGAGAGCTGGTCCTCGGTTGTAGGCCTCTTGCCAGTGTGTCCGACACAGGCTCAGAATCTGAATGTTATCAGAGCATCTTTTGGCTGGCGAGAAAGAGCTCCAAGTGTCAATGGACTCCACAGTGCATCTCCAAAACATAATTCTCTCACATCTGTATGTAAGAATTTAACCAAAGGGTCACTGTGAAGAGAAATGGCAGACTACGCGAAGACCTGTTCATATTCCTCTAGGAAAGTTATCAATTGCAACATAATTCAGAGCAGTCTAAACCATGTGCCTTCAGAAATAGTTAGCAATCATTCTTAACGCTAGTATTTAACTTTATTAACATGCAACCTACATTTTTGGTTTCGGTTAAAATGGTAAGCGTGAATATTTTCCAGCATTTCTGTTTTTCAAAGTTGTTTCCATGGGGATAAAAAACCAAGCCAGGGTCCAAGAAGATTAACTAATGATCAATCACTGTGATACCGGAAGAAATAGTAATCAATTTGTAGGATGCTTTTCTTCTCTTATTTCTCTAAGAATCCCCAAGGATAACATCAAAGAGGGTTCTGTTTCAGGCGTAAAGAAGCCCTTCATCTTCTCGCTAATCCTTCAGGGTCTAGATGTGCAGGAAATATGGATGAATTGCCTCTGCCCCGTCCTCCGAAACCTAATACAACAGAAGCAAGCTGTCCTGCCAATACCCTCAGTAGATAATGCCATTTTAATAACCTTCTGGGTAATATTCACTTATACCCATGTGTTCTTTTATATTCCCATCTCACTGAATATGTATATACATGCAAATACATATATGTGTATATATCCTCACATTTTCTACCAATCACCCTGAACATCAAATGTTCCCATTTTTGTCTTGGAGGAAGACACACTGTCTTTTTAGAAAAATAGACAAAAAGGAAGTAGATATGAGATGCCACCCTACTAACTAATAACAAACACCAAAATAATAAAATTATACCAAGTCTACTGCATACATAACCAGTACATTATAGTTTAAAGTATGTACTATTTCATATCATATTTATAATCTTAGGAACCATTTCCTAGTTGTCTTTTACTTTTACTCTTACTTTAGCCTGATAAATATACCAAAACCTCATGCTAAGGAATATCTGAAGGGGCCGCACATCCAACCAGACCCCATTATATGACAAGTTACTCATCGTACACAAGTAGTTTAACATGGGCAGATATCACACAGTGTTTTTAGTTTCTATCTTCTGGATCCCCATACCAAAAGGCCAAAGAAGAACCCTAATAGTATGGCTGTGGTCTGTAGTCCAGTTGAATATAAATATATAGGCCTACATATCATTTATTACAGTAACGACCACTTTCTACACACTCCATGGGGCCTAAAAGGTGGAGCATCCACCTCAGTGGGATCAGTGGCCTCCTTGCCAGTAGAGACATCACCAGAGACAGGTTGAGGTACCCACAGGCTCAGCAACAGCAGACATGGGGTTACCCTTAGCGTCAAGATAGCAAGCAAACATCGGTTCAGAACAGAGACATCAGAGGGAGAACACCCAGTACCACGTGATAGCCAAAGGGACCCATTTCCACATCATTCACTCCAAACAACATTCAGGGAAATTAAGTATGAACATTATGAAGTCACTGGGATTGTCATACAATAGGTGAGGATGTGCCCCCAGTATTATATTGATATTGTAATAGTGATTTAGTTCCATAACTTCAGACTAGGATGCACCTGAAAACACAGTGTCCTCTGCTTTATTTAGTCACCTGTTGCTACATAACCAGTCATTCTAAACTAAATGGTTTAAAATACTTGCTTGCCTATTTTATGGTTCTCTGCGCTTGGGCTCAGATGGTATTTCTGCTTCATGTTTGCTCTCCACCCCAGTGCTGGGATCAAATCTAGGGCCTCTTTGTGGTAGGCAAGTGTTTTCTCATTGGGCTGCGTGTCCCGCTCAGTAAACTTCTGCTCCACTGTGGATGAGGTCGCAGTCAGCAGGATGCCCAAGACAACCCACCTCATGTCTGCTCCACTATGAATGAGACTGCAGTCAGCAGGATGCTCAAGACAGCCCACCTCATGTCTAAGCACTTAGCTCTGCTGATTGAACAAATAGCATCCGACACAACCTCCTGTAGCCCAACTCAAGATTAACCCCAAAATGGATTCAATACTACTCTCCCAAATTCTTTTAATTAAAGTAGTCACAAGTTCAGTCGAAGGTCATGGCAGAGTAACACATAAAGCAGAAGGATGGAGAATTTGTGTTTGTGGTCATCTTTAACCCTGAAGGACCTTCAAACAGTCTTCAGGAAAGAGAACATGCCAGAAGAGGACAAGATGTGTATAACTAACTGGGGTAGGATGAGAGGGGAGCAGGAGGGGTGAATGGGGCAGGGTAAAATGGGTCTGCAGAGAACTTGCCAGTCTGACCCACCTGGCTGTGGTTATGCCTCGGACTGCTTTGGCCTACACTTTTCAGACTCACTTTATGGCTCTGTGCAGTGTATATATTTATAATAACTTGTATGTGTATGCATGTCCAAGTGCACATGTGCAAGTGTTTATGTTTATGCATGTGTGTATGTGTGCATTAATGTGTGTATATATGCACATGTGTATGCATGTGCGTGTTTGTGTATGTACATGTGTGTGCATGCGCACGTACATATGCATGAATGTATATTTGCATGCGCGTACATCAGCATATGTGTATGTGTGTGTGTGTGTGTGTTGGAACACACGTGGAAGTCAGTTCTCTCCTTCCACCATGTGGATCCCAGGAATCGAACTCAGGTCATCAGGGTAGGCTGAAGGACTTTTGCTCTCAGCCATCTCCCAACCCTCGTCTTGGTGTCTTTACACTAGAATGCTGAGTGGAAAACACCAACTTCTGCAGAGCAAACCACTGTGCTCTGTATCTGCTCCACTTTGTGCTTGGAATTTTATGTTCCCAACTTAGTAGGAAAACCTGAGAGAGCTCGACTGCCATTAGCTTTGAGTGGGGTGTGTGTGTGCACGTGTGTATATGCACAGCAACCCACAGAGAAAGCACTCCAAGCAATGCATATCTGTGCCATTTTGATGGGAACCACACTAAAAAAAAATGCTATTGTTTAAAAGTTAACTTAGTGTTTTTAAATTTTTCAAGATCTTCTCATGTAGGAACTAATTTTCCTCATAACAGAGTGACTGGCCCAGCTGCCCAGGTTACCTGCCTATGGTCATGAGACTAAAGGTAAATATTATCCATTCCAAATGCTTTGTCATTGCTCTAACCCCCCCTTATACAGTGTGAGGATGATTATGATGGAAAAAGGAGGTACAAACCCAGCTGTTGTGTAGTCCAGCCTGGGCTAGGGCTGCTGACTTCTCTGCAGAGTCTGGGCTGTTTAGAACACTTGTGCTGGAGCAAATTGCCATCCTGTAGGGACCATATGCAGGCACAAACTGTCCACTAACAGCATCCCTATACTCAACAGGCAGAATCCTGTCTCATAATGCTGCTGAATCCAGGCACTCAGGGAGTACATAAAAGCCAGTAGGTGGGCAGCAGGCCAGCACTGTGCCTGCCAACAGAAAAGGGGAGCTCAAGAGAAGCAAATCCCAGCTGATAGAATGTCTGGCCTGCTGGGATGGCAGCCAGGTTGAGTGTGGATCCTGAACTGTCAACAGAAGCCCACATCCTGGGGGCTAACGTGACCACCACCTTTCAGTGCCTCAGTTTCCCCCAGAGCAAATTAATAGCTGAGTCCTTGGCTACTCCTAAGAATGCTTTAAGGATGAGTGAGATAATTTCCCCAAAGTGTACCGAGGAGAATGCCTGAGAGCTATATAAAGATATGGTGTACCAGAAATGCCTTCCGGGGCTAGCTGGCGGGCTTCAAAGCCTTGCTCCCGTTCATTGGAAGAAAAAGACACAAAGGCAGCCTGGTTAATAACATAGATTCACACTGAGTCCGAACATCGGACTACCTTGGATGCTGACATTTGAAGACAAAACTGTGTAGAACATCATTACCAACAACAACCACATAATAATAAGTTCCTGCTTCTCAGAAGCTGGTCTGGCTACACAGGCTGTTTCCCGTAACTGTCAGACAGCAGGCAGCACAGTTTCTTCCTCGGCCGACAGCCATTCCTACAAAGCCATGTGTTTTTTTCAAGTAGCCTATGGTGACACAGCAACCCAGACATATGGTGTCATTATTCAGCCGACACAAATTTGACACTTAAGGGAATTTATTATATTTTGCTTTGCTCCTGGTGCCTGAGAGACTCTGCCACTGTCTCTTCATAGAGCTTGTCACAGATGTTGATGTATTTTCCTCCTCCACAGCCAGGTTTTACTGCGGAAACTGATACAACTTCACGATAGAATTTCTAGATGAATTATTCACGCATTGCACGCTTTCTGCACACCGGAGCCTGAAGAAATCTCCACGACTCCATCAACAGTCTTTCTCCTGCTCTTTCACCGAGCATTCTCTCCTGCTTTTAACCGTTTCTTTTATTGCCTTTGTAATCATAATGTTTTGTATAAAGTATTTCATAGTTGATAGCTTCATTAAAATACGTCCACAATATTTCATATCAATATACAGTAAAACTACCGAGGCGGTGAGGTGAAACTGATCTATTTCAACAGGAATAAACCATATGGGCTCAATTCTCGTCAGCTCAACTTTTGCTCACTTAAAAAAAATGCAAAAACCTGAAGTCAATTCTACTTGCAATGATTTATAGAGCAATTCCTGAGATATCTCAATGTTTGTTGTTTTAGACAGAAAGGGTCTCTCTTAATGCTAATACCATGTGTGGAGATGGGTTTTTAATTGAAAAGAATTTTCAACATGATGGAAAAAGAGTTGGATGAACTCATCACTAGCTTCGGAGGAAAGATTAATGTAACAAAAACACATCAAGCTGCTTTAATACCTGGAGAAGCTGGAAAGAAACCTCGAATGACATTATGGGCTGCGGTATATGGGAGTGAATAGCCTTCACGGGACACAGGAAGCCCAGTGAAGAATTAAGAACCGTAATTACAGTTTTTAAAGCACACTGCCCTGCTGACCTTGAAGATTTAAGACTTTGCCTGGGGGTCATTTCATGACCTAGTTTTTGTTTTGTTTTCTTTCATCATTTTTTTTAAACTACCAACTGAAATAATTTTTTGACATCATTCAGTTAAATCCAAGTGTCTGGAAAGTTCAGCTCTTCCCCCCCCCACCCCACCTCTGCCTTCTTTGTAATTTAATGAAATGCTCCAGGACACGTTTTCAAGTCAGAAAGCTCCTTCAGAACCCACTCTCCTCTCACAGCCCCACTCATTCTTACAACAGATGGCAAAAGGGTTGCACAGGCGCACAAAGGAAGATGAAATTCTACCTAATGACTGTTATTATTCGAGCGCATACAGGCTAAGTGCAGTGGGCGTCATTTACAAGGCTTTGACGTCCATCCATGCATAATTTCCACATTCATTGTCTATGGTCCCAGCCTCTTCCCAGTCTCGAAGACCTCCCTTCTCAGAGCCATGTTTAGCTACAAATGCTTGCATGCCCAACTCCTAATTGTTCTTTTTCCCCCTTCTTTGAAATACGTCAGTCTCCTCTTCAAATCTGGCGGTATTTCTCTGTCTTAGTTCAAGCACCACCATGTTTATCTAGATATTAATGAAATCTGGTCTGTCTCACCTTCCAGCCTCAGAAATGCCCATGCAATTCTGCTCTTGATCTCTATCTGCCCAGAATCTCTAGTAGTTTTTATTAATTTATGAATGACATTTTATTTAGAATTAGATGAGATAGATAAGTAATAGATAAATGATAGATTGATGGATGGATGGGTGGGGAGGCTAGGCTTATGCTGACATTTAAAATATCAGTTTATTGAATCGCCATAATGGCCCTGTGGGATAGTAGCTCTCACTTCCCCTTTAGAGGTAAGGCACAGAGAAGTTAAAATACTTGCTCGAGGCAATCTAGATAGAGAATGATGGAGCCATGATTTTATCTCAACCAGTATAATACGTGGCCCCATATTAGAGTAAGTAACACCCACATGACATTTTCTATTATTAAATATTTCTATTTTATTCTTAATTTGACCAAACTCTTCAGTAAGATGCTGGCTACCCCTAAATTAATTTTGTTTTTCACGTTTAAGTATAAGAATTCCTCTGTATACTAATTGCTTTCATACCCCTGTATGTGTCCAGCTCTTGTAGTTGCTTCTGTTTTCCTACCCAACCTGCTTTTCCCTTTCTTTATCTTTGGCATGCATCTATCAAAGCACATAAACCATAGCATTTCGCAAGGTAGTACACCCATCTCTTGCAGACTGTGTTACAGCTCAAAGAAAGATTTTTTCCACCTCGTATCAGTTTCCTTCTGTCTTTGCTCTCTTAATATATGCAGGAACGCAAGCCAAGTGTCTACACTTCCTTCCCCAAATTTTCTCAAACTCTTCTCCTTTTCCTGAAGCTGGTTCTCATAGGTAGAACTTTGAGGCTGGGTTAATAGTGCTCCCATGATGACCTAGAGGTGGCTTGACTCTCAATGACTATCCCACCCCATCTCACAAAACTGCCTCTCTCCACACCATCAGATTACAAAATAAGACCCTGTATTATAATGTGTTAGGGAACCTGCACTGGTTGGTTTTTGTCCCTTTGCCTTACACTAGAGTCATCTGGTGGGAGGGTAACATCAATAGAATTGTCTCCTTAAGATTGGGCTGTAGGCCTGTCTGTAATGTATTTTCTTGATTAATGAGTCATAAGGAGAGGGCCCAGGCCACTGTGGGTAGTGCCACCCCTCATCAAGTTGTCCTATGTTGTATGAGAAGTCAAGCTGAGCAAGCCATGGGAACAGCCAGTAAGTAGTGTTCATCCGTGCGTTGCGTCCTTTCCTTCCTTAGCTTCCCTCGATGACGGGCGGTCACCTCTAAGTCAAACCAATCCATTCCTTCTCCGTGCATTTGCTCAGAATGTTTATCACAGCAACAAAAAGGCAACTGTGTGTGACATCCATGATGTGACACTAGAGGTTTTTCTTCATTTGTTCACTTATTCGTTCATGAGAAATCTCTCAGAGCTATCTAAGCATCAAGAACTTCTAGGCTCATGCCATCTTCCTGCCTCAGCCTCCTAAGTGATGCTAGCTAGGGGCTCATGGAAGCAATGGGAATTTTTAATACATGAATGTACAGTTCCATTATGCTTTTTACTTCCTGGTTGAGTCTGCTAGCTTTATTTTCAAACAATAATGTAATTCAAAAAACATAGACCTTGCTCCTCCTTTCCTTGCATTTTTCATCAAACCAAGCACAAGGCAACACTATCCAATCAATCCCCCACTAAAGGCTTGCTGTGTGAATGGGTAAGTTATTAAAATTACCTCAGGAAATGAAGATCTGTGGCCTGGATTGCCAAGTGTTAAAAATGGCAGCACTCAAAAATATATAGTCAACCACACATTAAAAAGCACTAAGAATAACTCAATATTTCTTGTATGGAATGGTTGCATTTTCTTCTGAGAATCCATATGTTAAAGTCTCTCTCTGCATTTCCCCTGTGAGCACTTAAACCCAGGGCTCACAGTGTACCTGGCTTCAAACCAAACACATTAGTTATTTTGGAACTGTTGAATTAATAGTCATTCTCCCACTTGCAGATCTACCTCAAATAAAATTATATTTCATTTGGATTAAGGGTTATAACTTATAAACTCGGTTTCAGAGAACTGCACCGCCATAGCTCTGGAGCACGCATCCCACCGCTGCGTTCCCAGAGTCCCAGAGAGGACGAGGACCTGCTCATTACACACAAAGAGGAAACCCTCATCTTTCTGCATAGAGTGTGAATAATGAAATCCATTTCCTTACACTAAAACCAGGATGACATGGTGACAATATGACTCTGAGGCCAAAGGCCAAAGCCATAAGCAGAGTCTAGAAAACATTTTGGTAACTCAAAAGTGAAAGTGGAATTTCGGAACAGGGGCGCGATAAGCAACTATCAAATGTCTCCAAACAGGCAAAATGAATAATTGACTGTTAGAAGTTAGTTTTATAGAAAACTAAGCCTCTTACCATTTCTACTATGAAATAGACCTATTATTAATAAATAAATCTATTTCTACTTTTAACTTGCGCATGTATAATATATAATATACATGGTGTGTGTGTGTGTGTGTGTGTGTGTGTGTGACTATAGGTGCATGTGTGCATGTGTGTAGAGGCTAAAGGTTGATCTCCTGTGCTTTACCTCTTTCCAGCTTACCTTTTTGTGACACAGATTCTATCATCAAACATGAAGCTAACTGATTACTAGGCTGGCTAAGCAGTGAGCTAGGGAATCTGCCCAGCCCTGCCTTCCAGGAAGAGCAGTCACACATACTTGATCTCCTACTCAGCTCTTAAAAGGGGCTAGAATTCAGGTCCTTTACCAAGCACATCACTCAATGAGTCCTCTCCTAGCTTATTAGCTTAAAAAATTAAAAAAAAAACACTTATAGTACCTATAGACTATAGTATAGAATACTGCTCATCTGTAAAGAAAAATGAAATCTTGGAATTTTCAGGTAAGTAGATGGAACTAGAAGACCATACTGAGTATAATAACCCAAATCCAGAAAGATGATGTCTCATGTTCTTTTCATCTCTGGTTCTTCCTGATATAAGTGTAGTCCCTGCCCTGCATGGAGAAAGAGTCTCCTTCTAAAAGAGACCATTACAGAGAACCGCACTGATAAGATGCTGAGCTGTGGAACCCAGCCAGTCCCTGCAGATACATTTACAGCACATCTCCCCCACCTACAGCTCGGAGGTCACTTTAAAAGAGAGGATGGAAAGATTTTAAAAGCCGGAGGACCAGGGAGTTTGCTAGAAGTATCAGAGAAGCTACACACATGATGTCTTTCTTCAATGTGGCTGCCTAAACATGGACCTGAACACAGACAACACTAATAGACCTGCTAACGTAGAGGCAGCTCACGGGGCCCTAGCCCTAGACAGAGAACTGCAGATCACTAAGCAACGCCGAGAGAAGGAAAAACAGTCTAACCCAACCGCCCAAAAGAGAGGCCATGGATTTAAAGGAAAGGGAAGTAGGGTTATATGGGGGAGGGGCTAAAGGGAGGAAATTATAATGAAAAAATTAAAAGCATTGTTATTTGAATTTTAAAAAGAAACCACATTTCAAGGGGTAAGGGAAGCTCAGCCCAAGTAATATGACATGACAATGAGTTGGATAATCATGGTCTTGGAAACAAGCCTGCCGGCCTGGAAGAAAAAGAACAAGAAATACTTTTCAAGCAGTTTTATTGCTTAAGCTTGGTAGAGCAAGAGAAGTCAGACAGCACCAGGTCCCTTACATAGCAGCTATAGATCAGAATCAAATAAGTCAAGACCTGCTTCTCCATCAGGGAGAGCATGACAGTCTTGTCTCTTTTCATTGTTCCCACCACAGTGCATTGGAGAACCTCAGGCTCCTTTCCAGAGTGGACGAGCCATGGATATATATATAGTGCAAGCCCTGCGGCCAGGTTAGAGGCCTGTATTTGATATCTACGGCTCCCACTTTAGAAGTTGTCTCTTATTTTATTGGAATTCAAGCTAGTGGCTTTTACGTGACTCTACACTAGGGCAAAATTTGTTTGGCAATTTAAATATATTTTTCCAAATGAGTAGATTTTCACATAGGAATGATTGTCGTTAAAAACAAACAAGCGAGACGCTGTGGGAACCAGCTAGTTGCAGTCTGGTTATGGGCAGTTATAGGACCTAGAAAAGGCCCTTGCCCTCCAAGTGGCCCCCAGGCCCATAGGGAACACAAATAAACAAGTCAGTGTTAAATGAGAGATTAGTGTTTTCAATTATCTCCCTAAAGTGATAAGGCTTAGAAATGCTTATGAGAAAGACTGTTCTTCAGCCTGGACACTGCAGGGAGGCCAGATAACTTCAGTTATTGGATTTGGTTATTATGGAGGTCAAATAGAATGGAGGTGGACGAGGAGGTTTCAGCACACACTCTGGGAATGGGAGTGAGCACTGGGTCACTAGTGGTAAGTATGTGATGCAATGCAAAACATCCCAGTGCTGCCACACCCTACGTTGAGACACTGCAGACAGGCAAAGGAAAAGTCTTTGTCTTCCTAGTCTGTAATTTTATCATGCAGCAAACCTCACAGTGTGCCATCCCCATCACAAGGTAGAGCAGTATTTGGTTACACGCCAGAGTCTCTTGTTTTTCCAAAGACAAGCATGAATTTCCTTCTGCTCTAAGCAAACAGCCTTTCCCACAATCTTCCCCATGGGCGTGATTGCACAAGAGACAACTCTCTGCACAGCTCTTTTCCAGCTTCTCCACTTGTCTGGTACGGACAAAAACAACACCATGAACGACATAATGATCCCAATAGACAGAGTAAGAGATAAAACTTTGTGTCTTTTGGTATTTGTTGAAAAATCCAAAAGAAATATTATTGCTTAATAACCAAATAGACCTCATGTTTAAGGCCATGGTCTTTCTCATGAAACTAAGTTTTTACACCTTTTATAGGCATTTAGGTATGAGGAAGAATCAAGAGAATAAGCTGTAACTTGAAGGTGCACCAAACCGGGGACCCAGATTCAGTAGCAGGGCAATTCCTCATAGGACCCTCGGGGACTTTCTGCCAGGTGGGAAGTCAGTTTCACTAATGTATAAATCTCAAATGCTGAGGCTTTTTACCAGACCCACTCTTTTTATTCCATTGCTTAATTTGTTTATCTCCTTGAACACAGGACTTGGCTCCATTCTATATCCTACTGCCGCTTTTCTCCTCAAATTGCACATTTTGTATTTTTCCTTGCTCAGCTTGCTCCTTTTCATTATAAATCATCATTAGAGTTAACTCTAGTAACCACACAACAGTGTCTATACTAGGCTGTTTTGCGATTTCCTTAGGCAATGCAGTTAATCAAGGCTCTTCACTTTAACCTCCAGCAGACTTCTCAGACCAGACAAGGGCAGAAAGTAGTCCTACCCGTGCCCCAAATATCACAAGAACGATCTCTAGGCAACATACTAAAATTCTTCTCCTCTGAAACTTCTTGAGCCAGTGCCCCACAGTTCAAAATCTCCATGCCCATACTAGTATGCTCCATTAAACAGTGCTTAAATCATTCCACTGCTTTCCTAGCTCAAAGTACCAAAATCCAAAGTCCTCCAAACAAAAACATGGTCAGGCCTGTCATAGCAATACCCCAATCCCTGGTACCAATTCTTGTCTTAGTTAGGGTTTTAATTGCTGTGAAGAGACACCATGACCACAGCAAATTCTATAAAGGAAAACAGTTGATTTGTGCGGCTTACAGTTTCTAGGGTCTGGCCCATTGTCATCTTAGCAGGAAACATGGTGGTGCGCAGGCAAGCATGGGTCTGGAGAGGGAGCTGGGAGTTCTATAGTTTGACCCATAGATGGCAGGAAGTGAACTGTGACACTGGGCATAGTTTGAGCATGGGAAACCTCGAAGTCCACCCCTCATTTGTACACTTCCTCCAACAAGGCCACACCTCCTAATAGTTCCACTCCCTTTGGGGGCCATTTTCTTTCAAAGCACCATAGCATATATCCATAAAATTAGCACATACCCATTCCTTTTCTATTACCTTGCCATATAGCGTAATATCAGTGTTAAATTTTTATTTGTATTTATATTATTATACTTACATTACATGATCTCAAAAGAGAAAGCAAGGACTTTGTCACATATTTGGGGGTTAACATTGGTAGTTTTTTTGTTTGTTCGTTGTTGTTTTTTAGAGACAGGGTTTCTCTGTGTAGTCCGGACTGTTCTCGAACTCACTCTGTAGAACAAACTGGCCTCAGATTTACAGATATCCACTTACCTCTGCTTCCCAAGTACCCGGATTAAAGTTATGCACCACCAGCATCCTGGCATGTTGGAGTGTTTTTATTTGTATGTGGGATGGTCTTATCATATCAGGAAGATTCTGTCTTTATTTGGAAATTACCAATGAGATAGAATATGTGGTTGGGTGTCAGATTGCCAAGGAGTGGACTTATAAGGTTGGCCATAGTTACAGAATTTATTAACTATCAAGTCTACTGATAGTGAGAAGTGATTCCTAAGAGATAAGCCTTCAGGCATGTATTTGACAGTATTTTCAGAGAGAACTTAAAAGGGAAAAACTACCTCAATATAGGTGGCACCTTCAAGCAAGCAAAGAGATCTGTATACGTACACCTTGTCTACCCAGCTTTTCCTCTGATCAGTGTAGTTGGGGCTCTTTCTCTCGAGATCAATCTTCCAGGTGCCAGTGAATCCGAGGCTCAGATGATTGCTCCTCGTGATGCACTCAGGGCCACGGTTCCAGTCATCCCAGAGGTCACTCGGGATCTTGGAGGTTGCTTGGTGATGACTCAGTGTTCCTGGAGGTTGCATGGTGCTCCTGGGGTCACTCTGCAATCCTGGAGGTTGTTTGGGCCTGCTCCCATGAAGGTCACTTGCTTGGGACTGCTCCTGCTGAGGTAACTGGCTCTGGCCTGCTCTGGCAGAGATCCCTGGCTCAGCCTGGTCCCACAGAGGCCTCTGACTCAGGCCTGCTACTTCCCTTGTACCTGCTCCTGTGGAGGTTGCTGCCTAGGGCTTGCTTTTGCAGAGGTCCCTGGCTTGGGCCTGGTCTCACAGAGATCTCTGGCTCAGGTCTGCTCCCTCAGCAGTAGCTCCCATGTACCTGTTCCAGCTCCTGCAGAGGTTGCTTGCAAGGATCTGCTCAAGTGGAGGTAGCCCGAAATCTGTATGTGTATGCAGAGAGATCTGAGGGAAAAGATGTGTATATATGGCTGCTTTCAGGTATCTTTTTGACTGACTGCTTCTGTTGCTGCTGTACTAGTCTTCCACTGACATTAGACACTACCCACCTTCCACTTTCAACGTAAACTCATTACTAGTGATTCACCTGGGATCCACCAGGCTTTCGGCAAAAGATTAGGATTGCAGAAGTGTCATCTTTCTCGGACTGAGCAGAATCCAGCATGCAGGTACCCAGTGTTGGAAAGTCCCCTATCTATAATAAAACTCTCTCTCTCTCTCTCTCTCTCTCTCTCTCTCTCTCTCTCTCTCTCCTCTCTCTCTCTCTCCACTCTCTCTCAACTCTCTCTCTCTCTCAACTCTCTCTCAACTCTCTCTCTCTCTCTCTCTCTCTCTCTCTCTCTCTCTCTCTCTCTCTCTCCTGTTTCTTAGAGATCCCTAAAGAAATAGAAGCCTAATATATGTTCTCTTATTTGTTTGAGGCCTTTCTACTGGGGTCTAGCTCAATCTCCAAAAAAGTAAGAAACTCATTGTCCTAGTTTCATCCCTGTCACTGTGATAAAACACCCTCACAGAAAGCAACATAAGGGAAAAAGGACTTATCCAGTTTACAATTCAAAGTTCCAGCTCACTATTGTGGCGAAGTCAAGGCAGGAGCTTAAAATAGACATACCCACACTCCAGAACAGAGAGAAAATGAATGAACACATGCTAGTTGTGTCCAGCCAGTTAGGTACACTTAGTCCAGGATCCAAACTCAGGAAATGATGTCACTCGCGAAGGGTGAGTTTGTCCACCTCTACTAACACAGTTAAGGCAACCCCCCACAGACATCCCTGATATAGACAGCTTCTTGCTGAGACCCCTTTCCCAGGTAATTCTATACTGTGTCAAGTTGACAATTAGAACTAGCCATCCCAGATACTACCAGAGTTTGGAATGAAACATTTCATAAACAGCTTGGTTTACAATCTATCAATGTTCAATGACAGGGCTTTCAGGAAATGATTGGCTCATGAAGGGTCTGATCTTTTTAATATAGGTTCACAACATGACAGACTGTGCTTGGGGATGTGGCTCAGTAGCATAGTGCTTGTGTAGCAAGCATAAGACTCTCAGGTGAACCACCAGAACCGGAAAAGCAAAGGAACATAGCTGAATTGACAATTAGGAAGTGGTAAAAACTAAAGCAGGTGGAGTGTAACATGAAGGGGCCCTGCTTGTTGTTGGGGGTTTTGTCCTGCCCGGTACCCCCAGCTGTTTATCCCCAAAGAAAATCACACATAGGTCTCCATAAATTATAAGCTGATTGGCGCATTAGCTCTAGCCTCTCACTGGCTAACTCTCACATCTTGATTAACCCATTTTTCTGATTTATGTTAGCCATGTGGCTCAGTACCTTTTTTCAGTGGGGCAGATCACGTCCTGCTGCTTCGGTGGTCTGGGCAGGAGTGGGAGGAATCAACTTCCCCCTTCCCAGAATTCTCCTGTTCTCATTGCATCATTTCTACTTCCTGCCTGGCCAATCAGCGTTTATTTAAAACATGATTGACAGAATACAAACAATTCTCCTGCACCATTGGAGGTCCAGAGGGGTGCCCTTGAGGAACTTAACTTGCCCCGTGAGCCTTCGTGCTCTTCTGCACTTTCTCTGACGTGACATTCTGAACTACCACAGGCCCACAGTAATGAAGTCAGCCGGCCAGGAACAGGCGCCATGAGTCACAGTAATCAGTCCCTTCTTCAAGCTGTCTTTCTCAAGCATTTTGTCACAGCAAAAGACAGTTGGCCGAAACAGGCTGACAGAGAATAACCATGAACAGCATCCCTCCTCCAGCCAGGCCTATGCTCCTCTGCCCTGTCTCTGCCTTGGAATGACTCACTCCTTCTCAGGGAGCTTCCTGAACTTCCTCCAAGCAGCTGCCCGACATGAGCATCCTGTACTTTTCAGATATGCTCAAATCTCAAAGAACAAACAATGTGTGTTCACACTGAGGCCCTTGCTGTCAATAAGATAGAAATTCATAACTCCCAGTTTCTTCATGAATTACTTTAATATGAAATCCACCCACTAGTTAGCAACGAAAGGGCACTTTACGTCTTTCAAACACTGTTTGTCCACCTTCTCACCTCTAGACCATATACACTTGTCCACCTATATCCCTAAATTTGGCAATTTCTGTTCTCTTCATTCTTTTACCCAAACTAAATTTTTATTTATCTTGATAGCCCATATGCAACAAACATATTCAATCCATACATTTTCAGACGACAGAATTTTTTAATATTGTGTCCACTATGAACAGAGCTTTCTTTCATCCATTGGTGAAATGTACAGGGTGCACTAATTTACAATAATGAGACAATTTGCGGAGAAACGTTACTAAGATGCATGCCAGTTTATTTTAACTTTTAACTTTGAAGATAATTCATGCCGTGAAGCTTTTATTCATATTACCCTGGAAGGCATAGCGGATGATGTCAGCCTCCTGCCGCAGTGAGAGTGTATGCTAAGACGTTTGAGAAAGTCTTCGTAAACTGTTTGTTTCAAAATTAGCCGTAGAAGGCATAAACACAATACACTGAGATATACGCAGGAATCTTCTTGAGGAGTGCAAAACAGCCTCTTTAACAGCTCCAGTAGGTTTCTAGAAGGAGTGATGTACTCACTGCCTCTCTCTGGTAATTTGTTTCCCATTGGATCCCAGTGAGTTCCCCAGTTGTCTCTAATCTCTCCCAGCACCTACTACAGCTTCTCAGAATGGTCCTCATCTCATGGGCTATTTTGTGCTTCTTCTGGTAGACAAAGAGTGGCTGAACGATCTCAAGAGCTGACAAACTGTCTGTCCAAAGCCAGAGCCAATAAGCTTGGCAACCACTTTAGAGAGCAACAGCTCTTTTGAGTAGATTTAAGACGCTTTCTGTCAGTCTCAGGGCACTTGGAACAGATTAAATGATCTATGTATATCGCATATGCATGGCAGATTTCAAACAAGCAAACCTTGCAGACATAAGCGCACGCCCCACCACAGCTCCACCCGTACTTTCCAATTTGACTCACTCCCAATGAGTTTTTCCATGAATCCATGAATTTTGATGAATCCTTTCAACTTGAATTTTACAGTTTTTCTTCATACATACAGTAATGTTCCTGGAATCAGTAGTTAAAGTCTTGTTTAACCTCAAGTCATTTTGAAACAATTATATCTTTTAAGTCTGCAAGAGTCCATTTTGCTGTCAAAAGATAATACTTTGACAGCAAATGTCAAAAGCAATGGCATGTATAAAATCTGTGTTTTTATAGATCTGTATATATTAAAAGGAAAATGAGAAATCAAAGGGACTTTCGGCAACTCATAATGAGATGCATCATTTTGAGACACCAAGACAGAGAAGCAAGGAAAAATGATTTT
This sequence comes from Alexandromys fortis, assembly GCF_014885135.2. Lineage (NCBI taxonomy): Eukaryota > Metazoa > Chordata > Mammalia > Rodentia > Cricetidae > Alexandromys > Alexandromys fortis. The sequence goes on from NW_026067923.1 coordinate 7,754,299, forward strand.
ACGATAAGAATGTGAAGTTAGCAAGGGGTAGCACCCAGATTATAACCAGAGCTGTGGGGTCTATATGGCTGCCTGCTTTGAGAAGGTACCGCCTAGTGGCCATGACAAGTACTGCCCCCGTAGGCATTACCCAAGCTCTGAGGACATGCTTTTCTGTCTCCACTCATGTCCCTTGGGGACTTTAACTGGTTAACTGTATGATAATATTAGTGACCCCATTTGAATCATGGCTTGATTGTGGGTCTTAGAATCTGCTGATTTCAGGGCATCGTTTGTATTAGCAAAATGTCCAACACACCAGGCAATCACGCCCCAATTCTGTGACCTGTTCTTTCTCTGCTCCCTGATGCCCACTGTTCCCAAGACCATGACATCGGAAACAGACGTCCATCCTTCATTGCCTGTTTTCTCCTCGTGCATTGAAAGGTAGAATACATCCACACTGGTCTGCTCGCTTCATTGCATTCAGGGAGTATTACAGGGATCTGCAAGCATGCCCATGAAAGGATCTCTGACCAGCACCCAGTCACCACTATAAGTCATGCATTTTAAGCCAAAACACACCAGCTAAACAAGTGGTTCTCAAACTATGGGTCAAAGGACACTTTTAATGAGGTCCCATATCAGATATCTTGCATATCAGATATTTGCATAAGATTCATAACAGTGGCAAAATTACAGTTATGAAGAAGCAACAAAAATAATTTCATGGTTGGGCATGAGGAATTACCCCAACATGAGGAACTGTATTAAACGGTTACAGCTTTAGGAAGGTTGAGAACCACTGGTCTAAACCAAAACATAGTCTGCCTGTTACTACTTCTTCCCTAAGAAGTGAAAAGTTAAATTTATTCTCTAGAAAACTCCCTAAACACAGACTAACACTTGGTCTCCTTTTCCTTCATTTCCTTAAGGCAAAAAAAATATATATAAACAGGACTGTAAGAAATCCGGTGTGCCTGGAGAGTTGAGTCCTTTTGCTTTCGACTTGTTCTGAGGCATTCCTTTGAGAAAAGTGAGGTGTTCTCTCGACACGAGCAACTCCAGATCCCTTTTCCTTGAGCACACTACAACACTACACTGCCACTGAGTATGGCTTTGGACCACCATGGAGGCAAGACATTTCAAGAGTTTTTAGCACATCCTGTGACTGATGAGGAGTCAAACTTCATATAGCAAGCGGTATTGAAATTAGAGCTATTTGTAATTGACATGTATCAAGAGATTTTTCTGTTTGTACCATTTGACCAAGTAATCTCACTTTGGGGAACCTGTCCTAGGAAAATAACCTGAAAGAACAGTAAAAGCTTCACATGCAGACAGTAACCCAACCACCCGATGGGGCCCGAATTCAGGGATAGGTAATAAACTCCCCACTTAAAGGAGCAGTTTAGAGCCCTAGAAGTGTAGTTATGAAGATTTTATATCATGAAATATTTTCCTCATGTTGAATAGAAAAGTGAAAACAAAAATTATGGGTACAAGTTAGTCACTTTTAAATAAAAATAGGGAACTTTGCAGAGAAAGAAAAATAATGGAACAACACTTGAGAACTCACAGCGAAAATACTTTAGAGGCTGGTCTTAACTGAGTTGTAGGACTCAGCTGAAAAGGGGCCAAATAAAAATAACCTAGTCCCAGGCCAAGAGACCGTAGCAGGGCCTTCAACTTTTCCAGCTCTCTGTGTTAGACAGCGCTCAGTAAACGTTTGTTTGCAATGAGAATGCAGACGTTTTGTGGGCAGCCCACATGCCGCAGCATATGAGATTGCCAGTATTTTACCATTCTGACCAATTAAAACAGCAATTTCATGTGGCTCAAGTGGAGTCAATGAGACTCTGCTGCTACCTGTCACACAAGATCAGGATGAAAAGATCCACTCGGAACTTCCAGCAGCTCCCCCTTGTTCCCCTTATGTTCTTTCTTTCCCCTTTACTCCCAGGGGCCAAATAACCAGTCTGAAGAAAATTCAGCCGGACGCTTGACACTATATTCCTAAGATGATAACATAAAAATTATACCCCAAAATGGTTTTTCCACTTTGCTGTCATCATATAAATACCCTACAGAGCTTATGCAAGAAGGCTGGAGGCAGACCCCTTCTTTCTATGTCGTTAATGGCACCCTGGGATGAGAACTGAGAAATCTGCTTTGCTATCCCTGCCACCTAGTGAGAAAACCACCAGAAGATTTGAACCATTGAGAAATAAATATTTTTCTACCAGAGATAACTGAGTGATGATGTTTCAACACATCAATAGAAACCCTAACCAAAACAATGGGAAACATACCTCATCCACTTTTTATTTTAAAAAACATCTGCTTTTTTTTTTATTTGTGTGTGTGTGTGTGTGTGTGTGTGTGTGTACTCACAAAAGAGCTGGGTTGAGGCCAAGATGGTGCGTTGCATCCCCCGAGTTGTTGATATAGGCAATTATGAGCTGGAACGTGAACTCAGATTCTGTAGAAGACCAGCAAGAGGACATGGAGCCATCTGACTGGTTCCGCCATTTACTTTCTCAAGTCGAGAACATAATCTAGGATAATTACTCATGAGGATTTTGGAATAAAACAAAGTAGATTTTCTTTAGTTTTACGACCCAGCTGCACAACCGAAAGATGAGGAACACAAATGAAACAATAAAGAAATGAGCCGATTTGACAACAGGGTAAGGTCTCGGCAAGAAGTTGATGGTATGCTCTGCTCTGCCTATTACTTCATTGGCAAAGTGGATTGGTAAAGTGTTTCTATCTAATAACATTCTGCTGGTGAGTGGTACTAAAAACAAACTTTAACTGTTCATATCCAGAAAGGGGAAGAAAAATATAACCCTGTCCTAAATACACATGTTTTCAGTACCTATTTAAGAAATCGAATATAAACCTTTGTGCATGAAAACATATTTAATTTTTGTCATGATTTCAAGACAGATGTATGCTGGAATATAATTTATTCATCAGAGGAAGCAAACTTTTTAATGTTTGTTTCAAATGTCTCCAGAAATTTGTTTTATTCTCTTGTGATCCCAATGGCTTTGTTCAGATTAAGATACAAGACAAAATGAAAATTACACAAATGAAGTTAAAATGATCACAATCATCTGAAGTCTTGCAATTTTAAAATCATCATGGGTTCTAATTCCACATGTCTTTTTTATTTAAATAACATTATTTTCATGTATTTTACATACCAACCAGTTTCCCTCCCTCCTCTCCTCCTGTCCCCTCCATTTTCCTGTCTACCCACACCCATCCACTCCTCCTCCATCTCCACTCAGAGAGGGCCAGGCCTCCCATGGGTGTGCACAAAGCCTGGCGCATCAAGTTGAAGCAGGGCCCACCTCCTTCCCTTGTGTTGAGGGAAGGCCAGGTAATTAATCCAGCATGGGGAACAGGTTACCAAAAGCCAGCTAGCACCAGGGAGAGGTCCTGCTATCCCCATTAGAAGCCTTCCTAAGAGACCAAGCCACAAGATTGTCACACACATGCAGAGGGCCTACATCGCTCCTCCACTCAGGCTCCCGGACTGTTGGTCCAGCGTTTATAAGTTCCCACAAGCTCAGGTCAGCTGTCTGTGTGGGTTTCCCCGTCCTGACCCTCTGGCTGGTACAATCCTTCTTCCCTTTCTTCTGCAAGATTCTTGAAGCTTAGTTCAGTGCTGCTCTGTGGGTCTCTGCCTCTGCTCGTCAGTTACTGGCTAGAGTATCTCTGATGGGCACTAGGAAGTACACGTGTTTTAACCTCGTAACTCATTTTGTAACAATCAAGCCATCTAGATATTGCCTCACGTTATTTTGGGAAGTTACTCAAATTTAGTGAGTTAATTGTTAGATTGGTGATTTGATAGCTAAGGTTTTAATGATGTGGGGGTTTTTTGTTTGTTTGTTTACATGTATGAGTGTTTTGACTGTACGTGAGTATGTGCACTATTCCCATGCCTGGTGCCCACAGGAAGGTGAAAGAAAAAGAGTCTCTCATAGTTGTGAGCCACCATGTAGTTGCTGGAAATTAAACTCTGGTTCTCTTAAAGAGCAGCAAGTGCTCTTAGCTGAAGAACGATTTCTCCAGTCCTAGATAGATAGTTATTGTCAATTATTTGGTACTATTATGATTTATCTAGTAGGAAGAGATTTAGAGAAAACCTTTGGAATAGGAGTTGATTCTTAAAAAGCTTGTGTCTATGATGGACATGTGTCTCCAAACAAAGCAGACCTGTTTTGTTAGGTAATTATTGAGTTTGAATCTGTTTCTTGACATGCTTGGGTTTCAGTTTCTTAACCACTATAATGAAAACTATAACAAAACCAAACACAGTTTAAGTTGAAAATTCACACACACACACACAAAGTCAAAAACAAATGAGATTCATGATCCTCACAGAAACTCAATTTAAGAGGCAATTTTCACACCTGTGGTCCTTCATTACCAGTAGAAACTGGTATAAAAAAGGGGGGACCTCCACCTAGCCACATGAGAAAATTACAAATTGAAAATTGATCTAATTGGTGGATAGTAAAAGAAAAAAGTAACATATTTATGCTACTCTCCAGGGAAACTAAAAGCCCAATTTTGAACACTAGTGACAGATATCAAGAAAGATAAATTTGGATTGCATTAGTGTTCAGTGAACACCTGTGCACCACCCATTGTGACAGAATCTTTCAGACGTTAACCCATTTGCTTCCTCAAAACTCTCTATAAGAATATTAGCCCAGTTTTACAGATGCGGTGCATAGAAATCCGGGGCCTACATAGGCTCACCCACTAGGATTTACCTTCTTCTAGACCCAAAGTGCCAAGGTTTTGGCTCTTTTAATGAGGAATGGTCAATAAAAAAAGAAAAAATTAACTACCCTAGACTTGACAAAAGTGATTCATTTCCCTATGCCATTAGTTTATGCTCATAAATAATTTGTCGTTCACTGTTGAGTCAATTACAAATGAAACTGTACATACACGCATACATGCACAATCACACACACATACATTTACATACATATACCTACATGCACACAGACACACACATACAGCACACACACACCTTTATTTTTCCACTTTTAGCTTCTATTGCTTTATGTTATTTTACCCACACTCATTATATAGTAAATGTTTTAATAGCTAAATCAGTTATATTTAAAAATTTATGCTTTGTTATCATGTGTGAATAAGAGAAAGTCCAAATGAGTAAATGCACATGGTAATGCTGTGAAGACCATCAGCACTAACACAGCCACAGTGCTACACAGGAGGAGAAGCTGTTCTGTCCTCATTCGTTTCTTCACAGCAAAGGCAGACTAGCAAGTGAGTGTCATGCAAATTTATTACAGTTTTAGCTGACACGGGACCTTTATAAACGAAGATCAAGTAACAAAGCGGAGAAGGATGTAAGCTTCTACAGTGTGTGACTGGGAAGGATCTAGCATAACAAACACGGCATGTCTGTCTGATGAGTTTTCAAAGGTAAGGGTATCCTGCCTCCAAGAGGAGGGCATATCCCTCCAGTAGGGCTTTCAAGGTGACGCTAGAGTAAGGATACAGAACCGTTTGTGATCTGCTTCTAGGAATTCGAGTGCTTTTTCTGGTTCCCAAATGCCAAGTTGCTGTGCCTTGAGGCAGCATGTCCTAAACCCTGCCAATCCCAACAAGCAATTGATTTAAATATTCAGACCCCTGAGGTCTGTTTACAGGTGGCTTTCTGTGCTTTGCTGAGATCACATCATGTCTCTATTTGGCTTCCTCTCAGCATGGCAGCCTCAAAGAGTCTACTCTTCAAAGTCTACTCTTCTATGACGAGTCAGGAGGATTCCCATCACTAGGGTTACAGCAAATGAGAGAAAACTGGCTTTTATTCTTGTGACTTAGCCTCAGAAAGTGCTGTCACGTGATACTGTCGCATATGTCACATGATATAAGGGCCAAAGAATTATAAGTCTGCACACCCGAATGCAAGGAGTAAGAAACTCAGCTCTCTCCCCTTAACTTTGCCTGACTTTCATATGTTGATCACCTTGTCAAATGATGGGTGGACAGGATGTATTCAGTTCAGAAATTATCAAATACATAGCTCTGCTCACAGTAGAAGTCACAGTGATTGTGCTTCTAAAATTATATCACTTCAATATCAAAATATCTAAGTAAAACAAGACAATTTACAAATTTAGTCAAGGAAATTAAAATTTGTAGTGCTTACTAATATCTTCTCTGATACAACAGTGTACAAGTTAGCTTTGCACAAACCTTCCATACAGTTTCCACTCCCTCTTTATGTCTCTTTTTAACTCTTTACACTCATGCTTGGAGTCCTCCTGAGTTCCCCATGACAGCAGCTCTCAACCTTCCTAATGCTGTGACCCTTTAATACAGACCCTCATGCTGTAGTGACCTTCAACCACTGAATTATTTACATTGCTACTTCATAACTGTAATTTTGCTACTGTTATGAATCTGTTTTCCAACAATCTTGGGCAACCCCTGTGATAGGGTTGTTTGACCCCAGAGGAGTCAAGACCCACAGGTTGAAAACTGCTGACCTTAAAGAATCCAAGTTCTCTGAGACTGCCATGCTGGGAGAAGGCAAAATTGGCCCGTCTAGTATGTCTTCAAGAAAGTGCGGAAACACCAAGTCATCTGTAGATGTCAGCAGAGAACATGAGGCTACTGAGTCTCCTGTTTCAAAGGTCAATGATATTCTCTTCAAAGGTGTAGCTGTGGCTCATAAGCCAATCCTATGCACTTAATTAGTATATGTTATCTCTTTAAGGTCCAAACTGGTGTGTCAACTTGACAGATTCTCTTTAGCTTATTCTCGGCATGCGATAAAAATATACATTTAATGTCTCTATATCAAAAAATTTGCAACACTCTATTACTCAGTGTAGTGGTTTGAGAGTGGACCCTAAAGGTAGTGGCACTTTTAGGAGACGTGGCCTTGTTGGAGGAAGTGCATTAAACTTTGAGGTCTCCCTTGCTCAAGCTACACCCTGTAGTAACAGTTCACTTCCTGTTGCCTGCAAGCCAAGATGCAGGCTACTCAGCTACTTCTCTAGCACCATGTCTGCCTGCACAGTACTATGTCTGCCTGCACAGCACCATGTTTGCCTGCATGCCATCATATCACACCATGATGATACTGGCCTAAACCTCTGAAAATGTAAGATACCTCAATTAGATGCTTTCCTATATAAGAGTTGCTGTGGTCATGGTATCTGTTCACAGCAATAGAAACCCTAAGGCATTCATTGATTCTACCTCCAAGTATTTATGTGACAAATTAAATAACTGAAAAAAAAGAAGAAAACTAGTTGCTCAAGAGAAAGGAATTGTTTGAAATATGCTACATCATATTGTTCAACAAAATGGAGTGCTACTAGCAAGCTACCCAAGACTGAATACTGAATAAAACTGAAGTGCCTGCCATGTTCCCCTACTTCAAAATCTGTTTGTCTGATGGTCATTGCTGTATGACAAACTATCCCTGAACTTGTAGCTTCAAATAGCAAGTCATCTTATATGCTGTAAAACTGTGGAGAAATTCATGCATAGAAAAACCACTCAGTCACTTCTCAGTGATACCTGGGGTTCTGCTGGAGAGACATCGCAGCTCAAGTCACACTCCTCCTTTAATGACTGGGGTTAGACTGAATGGCTGGGGACAGAATGTGACAGGTGGCTTTGCTTTGTTGCCTTTTCTGAGAGCACATGGCATGGGTAGGTTTGGCTTCCTCTCAGCTCTGCAGCCTGGAGGCACATGACCTCCTATTCAGCAACTCAGGAAGACTGCAGTCACTAGGGTCCTTCAAATAAGAGAAATGGCTTCCCTTTTTAATGACTTAGGTTCAAAAGATGCCACTACATGATACTCTGGGACCCAAAGTGTTATAAGCTTAGATACCCAAGCTCAAGGAGACAGAAGCTGAATCCTCTTCTCTCGACTTTCCTGTAGGAAGGAAGCATACAGAAGAACATGCGCATTGAGAGGCGTAATCTTTGGGGTACATAAATCTGTCACAGGTCACCTTCCTTGTCACATCTGTTTGCTTATTCATGTTTCCAGAGTGGGAGAAACAGAAAGGGGCTGCTTCCTACAGCCTGTGCTCTTACTCTTGCAGACTGCTGGGCACAGTGCTTTCCAAACTTGTCAGGGCCAATCTTATAAACAATATTTAATATTTAAGTTTGAGCAAAATTAATTTGAAATATGTAATAGTTTTATAATTTCATCTTCAAAAATTTTTATAATTTCTATTTTTATCTTGAAACATGAAATTTGTTACATATTTACTCAGATTGGGAAAAAATTATATTGGCAGACAACTAAAAAATGCTGAGAATGGAAGAGTCTTCCCCAGGGAGGAGCACACCAACTGATTGTTCAATACCAAACGGTCAGCCCTGAAAACATATACACACAGGAGACATTATACAGACTGAGCAGGCTGTAGGTAAGGATATATATGTATATACATATATGCATATAACAACTATGAATGAAAAAAAGAGGTAGGTCATGAATTCAAAAGAGAGAAAGGGGAATATACGGGAGGTTTTGGATGGTTAAATGGAAAGGAGGAATGACGTGATTATATTATAATCTTAAAAATTGTTTTAAAAAGAAAAATTGCCAATTTTGACTTAAGATTTTCTTCTCTGGAACACATTTTAGGATATACTAAATAGCAATATAAAAATAACTTTAGAAATACCTAACCCATGAGAATTTGCTGAGACCAAGCACTATGCATTGCCTCATTGAGTGTCTTCTCAGTTCTTAACACAAGGACACCAGATCTAAAATACAGTAGCCCTTTGCCCAAGTTTTCATAGCTGTGATGTTTCAGGGCTGGAATAAATTACTAAATGACACTATAAATGGCCTTCATATTAATGAAGATATTCAGTAATGTCTCATGTAGTCATACTTGTTAGCCATGGAATTTTTAAAAATGTTGACTATGCTTCCACTTTTCTTGTATGCCAGGAGTTGGGAGGAGCCACTACACATGTGTGAAGGTCAGAGAATAACTTGGGAAACAACAGGTTTGGTAGCAAGCACACTAAGGCATCTCACCAGACCCCAGCCACAGCATTTCAGATCAAAACCAATTTTACTCCAATTCATGAAACCTTTATATGTGGAAGAAAGAGTGGGAGCTGTTATAAAATGTTATAATTCTGTAAAAGATCAATTACCAGGAACATGGAATGCATGGAAACCATTGTCTGAAAGGCAACTGAACATGGAATCTAGTTCAACTAACATTCATTATTCATCTAACATGCGTGATACTTCATCCCATTTCTACAATTCACAGATTGGCTCGTGAGGGCCAGATGCACAGAAGAAACAAGGGGAATGGATTTCCTCCTCCTCCCCTACTCCTTTTGTGTAAAGATAGGTCTCACTATATAGCTCTTCCTGGCCTGGAGCTCTCAGAGATCCATGTGCTTCTGCTTCCTGATTGCTGGGATTAAAGGCATGGATGCATCACCACAGTCTATTCTTTCTAATTTAGCCAACATTTTGTTAATGGGAAAAAAATGTTGTTTCATTGATGAAGAAGGCAAAGTCATGGCAATGTACAATCATCAGTATTATATAGTATTTATTAAGTTATAGAAAACTCAGTTTCATCCAAAGAGAATCAAGATTCGTCTGTTAGGTGATAAAAGACAATGTTACATTGCCTAATCATGTATTAGAATTTAAATCCTTTAAAATACCACTTGGGAATCATTAAAGCATTTGCTTGTGTTCCCTCCTCCTCTACCTACTGCTGGCAGGATGGATTCCTCTCTTATGAGTGTCTGTATTTATTCTGGGCTAGTTTTCAAGGAGCCTGCAAGAAGACGTCACAGCAGTTTTCTGTGGAGCTTCATTCACTCTATGCTTCAGATTGAAATGTTTTTAAACTTTGTATTTTTTACATTGTGAGTGGCATCCTAGACTTTAAGGCCACAATCTCACATTTCCAAACAACTCCTCTGAGAAGCCTGTTCTTTCAGTTATGAATAAAAGGCAAAATAAGAGACTGCAGGAATTGTATGATGTAATAAACAGGATAAAAATGCACTGTGAACGGGGAGGACACAGAAGTGATAAGACACTCTGGCCGTGTTTTGAAATCAAAGTCCCTTTCCTCATTGCAGAAGTCGAGGGGCCTCGAGCAGATTTACCTGCCTTTTAGTCTTCAGTGTATCCAGAATGCTTTGCTACTGAGGACGCGGAGCACACAGTCTGCCTGCCAGCATCTTCAAGTCTGAAGAAAGGGTACAAATGGAGTCATGGAGGGATTCCAGGCCCGAGTCCTGAATAAGCAAAAATGTTCTGTTCACGAAGATTTATGCATATCCAAGAGATCCCATCCATTTCCTTATAAGAGGGGTTAATCGTAGGTTATTAAAGATACAGAATGATCTGGTAGCCTCCCTCACTTGGCCATGAGGCTGCAGAGAGCTCTGCAAACTCCCATTTGGCAATGTTGATTTAACACCTCATCAAAAGCACAGGTCTTAAGAGGAGCAATGTGTCTTCAGGCAGGGGACAGAGTGACAAGAATGTAAAGTAGGTCAATTAGCCAACATTTTTTAAATCTAAAAGCTTGTGCAGAGCACAATATGACAGACATTTAGATGTTCAAAGAGAGCCATGAGGTCTTTGCCAGCACATCCAGACGAGCGGATTCCACCGGATGTCACATTTGCCTCTACAATTTTTTACTGCTTTATGAAATTAATATACTCAGTTGTTGGGTTTTCTTAAATAAAAGCTGAAGATAAATCTACTCTAAAAATGAAGTGATAATTTCAGAATTAATACCTTTGTTCTATAGGTTAATCATAGAATAGTTTTCTATGATTAAGTAAGACAATGAGAAAACAACATTTAGGTTCCAGAGAGGGCCTGAGACACAGTGTAAGATTTTTTTTAAGTATACCTTCTACATTCCGATATGCTTCTTAGAAAAAAACAAGAAAAAAATGAGAGTTTCATTATCTTAATAATAAAACCCTTCCTGAATGCAGCTGACAATCTGAAAGTTCCCCCCAAATTGACTCTTTTCCAAATATTTTCAAGGACCCATCCACAGATAGCTGAAATGTTTGTTCCTTTTCATCTTTTGTACCAACACTTTAGAATTATAAGGAATAGCAAATATGCCAAAGTAATGGAATATTTTACATTAGGAACAAGACTTTTATATTTCACAGATCTCAGAACCCAAGGCCAAGTCTCTCATCACAGCTCCTGGATGGGTAAGTGCCCATCTCTCCTGCCACAGGGAAGCTGTCTGAGATCCTGAAGACCAACGGGGAGAGAACAGACCTGCAGGAAAGGATTACACAAGAGGCCTTGTCTGTGCAGCCAGAGGAATATGGGCTAATGGAAACCACCGGGGCCATGCTTGCCTAGAAGCGGGCTGCCTCTTCAAAGCTGTCATAAATCCTTCACATTTTTCTCTGCCCCTCCCCCTCCACATCTCCAGAGCATGCCCTAAGCCTGTAAACCAAAGAGCTCAACTCCACGCCACGAGTTAGCTGCACGTTATTAGACATATTAAAAGCCCATTTCTTAGATGGCTTCTTCATGTTGGCATTATTTCAAATTGGCAAATTATAGCTGTATACATGTACAGGGAATGAAGCGCTGCCTTCAACTAAATATACAACATGAAATGATTCAATCAAGTCAACTAACATATCCATTGTCTTATTTTTTAAATAATTTTTCACAATGTAATACTTGAAATTTACTCTTGGTTGCTTGTGTCTACGATGCATTACTGTTAGCTTCTTCGCTCTGTTGTACGGCGAATCTCATAATATCCCGCTCCCATATAATTGATACTTCTGGGCTTTTCACCAGCAACAGCTTGTCTCTTCTCCACCCCTCCCCTCCAGAAACCATCAGTGTACTCTCCGTTCTATGTACTTAGATGTTTCATATCTGACGTATGAATTAGATCATGCATGGGCACACTATTAACACACTATCCAAAGAAGAAATTAAGAAAAGAATTCAATTTGTTATCACAACCAAAATAAATAAGAAAATTTTTAAATAAAATAAATGGCTGAATAAAATACTTAGGTATAAATTTAGCCAAGGAAGTAATTGACCTCTATGCTGTAAGCCATAAAAAATTGGTGATACAGGAGACTCCCAAATTGTTAGCTGTCCCATGCTGATGAAGTGATGGGACCAATGTTGATAAAACATCCATGCTATGCAAATATATCTATTAACTTATTCACTGCAGTCTCCATCAAAATCACAAGTTTATTTCACAAGCACAAACATATACAAACACACACACACACACACGCACACGGAGAGAGAGAGAGAGAGAGAGAGAGAGAGAGAGAGAGAGAATGAAGAACCATTATTAAACTGGTGTGAACCAAAGCTGGGGACATCACACTCCCTGAGATGTGTGTCTTTAAAAATCTGCAGAACTGGTTCTGCCCATCCCTGAGACCCAAAGCTGTCTGAGGAAGTTATCCATCCAAGAACTGCCCAGGTGGGATCCTCTAAATGGTGCATAGAAGAAACCTTTCCTTTCTTTAGTTGGTCAGTGGTTGGTTGGTTTTGTTGAAGAACAAACTCCCTATTCATAGGCTCAACTCGGAGCAATCCTCTGCTCCAAATTTCTGAGCACTAGGTTTACAAGTGTGGGCCAGTCAACCTAACTTAAGAAGATCTTATGGAATAATTAAAGTATGAATTGTTCGAGAATCTGTACTAGAATAAGAAAAGAAACCAAGCACAATAAAAGTAGAGAATGTTGACGGAGGAACCATAGCTGTAGCCCGCCCTGATTATATTAAAACCCTAATACACTCAATTCTACTGGCAAATTCTATAGCTGAATAGTAGTTACTGCTTTTCAGCCTCAGCAGAATAAAAGAGCCAATATTTAATTAGTCTGACATACAATAAGGTTTAGCAACCTTAAACCCCAAATATAAGAATATTTAGATTATTTCAGATAACAAACTAAATTTCTGCCACTAAGAAAATTAAATTTAACTTAAAAAAAAACTAAACAGCCCCATTAAAAAACAATGCATTGTTCTCAAATATTTTGTTGTTGCCTTTGTTGTTCTAGCAAGATCCAAAATCAGAGTTTCAAGTGGTTCTTTAATGGAAACTTTTGTATATTTTCCTTTCAGGGCTATGAGATCACAGAGTGCCTCTAAATTTCACTGATTGACATAACATAGAAGCAGCAGCTTTATATTGGTCAAATTAACATGGCCAGATGGAGAGGCAGATCACAGTTAGAGAACAATAAATATCTTTTTTTTTCTTTTATAGCCTCAACTACTGGCGAAGCAGGTTGACTGCAATATTGCTTGGATACTTGTTATTTGGTGCCCAGAAAAAGCAGATTTCGGTATGTACATACACCCCTCCAATACACTTGGGTACTCGGGTTTATTCTACAGGCCAGCAGACCATATCCCCATATTTCTGTACCTCCAGGACACACCATGAATACTTTCTTCTACCTGACACTGGCTACACTGTCAATACTTTTCCTGCTCCCTCTCTCTTGAAATGAAAACTCCTGAAACAAGAAAGAAGCCTAATCTATTATGGTGACCCTAGATGAATATCCAGTACATAAATGATGTCCTATAATTTTAAATGAAAGGGTTCAATAAAATGAAACTGTAGGCAGACTAATTCCAGACATTTTGAGAGCTTGTTTGGTGGTTCAGGCAAGGAGCCTAACAGCTCGTATCCCCTTGACAGTACAGCAGAAGACTGGTCCTCCTTTATGGCCGGGCGGGGAAGGTCACCTTCAAAACAGCATGCAGCCTGGGAAGAGATGGAGAAGGAAGGGGACACTGCCCAGACAGCTATATCAGTCCAATCCTGGTGGCAGATGTCACAGCCAAAATAATGAAGAGTCAGAAAACAATGCTTGATGCTTTTTAGCCCAAACGCTGACTGAATTGTATGTCTGCGTTCATGTGTGAGATCAGGACATGTGGTGGGGGTTTAGGCTGTCCAGGTACACGTGTTTGGGGTGTGGAAAACAGAGGTCAATCTTGGTGTCATCATTAGGTACCTTCCGTCTTGTTTTCTTTAGAGACAAGGTCGCTCGCTGACCTAGAATTCACCAGTTTGCCTAGACGGGTTAGCCAGCAAGCCTAGGGGTCTGCGGCACTGGGATTACACGTGCAAACCCCCATGTCTTTAAAAAAAAATGTGAACAGACCGAGGTCTTCATGCTCATATAGCAAGTACATCTCTGTCACATCCCCAGCCACCGACTTTTTTTTTTTTTCATTTAAGGATGTCTCCATTCAGAAAGGTCTTCCTTTGGGATCATGGCTGGCAAGTTAAGAAGCAGGCCACTCTGAAAACTCCATCCTATGGTACCCAAGTTACCTTCCTGCAGTGACCAAAGCCATCTAGGAACTGGGTCTTGGCTTCACTAACATCATTCTTCCAGCCAGTTCACCTAACTCAACCAGGAAAGGCTGCATCTTGATTCTGAAGTCTGGAAAATTGTCTATGTCTCTGTGCGCTCAGCAAGACCAACAAGAACTTCTAAATGTAATGGTCATTTGCACCACTTCAAGGGTTCAACCAGTGTAAGGAATAAGAACCCTAGTCCAGACTTTATTGAATTTATCTATTGAGTGCCTGCACATGGTTGGCATTCGATAAATAAATGCCCTCCAAAGTGACAGACGACTGACGCTAAATTCCTAAGCACATTCAATAAAAATAGTAGCCTGCCTAGCCATCAAAATAGCAGCGAGCAGAAGGGATGTCAGTATTTTATATGGCTTTGCCAGGCCAGTTAAGAACCAGGTGTTCAAAGCTTTAACTGTTACTATATATACGGCTCAAGACAGACTTTTATATGGGCTTCCCTGAAGGTAAAGTGCTCAGCTTTGAGCCCCCTTTACAGCCGCTTTCTGCTTTCACCTTAATGGATAACATCCGTCCACAAATTTGTAACATCGGTGAATTCAAGTAATGACTGGTGAGAATTCCGCTCCTATTTGAAGGTTAAGACATTTTCAGCTTCATTTTGGAGTGTGCTTAATCTAAAAGTTAATCAACCGCAACCCTAGAGATTTAACAAAAACAGAGAAGAATAGCGCAGAGACCAATCTGTGTTCCCCTAAAGACTCCCGGGGAAAGGAAAGGGGTTGATCTCTTTATTGAATCCAGCACAGACAGGCTGGATTCTTCCTGCCTGCTGGCACAAGCCCGTGCTAGCACGTGGAGAAGAGGAAAGGTCTCCTAGCGGTGGTGCACGCGGGGGTTGGGGGGCAGAGGTAAAGCAGGTAACCCCGAACTTTGGTCTTTTTAGGTGCCAGAGATCAATCCTTTCAGGAAACACTGAAACAAGATTTCTTTGCTATTCTGTCTGATATCCTCCTCACTCCTTTTTCTCCTGATGGTGAAATGGTTCCAAGGGTTGCAATAAAATTCTACAGAACTCAAGTCTTTAAGCCAATCAAATCGTCCCTTATCTGCTTCTATCTCTAAATACCTCCTGACAGTACCTGGAGGAAAACACAAAAGGAAGAGAGAGGGATAGGGGAAGAAGAGCAGGGAGGAGGAGAGGCACATCTCACTTGGATCATGTGAAGAAAAGTCCTACTCTGATAGTTAGAAAGTTGATGCAGAGGACAAACACTGTAAGCCCATCAGAAGCCCCAGGTGGAATGGAGCTGTCAATCATAGATCCAAATGACAGCCGTATCTGCCTTTTTTTTTTTTTCCGGAATCTTCTGCATGTATTCTCAAGTGGATGTTTTAGTTGGAAAACCTTATATGAAATGTAAGAAGATATTTTCCAAAAGGGAGTTTTAGAGTTAACTTTCCCAAGTCTAAATGTTCTTCATAAAAGTTCATTTACGTCTTTGCCAATATCCCCAGCAAGTCTGCTCTTGTCTCTGCTTCTATTCTAGTGTCTAGCAAATACTTCTCTGTCCTTGCTGACTGCAGCTAATGCTTTTACACCATTATAGATAATCTGTTCTTCAACCACTGCGTGTACCCACCTTCTACATGCCAGGAGCTGGCAAGTCCATCTACCCAGGTGTTAGAGTGCCTCCATGGGAATCATTTCCTCCTATGCCACGACTGGGTTCCCCCTCTATTTATAACCACCATTATTCCATTTGACTCTCACAGAGTCTCTATTGGATATCTATCTCAGAACATACCATGTCTTGCCAGGAGCTCTCGTCTCACACAACCACAGTGCAGGAAGCCTAAGCTGTGTTGGCCAACGTTGTCTTCTTGGAAGGCGTTTCTCCACAAGTGGTCAGATTTGGGCATCAGCCATTTCCCAGTGCTTTTCCTGTCTTGGTAATCTTATGAAGGATGTCTTCCACCTCGTCCCAGAACATTGTAGCTCCTACCTTTGACTACTTGCTCCTTTTGGTAGCAGCCCTCACTCCTCTTCTCTCTCCACCCCACTCTCTGCAACTTCTGTGATGTCTAACCTTTCATTTCTGGATACAGAAAGTGAGACAGGTAGATTAGGCTTGCTAAGTATAAGTTTTCCACTCACATTACAAAATAGTACCAGAGGCAGAAATCTGAACATGGTCTCTATTTTAAAAGCAGAGTTTTTACAAAAACTGTGTGTGGGAACTTTCATACCTGAAATCCTATTTATTCCATACACCTTACAGCAGAGCTGTCCATTTGCACAACCCCAACCAAACTGAGCTGCTCTATGTGCTAGCTAGTTTCATGTCACCTTGACAGGAGCTAGAATCATCTAAAAATGAATGATGTCATCCCTAGTCTGGTGGTCCTGGGCTCTATAAGAAAGTAGACTCAGCAAGCCATGGAAAGCAAACCAGTAAACCATACTCCTTCATGGCCTCTGCATCAGTTTCTGCTTCCAGGTTTCTGCCCTGACTTCCCTGGATGAAGTACTACAAATTACAAGATAAAATAAACCCTTTTCTCCACAAATTGCTTTTGGTCATGGTGTTTTATCAGAGCAGTGGAAACTCTGTGTACCGCACTACAGAAAGACTTTTCAAAAATAAAATCCAAGCTATTTATGATGGTGCATGCTGAAATGTGGGGGATGCATATGGGAGGATCAGGAGTTCAAGTTCTGCCTCATAAGAAAAATTAAAAAATAATAAGTAAACATAAAATAAAGGGGGAAAAGAAAATCACTTGGTTCTATTAATGGAATGTCCAAACCCATGAACAAAAGACATGAAGTCGACTCAGTTCCAAGTACCACTACCAAATCAAGACAGATGCCTGCTGATCTGGAAGGGCTCCCCACTAACCCCACCGTGGGTACCCCAATTTTCCTAGAAAGTATCACCTAATTCTGCTCTTTTGGCAATAGAAGGCATCCCTAGGGCTACAGAGATATGTATGAAATTAGATAAACAACACGTAAAGCTGAGCCTGCCTTTTGCATTACCAAACCTCTGACTTCACCTTCCACCCCACTGTACTTCCAAGCCCCCATCCCATCCTACCTCTTTTGACAGGAAACCTTCTCAAGAACGGCACCTTTAACTCATCCCACGTACACCCACAGTACTGCGACAACAGACAGACTAGCCCCACGAGTGTCAGGGTTTCTCTGAACTCGTCAGCAATTCTAAGTATTAGAGCTACATCTAAATGCTCCGCCTAAGATGTACACATATGTCAGTGATTCCCTCCACACTATTTTCAAATTGTTCCTGCATGATGTACTGGAACCAGTCAAGGCATACCTACTTTCTAATATTCATTCTTCTTGCTCATTATCTCTGCTCTCTGGCCTCCGCCACGCCAGAAACGTCAAATGCCGCACCAACAATGATTGAGAGCCCAAGCATAAACTGCACTCATTCCAGTAATAATTTGCTCTGACCCCTGTGAGTAAAGCTATTCTGGCACTACGCAAGCCACAGAACACACCTACAAACCCAGCTCTTAAAAAACTGCACAACTCTCCCAGAGTTACCCATCTGAAAACACCCATGCAAACTGGAATTTCATATTCATTATATCTATGCCAGCATTTAACTTCTGCAACTCTCCAAGCCAATGGTTGTGTGGTTGGGGGGGGGGGGGGAAGCAAGCAGCCAATGGATGTAAGCGAATTTAATTATACCTCAACTTCCTTTAAATTCCCCATTTTGTTGTTAATGCCATTAAGAAATTTACGAAGACTGTTGGAATTGGCCTCGGTAAATCATTTGAGGCCTAATTGAAATATGTGACTTGGGTATCATATCTGCTGTGTATTTGACTCGAGAAGCGTAGCTGTGTTTTGTATCAAACAGGATTTGGCAGTGCACATGGGCTTTACAAATCTCTCGTGTCAGGTCTGCGCAAAAGCACCGTTTCTTTGGGGCAGATTTGAAGAAGAGGGGCAAATAAGAAAGACTAGGTCCAGATGTTCTGCTTAAACCCAGGTGTAGCAGTCGGCCTGCTTCAGGCTGAGGACTTTTCCAGAACACAGGAAGCAGCACCTGTAGAAGATTATACATTGCTCTAAACTGCAGCAAGCTGATGGCCTTTGGTCTAATCCACTCCCGATGGAACGGCTTAAGCAGATCTCAGGTGGGTCTGGCCAAACCTACAGCCTCCGTCTGCTGCCGCCTGGACAGACAGAAAAGGTACACCAAACCCAAGGTGCAGTTCCATATCTTCGAATGAGAAATATCAGGCACCTATATAATGAAATCAAAGTCAAGAGCCCCCAAATAATTGAAATTTGCCAACTTAACCTAGTCAGAATTTAATTGCTATGAGAGCTAAAAATATCTTTTAACATATTTCTCATAACAATGCAATATTGAAACCAAAATCAAGAATTGGGTTGCTAAACTAAACATAATTGATTTCTGTGATGTTGTCCATGATAGTTCTTGGGTGCTCCACAGCCTGGCTGTAAACCAGCTTGGTGTGTGTAGATGACTTTTGGCTGCCTTATTAAAGGACAATTTTTCTAGTAAAAATACACAGGACCCCTTTTTATATAGTAAACAGATGTCAGCCTTTCGTTGTAAAGTACTTTTGATTCTGTAGATGTCAAATATGACTTTAACAGACAGTTCCTGTCTACAAAGAATATTTCACATTTGTGAGATGAAATAGGGACTCAAAAGTTTGGAGGGTTTTTGGGAGAAGGATCTTTTCTTTAACTTAAACAGCTAATGAGGCGCCATTAAAATAAATGGCTTTGAAAGTCTAGCCTCAACACTTTAATTTAGAGATGATCTCTGTGCTTAAAATTTCCCTGATGAATGACTTTGCAATGATAAAAATGCTGAAGTTAAATGTGTTTATCCAACCCAGACACCCACCCAGAAAGTCTGTTGTGCTTTCTCGGTTGGTTGAGTCCTCTCCGTAGCTCCAGGCTGGAAGTGCTGAGTGATGGAAACCACAGTTAGACAGAGAACCAAATCAAGGCGGCTTGTTCAAGGAAAGCTGGCTCTCTGTGGCTGAAAGAATATGCGAGGACCGCATAGGAATGCGTTCTTCTGTGTCCTCAAGTCTTATCTTCAGATGAGTTTTGGTAGGAAGAAATCCTGCTAATGCAAAATCAGAAGCTACCTCCAAAAACTCTCGGACTCAGGGGCGAAGATTAAAATGCCAGGTCCTTTTATGGACTTGAAATCATCTTTGTAGCATATCCCCCTAAAAGAAAAACACCGTGCAACCCCATGTCCTTCTGGAGACCTTAATTTAATTATTTAGGGTGTCGTGTATCAGAGGCTGGTCTAGAACTTACTATGCAGTCAAGGCTGCCCTTGAACTCCTAACCCCCTGCTCCTACCTGCCAAGTGTTGAGATTATAGCATACACCACCACATGTGTTTCATGCGGTGCCGGGAACTGAACCCAAGGCCACCTAGAACAGGCCAACAGTCTGCCGTGAGCTCCATCACCAGGCCTCTCTAGTCCTGCTAACAGTGTTAAACACCTCTGCTTTGTTTTTCCACCAAGCCAAGTCATGTGGGATTACATCTTCCCATTGTTTTAAGCGTTTGACTCCTATGTCAGGACAAGCCGTTGACTGCCAGCCAGAGGAAAGACCTTCAGTTAGCTGGCAAATGATGGACCCAGTCTCAAACCCGGAATTTTAAAATGTAGTGAAGTGGGAACTAAGCCATTGTGTGTCTTAGAAACTGCAAATAAACTTGGTGCACAAACTTTTCCTTGGGGAGACATGAACAAACATCTGCTCCCCCTACCAAAGACAGACTAAAGTAAGGACACCAACGTCCAACTCGGTAAACCAATGAGTTACTGGGCTTACTTATGGTGCATGGACGATCCCAAAGTGGTCACAAGGTCAGGCTTCACTCCACAACTTTCCTGAAGCTGCACAGATGGAGTGGGCCCCCATTCAGTTTTCCTTCGGCCCTCTGTGCCCTCCAGCACTTCACAAAACTCCAGGACCAGGACCACCTGCGGCAGCTCGGGCACGATTGCTTGCAGCTGAGAAGGAGGTGTAAGAAGGAGTCACCAACCCGGCAACAGACAAAGGTCTGATCTCCAAAATATAGAGAGAACTCAAGAAACTAGACTATAAAATGCTAATTAACCCAATTAAAAAATGGGGCACTGAACTGAACAGAGAATTCTCAAAAGAAGAAGTTCAAATGGCCAAAAGACACCTAAGGTCATGCTCAACCTCATTAGCAATCAGGGAAATGCAAATCAAAACAACTTTGAGATATCATCTTACACCTGTCAGAATGGCTAAAACCAAAAGCACCGATGATAGCCTTTGCTGGAGAGGCTGTGGAGGAAGGGGTACCCTCATCCATTGCTGGTGGGAATGCAATCTTGTGCAACCACTTTGGAAATCAGTGTTTCGGTTTCTCAGGAAATTCGGGATCAACCTACCCCTGGACCCAGCAATACCACTCTTGGGAATATACCCAAGAGATGCCCTATCATATGACAAAAGCATTTGTTCAACTATGTTCATAGCAGCATTATTTGTAATAGCCAGAACCTGGAAACAACCTAGATGCCCTTCAATGGAAGAATGGATGAAGAAAGTGTGGAATATATACACATTAGAGTATTATGCTGCGGTAAAAAACAATGACTTCTCGAATTTTGCATGCAAATGGATGGAAATAGAAAACACTATCCTGAGCGAGGTAACCCAGACCCAAAAAGATGAACATGGGATGTATTCACTCATAATTGGTTTCTAGCCATAAATAAAGGTCACGGAGTGTATACCTGGTGAACCTAAAGAAGCTAAAGAAGAAGGTGAACCCAAGAAAAAACATATAGTTATCCTCTTGGCTAAGGGAAGTAGATAAAATTGCCGGGGACAAAATTGGGATCTTGGGGGTGGGGTGGGTTGGGGATAAGGGGGGACAGGGAGAGAAAAGTAAGAAGGGGAGGATTGGGGGAACTTGGGGAAACAGGAAGATTGGGATAAAGGAAGGTTGGATAGGGGAGCAGGGAAGCACATATCTTAGTTAAGGGAGCCACCTTAGTGTTGGCAAGAGACTTGAACCTAGAGTGGCTCCCAGGAGCCCAAGGCGATGTCCCCAGTTAGTCCCTTGGGAAGCTGAGGATAGGGAACCTGAACTGACCCTATCCTATAGCAATACTGACGAATATCTTTCATATCACCATAGAACCTTCATCTGGTGATGGATGGAGATAGAGACAGAGACCCACACTGGAGCACTGGACTGAGCTCCCAAGGTCCCAATGAGAAGCAGATGGAGGGAGAACATGAGCAAGGATGTCAGGACCACGGGGGGTGCACCCACCCACTGAGACAGTGGGGCTGATCTATTGGGAGCTCACCAAAGCCAGCTGGACTGTGACTGAAACAGCATGGGATAAAACCGGACTCTCTGATCATGGCGAACAATGAGGACTGATGAGAAGCCAAGGTCAATGGCAAGGGGTTTTGATCCTACTTCATGTTCTGGCTTGATGGGAGCCTAGCCAGTTTGGATGTTCACCTTCCTAGACATGGACGGAGCGGGGAGGACCTTGGACTTTCCACAGGGCAGGGAACCCTGACTGCTCTTTGGATTGGAGAGGGAGGGGGAGAGGAGTGGGGGGAGGGGGAGAAGAATGGGGGGAGGGGAAGAAGGGTGGGAGGAGGGGGAGGGAAATGGAAGGCTGGGAGGAGGCGAAAACTTTTTTTTTCCTATTCTCAATAAAAAAAAAAAAAGAAGGAGTGGCTGCAATCAGTCATAGACCCTCCCCACCCTGTCTTTTATGGGGAATGTCAACAGGCCCAATCTTGAGAGTTGTCCTAACAGTCACAACTGCCCTGATGAAGATGATAATGGCTATTATGCTCAGGTGACAACCTTTTACAACAGAGATTTTATAAATCCTTAATATATTTTATAATTGAAGAGTATAATCTCTTTTAAATGAACCCTATTGAAGGAGTACGAGAATAGTTTATTGGATGCAGTCACTCAGAAGACCCATACCCTCACACCTAATATCTCAAAATTCAACTAAGTTTAGAAGAAGGTTTTCGAGATATACAGATACACAGTTAAATTAAAGACCATGGGATGAGATCATCCTGGATTATGGAAGGCGTGGGACAGAAATCCAGTGAGAAGTGTCCTTATAAAAGATACAGAGGAGAACTCAGAGACAGGGCAGACCGTATGAAGATAAAGGCAATATTTGGAAAGATACAGTCAGGACTGTGTAATACCTGGAGTCAGCAAACACAGAAGGCAAGAAAAGATCCTACCTTGGACCCTCTGAGGAAGAACAGCCCTGTCATCACCTTGGTTTCTGCCTTTTGACTCCAGACCTGTGAGAGAATGTATTTCTGTTGCTAAAAGTACCCCCCCACACACACAGTTTATGGTGATCTGTTATGTTAGCCCCAGAAAATTAGCACCCTGTTGTGATTGTGTCCCAATTTTAGACCATGAATTTAAGTAACTGCTTTGTAAGTTAATTCAGTCAGGAAGATATTTAGGCTCCCATTTAGGAAAGTTCTAGATGGACTCCAAGCTTTAAAAAAAAATTGCTTCTCTTATTATCCCTGGATTCTTGATACAGATTGTAGCATGAATGAAGTTACAGAATGACTCTTTTTTAAATCTTTATTGATTTTTATTAAGCTCTACATTTTCTCTGCTCCCCTCCCTACCTATCCCCTCCTCTTTAACCCTCTCCCACAGTCCCCAATTTACTCAGGAGATCTTGTCTTTTTCTACCTCCCATGTAGATTAGATCTGTGTATGTCACAGAATGAGTCTTAGCCCAAATTCATAGCAAAAGCTTTGCAGCCATGAAAGAGATTGTGTATAGGCATGGAATGGTGATCCAGCTTCAGTCCTGGAAATCAATGTGCTGTAGGTCCGTAGTAATGACAGCTGACTACTCTGTACATAGGCATCATGCTCCTACAAAGTACAAAGCCCGTTTAAGCCCTATCTCTTTAACCAGGAGATGGCTGCATTGAGGTAGCACATTAGAGTCACTTCACAGATGCAGACCATGATGGCGTGGTGGTTTGAATGAGAATCTATCCCGCCCCCAGGCTCATACATTAGAATGCTTGGTCTCCAGGGAGTAGAACTGTTGGAAAAGATTATAAGGATTAGGAGGTGTGGCCTTGTTGGAGTGGATGTGGCCTTGTTAGATAGAGGTGCTACTGGGTATGGTGGTTTGATTCATTGCCTTCAAGGGCTCATGTGTTTGAATGCCTAGTCACCAGTGGCATTAATTGAGAATTATACAAAGGTGTGACCTTGTTAAAGGAAGTGCACTGGGGATGGTGGACTCGGGGGTTTCAAAAGCCCGAGCGGGAAAATAAATGTTCAAATACCTGAGACCAAGGGGGCCATTTCTTAGTCAAACCACCACACAGAGTAATGGGATAAACTGCAAAGTGATTCTTCACACTTTGCCCTGCCTTTTCCCCAGCATGAAAACAGAGGGTCACGTCAGTACTTCAGCCTATTTAGTAGTAGAAGAACTCAAGAGTCGCAGGTAATCTGTTCATCACCACCATCATGGTACCTAGGCGACCCAACAACTTCCCTGACACTGGGTGTCAGGATAAACGCCAACATGAAATTCTCCAATCGAGACACGATCTGCACCCATCTGAACATCCTCCATACATGCTTTAATAGCAGACTTGGTGGGAGGTCCCAGGAGATCTAGAAGGCCACCCTTGGTCACCCCCTACGCTAAAGTCAGAGTGTGTTCCTGAGGATTGGAGATGACGCCCATCTTCAAGTCGTCACTACTCTCCAACTCAGAAGAGTGTGCACAGCTTTCATAGTAAAGCCTGTTGAAAATGTGAGAGGCACTGAAAATCAACTCTCGGAGTTTCCCACACTGAAATAAGAGGTGCTGATGAGAAGCGTTCGGTCAGCAGTTTCCTCAAAAGATGCATTCTGAAGGGGAACGCTGCAAGTACCAGAGATGAGAATGCGTCCAAACTGGGTCTGACCTACCCTCAATCCGTAAGTCCCACTAAAGACTGTACCTCTCTAGGCTGGATATAATAATATGTGTATGTAATCCCCGAACTCAGGAAGTAGAGGCAGGTACATCAAAGCAAAGCCACATCTTCAAACAAACAAACAAACAAACAAATAAAAAACCCTGCTTGCTTGCCACATTTTCACTTTCTCTCTCCCTCTCTTTTTTCCCTTTGGTCTTTTGATAAAGGGTTTCTCTGTAGCTTTGGAGCCTGTCCTGTTACTCGCTCTGTAGACAGGCTAGTTTCGAACCCACAGAAATCTGCCTATTTCTGCCTCTCAAGTGCTGGGATTAAAGGCGTGCGCCACCACCACCCGGCCACTTTCTCATTTTTTTAAAGACCAGCGTAAGTTCTACAGAGAGGGTTCGGATGACCGCCTTCCATCCTCTCTTTCTAGCACCCAGTCTAGACAGGGAGAACCCTTTCCCATCCTGATCTCCATTCTTCTACGCAAGCGGAGAGTGTGATCAGAGGGAAGCACAGTTGGAATAAACCTAGCAGGCATTGAAAAGGGATGAGTTCCAGCATCAGGAACGCAGTAACACTGGGGAACCATTATCTTTTTCTCTCATTGAGTTTTCCAGTATTCTAGGTTTTTCTCTCTTTTTGTATTAGCAGTATGAATCTAAGCAGTGCTCTGAATGGTAGCTATTTGAGGCCTAACCAGGTATATTGGTTACTGTTCACTTGGTGGCAAAACGCAGGTCAGTGGAGGACTGGCTTCTTTGGTCTCACAGTTTGAGGTCACACTCGTCAGGTTTAGAAAAACATGATGGTATTTGGTCACTTTAAGCCTGTAGTCAGGAAGCAGACGGAGACGAATGCTCACCCGAGTTGCTTTCTCTCTTTTACTCCATCTTGACTCCAGCCCAGAGAATGGCAACACCTATTTTTGGGGTGGGTCTTCTCATTTCAACTAACCGCAGCAGGAAAATCCTACCAAATGTTCCAAAAGCTTCAGTTCTAGATGGTTCTAGATCCTACCAAGGTGACAGCATCCATCAACCATCATGCCAGCTATGCCTTACTTTTATCTCTTCAAACATAGGAAAATAGTACTTCCCTTACAGGGGAGTTAGTGGGAAACAAGTGCAAAGAATACTCCCTAAGTCCTCAGCTCACAGCCTGGCCCTCAGGAGAGCCAGGAAAATACTTGTTGGTGTATTATCTAAAGACCTGAAAAGGTCTCTGACTGTTATCATAGTAAGTCTGAGATCACAGATACACAGATAGTATTTGCAACTGTGGCCCTTCTCAGCTGATGCTGGCATGAGTGAACACGAGCTCAGATTCACACTCTTAAAACAGAAACAGTGCCCTTTCCTTGGGATATACCACACACATGCATGCACGCACGCATGCACACACATGCAGCCACTAGTCTTTCTAGGAAACCTAGCCCGGCTAGTCAGGGCTGATTAGCTTTCTCTCGATACCACTATGTCCCTCCGTTTATCTCCAACACCCTGGCTCCCTCACGTCTTTCTATTCACTTCTTCATCTTTGTTTCTTTCTCAGATGTGACTGACTCATTGAAGGAATTGAACTTGGCTTGAAAATCCCATGGCTAATCCTTCTATGTCTCATTGCTAGTTAAGAGTGGTGTTATTTTATTTAGACAATAAATGTAAAAGGAGTTTAGGGCAGTGGAACACTCCTTCCTCCAGGCAGAAGCCACAAGCCACATCTCCTGTGACGGTCTGACCAAAAGCCATATATGTGTGTGTGTGTGTGTGTGTGTGTGTGTGTGTGTGTGTGTGTATACATATTCAAAAGGTATACTGCTACCCAACTTTGAGATTCTTATCTGGTGTGTTTAGTGAGTATTTGATTAACTGAATCTAGTCATTAACAACTTTCTTGCCTATGCTGCAAGTTATATATATTTTTAAATTTTAATTTAGTTTTCAAGCTAAAGGCTATCTAAAGGCTAAAGTTTTTAAAAAGGCTATCTTTTCTCATTTTACATTCCAAATCCATTTCCCACTCCCTCCCTTCCTCCTGCTCCCTCCATCCTCCCACCCTCCCTTCCACTCCTCAGAGAGGGTAAGGCTTCCTTCCCACATGGAGTCATCAAAGTCTAGCACATTGCTTTGAGACATGGCCAAGGCCCTCCCCACTATATCTAGGCTGAGCAAGGTATCCCTCCAGAGGGAATGGAAACCTTCTAACTCTGGTCCCATAGTCTGTCCCAGCCACACAACTGACACCCACATTCAGGGGGTCTAGTTTGGTCCTATGCTGGTTCCCTCATTGTCAGGCCAGAGTTGGAAGGTTTCCATTAGCTCTGGTAAGCTCTTTCAGTGTGTGTACCCATCATGGTCTTGTCCTCTTTGCTCATACTCTCACTCCTCCCTCTCTTCGACTGGACTTTGGGAGCTCAGCCCAGTGCTCTGCTGTGATTCTCCACATCTGCTTCCATCAGTTGCTGGATGTAAGTTCTATGATGACATTTAAGAGAGTCATCAATCTGACTACAGGGCAAGGCCAGTTCTGGCATCCTTTCCACTATTGCTTAGGGTCTGAGTTGCGGTCATCCTTGTGGATTCCTGGGAATTTCTCTAGTGCTCAGTTTCTTGTTTCTTGCTAACCCCATAATGGCTCCCTCAATTAAGATATCCCATTCCTTGTTCTCCTCTGTCCTTTTCCCACCTCGACCTTCCTGTTCCTTCTAGTTCTCCTTCCCTCCTCCCTTCTTCCCTCCTCCTCCCCCTTCACTCTCCCTTCTCCCCCAACCCCCACACTCCAAATTTTCTCAGAAGATATTGTCTGTTTCCCCTTCCCAGGGGGATCTATGTATGTTTCTCTTAGGGTTCACCTTGTTACTTAGCTTTTCTGGAGTCATGGTCTACAGACAGGCTCCTTATCCTTTGCTTTATAGCTCATATCCACTTATAGTGAGAACATACCATGCTTCTCTTTCTGGGTCTGGGTTACCTCACTCAGGATGTTTTTTTTTTTCTAGTTCCATGCATGAACGCAAATTTCAAGATGTCATTGTTTTTTACTGCTGAGTAGTACTCCATTGTCTAAATGTACATTTTCTTGATCCATTCTTCAGTTGAGGGGCATCCAAGTTGTTTCTATGTGCTGGTTATTACGAATAATGCTGCTATGAACATAGTTGAACAAATGTCCTTGTAGTATGGTTAAGCATCCTTTAGGTATATGCCCAAGAGTGGTATCGCTGTGTCTTGAGGTAGGTTGATTTCCAGTTTTCTGAGAAACTGCCAAACTGATTTCCAGAGTGGTTGTACAAGTTTGCATTCCCACCAGCAATGAATGAATGTTCCCCTTACTCCACATTCTCTTCAGCATAAGCTATTATTGGTGTTTTTGATCTTAGCCATTCTGACAGGTATAAGATGGAATCTCAGAGTTGTTTTGATTTGCATTTCTTAAGTGTCTTTCAGCCATTTGAAATTCTTCTGTTGAGAATTCTCTGTTTAGATCTGTAACCCAATTTTTAATTGGACTATTTGATATTTTGATGTCTAATTTCTTGAGTTCTTTATATATTTTGGAGATCAGTCCTCTGTGTGATATGGTATTGGTGAAAATCTTTTCCCATTCAGTAGGCTGCCCTTTTGTCTTATTGACTGTGTCCTTTGATTTACAGAAGCTTCTCAGTTCAGAAGGTCCCGTTTATTTATTGTTGCTCTCAGCAACTTACTACTAGAGATATATGTAGGAAGTGGTCTCCTGTGCCCATACATTGAAGGCTACTTCCAACTTTCTCTTCTGTAAGGTTCAGTGTGATCAGATTTATAGTGATGTCATTATTCCATTTGGACTTGAGTTTTGTACATGGGGATAGGTGTGGATCTATTTGCATTCTTCTATATACTGACATCCAGTTATGCCAGCACCATTTGTTGTTGTTGAAGATGTTTTTTTTTCCATTGTGTAATTTAAGTTACATATTTTTAAAGCCTGTGATGAGACACGCTGACCACATGGACTTTATATTCCTGTTTCACAGCTTTCCAGTTTCAACCAAGGGTAGCTCATAAGTAGAGCACTCACATAGCATGGGAAAGAGTGTGGTCCAATGCCCAATACCAGAAGAAAAACATATGCACAGAGATTCAGTTCAAGGCAAGAGAGAGAGAGAGAGAGAGAGAGAGAGAGAGAGAGAGAGAGAAGGAAAACTTAATATAAGTCACTCATTCTTTCTTAGAGTGAACCCGATGGCCAGTTTGGTTGACACCAGACTCACAGCTTCCCCAGTGACACCAAGTCTGTCCCTAAGTGTTTAAACATCAACACACCACCGTGTGATATGCTTAGTTCTGTTTCATTTGACCTCTCAAAAACAGAATCGGGATGCAGTGAAATAAGGGTTTTTCTGCTCTGCACTGACTGATTCATCTTTTTATGATTAGACCAATAATAAACTTGGAAACCGTTTGAACTTACGAGAGCAAATTAGGGCTGAAGGCGGCTGGTGTCTTGCCGCAGCTGTGGCGTCAAGCCAGTTGCTGCGCGTTTATATGCGCTGTCAGGCGCCCATGTTTCCGGGGGAAATGGTGGTGCAAAACTCATGCTCCTGCTCTCCCGGGGACTGCGAGTCACATAAACTGTCTCTTAGAAATCATAGTTTCGCTCCTCTAAGTGGATGAGACGAGAGAGAGAGAGAAAGGGACTCTCCATGGCAAAGAGCTTTGATCATTTTGATCAAACACAGACCACCTATCAGCCCTCCGAGTGCCACCATGCCTGATACAAGTTTTCAGTACTGTGTCGTAATAGCTACCAGTCATTGTCACCGAGATAAAAAAGGGGTTGTAATTAAACATGTGATCGGGTCCAGACATTTCCACCGTGCCGTCCATCTATGTGGCAGAGCTGGCCTGCTGTTATTTCCAGCAGCCCTCTGGAACCGCCCTGGGATGGCAATTTGCATGCTAACTGAATTCATGGTCTGAGCAGATTCACCAGAACATCTGTTGCTGATTGTTTGGGTCCTCTGCTTTTCAGACTCAAATATGAAAATACAGAAAGTAAAAGGCAAATTATGGAGCCCCAGGCAAAAGTGCAGACTGCTTGATTTTTCTTTCTCTCGCCATTCTCCCCGGAGGAGCGCATTACAGAAACTAAAAACACCCCCCACTTCGCAGTCCCCTTGACCTTACAATAAAATCAGAGCCCATGAAATGACACTGACTCCCAGCTGCCTCTTGTCTTAATACGATCCAATTTGGCCTTGAAAAGAGACCTCCAGTCCCAGCTCAGAAGCTCCCAGGCACAAGACAATAAGAAAGGGGAAAATCTGCCCTGACCTAATGAGGCTGGCATGGGGAAGAGACGAGCCCCCCAAAGATTCCTTGTTCACGTGGAAGCTGAGGGAGCCACCTATCAAATGTTCTTTCCAACCCTAGGAAAGCTTAGGGAATGAGAAGTTTGAAACACAAAGGGCGAGTGTCAGAGAAACGTGTAAGGGACCATTACAGCTTCCTTTGGACAAACAGCTTGGAGGTAGGATTATCTGTCCCCAGTGGATTAGGTTCCCTCAGCCTAATCTCCGATGAGGAATGGGGATGGAAGCCCTAGACTGTAGTTTGTACTGGGTGCTGTCAAGGCTAGGTTTTACCTACATTTTTTTTTTTTTTTTGCAATCCTCTGTCCTAGAAGTTCTGGAATTATCTTACCTTCCTCTTGGAAATGCATCTATCTGTAGCTCAGAAAGATGAACAGCTTGTGACAGTTGTGCAGGCTGTAGTCACAGGCCAGGTCTTCAGCCTCCAACGCCTGATGCTCCTCCCCATGCAATTGCTCCCCAGCCTGTCTCCCACTCACTTGCAATACGTCACTCGATTGGTTTTTCCATCACACACAAAAGTCACAGCCTTGAGAAAGCCCCATCCTTTCTGCCTTCTGTAGAATACATTTGTGTTTATTTTAGCAGAATAACAGAAAATATTTACCTCAGTTTTTAAAATGGTCCTAATGGAGTCATTCAAAATTTATTTGCAGTAAGTATGAAAAACCATATTTTGAGTTCTCCCCTAAACCTCCATAAATCCAGGACTGGGACGGTGTGGCTTTCTGCCGCTGTATCCCTCCCCATCTTACGTCATGGGTGTGATATGACCAAGCCCTGTGGAGTCTATAATCACAGACATGTAGAAAAAAAGAGGTTGATAGGAAACAAGATGCTAAAGGGGGAGTGGGTATTCCATTTTGGAAGTAGTCTCTAAGTAAAAATCTCACTGCATTCTGCAAAAAACTGGAGAAAACTGAACATTCTGGTTGAGAAAGCCATCATTGTAGGCCATCACCAAGACTTCGGAACCCTGCATCCACTCATCACCAATCTCTAATCCATTCATCTAAGCAGGTTTCCAGAGACCTGCACACGTCTGAGCATCCTCTTTACCAAGAAATCAGAGATCGGTTCGCGTGGAGCAGATACTCCTGGTCGGGTTTGGAGCTCACAACAATAGCTAGCTAGTTTTCCTCACAGCCTTCAGTTCACCCTGATGTCCTTGATTCCCAGAGAACCGAATCAAACATATTCTCCCCGTAAAGCTGGCTGCTACTCTGGATTTCCTTCCGGACCCAAAAGTCACCCAGTTAGCATACAAAGTTGTGTTTCCTGACATCCTGCTGCTTCTACTCTCTCTACCTCCCCTGCATTCCAGCTGGACTCCAGTTCAGGAAATATGTTCTTTTATACAGGTAGAATTGTCTCTCTGACCTCACAGTCGCCAATCACCTATCCACCACCATAGCATCTCTCTAGACACTTCACCTGCAAAGGACCCGGGCTCCTGGGATCGCTTCATAAATTCCAACTCCTTACTTTGCATTAGCTAGTCTCAGCCACTTGCTCTTCCCAAAGGGTGGTCTTTGTGATCATTGTTTGGTCAGAAGGGCTGATGATTCTTTTGTCAGAGAAAAGACAAAGCCTTCTCATTAGAGTAGCCTAAACCGCTCATTTCAAGTCAAGCCACATAGCTAACAACCCAAAGTCACCAAATGTTCCAGAAAGTTAGAACTGAGATTTGTTTTGTGAGAGGTGACTGGATAAAACACTATAAAGATTCAATCCTTCTGGGCATGAGCAATGCCTTCTTGACAGCTATAAGAGAAAACGTACCACAGAGGCGATGAGAGAAGGATGCTCCCATGTCCCTGAGCCCTGGCACTCCCGGAGTGAGGCTTCCCTTGCACGTTGGTCTAGCCAATGATACATCATATGCTTTGATGTTAGGAGCAGAGGAATACCTCGTGTTTATTTGAAGCTCCCCAGATTTTCCATTCCTGGATGTGGATGAGAACTATGTCTGGTATAACTATGTCATAAACCATGACACTTGCCTTCAAAAATATGTAGTTCTGTCTTCTCATCTCTTCCTCACTTCCAGAGGAGCCCTCGTCTTGTGCCTGGACAGTGTGAGCCTCTTGCTACAAGACTCCTATGTGGCTAAGTTCTGTGTCTCTGCAGAGATGGGTGTGAAGAGCCCCCTGAGTGCTTGTGGAAACCAGCAATGCCTCGGCCCCACCCAAACCAATTACATTTGAAAACTCTAGAGAGATTTTTTTTCCTCTGCAGTATGACATTATTTGTTTAACAGTGATAAAAAATTTCATTTCTAGGTTCCAATCTAAATGAACAAAAGGTTTTTATTTTGTCTTTCTAGAGCTAATAAACAGCTGTCTAAGGGGAGTTTCTAATTTGACTTGAAATAACCTATAATGTCGAAGACTGAAGTCATTCCTTCCTCCTCAAGATAGAAGTAAGAAAACATGAGAAGTTTGTTCACTTTAACCTTTAACAAGTCCTTACTTTTCTGTGTGGATGTTATTTTTTAAGAGTTTATAACGCAGCTTAACCCTGAAATCACAGCTACCCTCCTGCCTCTGCCTGCCAAGTGCTACGATTACAGGTATGTGTCCCTTCGCTTAGCTTGAGGAATTTAGACTTTATTAAAGAGGATCCAGCACTCTGATGGAAACTGAAATACTCGCCAGCAGCTGCCAGCATAAGGCGACACTGAGGTTTGCTTATTGTTGTGTAACGAATAACATGGAGGTATGGTTTTAAAACCATATTTTTGTTAAGTTACAGAACTGCTTCCTAAAAGGGAAGACGGTTGAAATTTGAAACTGGCCACTCTGTCACTGAATTAATTTGACAATTTCTATGGTCTGAATTTGTAAATGACACAAAGCAGCTACTACAAAAGGAAGAGTGGCCTGATTCTTGTTACTTTGTGGTTTCTGCGTTTCAGTGACAAAGGCCATTTCAGAAAGTGCCTTCAAGTCCAGTCTGGCACATTAAGGGGCTTTTTTCTGTTGTGAAGAACAGATCAAAAGGATGCCCTGTAGCCGTAGCTGTCCTTTATTTCTGCTGCTAGAGTTATTGATCTATTGGGTAGAATACTGCCATTGTACTTTTTTTTCTAGGCTCCTGATTCTATTACTATTTTCTTAACGTTTTCTGTCTAAAACAGCAGCAGTAAGTCTAGACAAAATCAGCCACTTTGGTCACGATAAAAACTTTGACTTCAGAGTGACATACAAGACACTCAGTGTGGTGAGTGTGAAAACACACTAAGAGCTGCCTCACCTATTCAGGAGCTTGAACAAACTGCAAACGACATTTATAAATAGTTTCCATACCTAATGCGATCAAAGAAAAGATGGCTGTCAGGGCAAGGGAAGACTTTAAAAGGAGCAAAGAAAGTTGTTTTCTCACTCTGCCGCCTACCTATTTCACAATCCATTGTTTCAGAACCCAGCTGATAGTAGATATTCTTCATTTTTGTATATCTCACTAACTTTTGGGAATTCTCCACAAAAAATAATAAAAATGAATAATCATAAATGTAAAAGAAAAAGCTTGACTAACAGCTGTGTTTACAGTAATAGTACCCATGGCCAGCACTGTACCTGGTGCTAGCCCTCTCAACCCTCCACATAAATGATGCCTGAGGATGGGCTACCCTGTGGCTCAAAATGGCAGCAGAGGACTCTGCTGGGGTGCTTGGATTATTTTTGTTGTTGTTGTTCATTTGGTTCATGGGGCTAGGTTGGGGAGAGGTGGTGGCTGACATTGTTTGCTTGTTTGTTTGTTTTGGAGACAAGGCCCTGTGCATCCAGGCTGACCTTAAACTCCGGATCTTCCTGCCTCAGTAGTGAGTGCTGGATTTCCAGGTGGGAACGGTCAGGCTCGGATGCCATGCCTCCTCCACATGTTAGTGTCTGGCCTTCTCTTGTCTCTGACGGAAGCACACGCTGCTGTGAAGACCAAGGGTCTGCACTTAGCCAAACCCTAAGGCAATTTTCCCCCAAAATTTAGAAGCCACTGGCCCAAAAATGAACTTGAACTTCTCATGATCTCCGGCTCCTTTCAGAACACTTGGAACTGGCAACTGACTTTGACTCTTGGGAACTAAACTCTGTGGAAAAGTTTTCAAATTCTACCAGAAACAGAAATATGTGAGTGGCCAGCACAAATGAATAACCAGATAGGGCCTCCCTATCTCCTCGAGACCTCACAAAGCTCCAGGAAGAGCCTTCCACAGAGAGCGTGCTGGTGCCTGAGGTCCATGGGAGTGCCCTAACTGAGACAAGCTTCCAAGAGAAATTGGATAATTAGAGAGCACGCATTCAAGTACCTCTGAGGAGTTACAAAGCACTGGGAAATATACAGGGTGCTAAGAGGCTGTGGGCCACATTGTGCGTTGGTGCTGTGAGAAATGGGCTCTTTTGAGGTCGGCTGTCAGTGCCGCTGAGGCAGAGGCTGCCACATAGATTTGGTGACCAGCACTCGCTATTCTTGGTCTGCCGTGTTTCCATATTCCTTTCTGCTCCCAGCAGCCATTCTTTCACCATCGTTTTAACTTCCTTCAGAATGTCCTGTTAGGACCTCTGTTGACCTTGGTGGCTGAGACAGAATGGTAAGTTGTCTCCTCTCAGCTCGCATGCTCTTTGCTGTGCCTGGCTTTGTGATTCAAGGGAGCAGGGGTGTTTCACAGCATTGCTTTTACCTTCATCATTTGAGTTTTTGTTTATAGGACAGGAAGATAAAATATGAAATAATTCTCTTATTTAAGTAATCTAAATATGAATTGAGGTGTGTGTGTGTGTGTGTGTGTGTGTATGTCTGTGATGAAAATAGAAGGGGACTCTGTGAGGAAACAGGGACCAGTGAAGGAAGGATAAACAGAGGGGCTCGTGAGAGCAGAGCAAATATGAATAAGGGAGAATGATATATCTGTATGAAAGTGTCATAATGAAACTAATAATGCTGTATGCTTACTAAAATAGCTCAGTTATGAATCTAAACAATAAATATAGCAGTGAGGCAACTGAACTTGTGTGTGTGTGTGTGTGTGGTGTCTCTGTATGTGTGCATGCACATGTACATGTGTACTTGCCTGTCTGTGCACATATATACAGGTGTACTTGTCTCTGTGTGCACACCTATATACAGGTGTACTTGCCTGTGTGTGCACATATCTACAAGTGTACTTGCCTGTGTGTGTGTACATATACACAGGTATGATGTGGGATTCTCCTCTGTATGCTGTGATTAATAAAGAAACTGCTTTGGGCCTATAGCAGGGCAGAACAGAGTTAGGCAGGGAAAACTAAACTGAATGCTGGGAGAAGGAAGGCAGAGTCAGGAGAACTCATGTAGTTCTGCCAGAGTCAGGCACCAGATGGAACCTTTCTGGTAAGCCACAGCCACATGGAGATACACAAATTAATAGAAATGGGTTAAATTAAAATATAAGAGCATGTATAGCCAAAAAGAAGCCAGAGTTAATAGGCCAAGCAGTGATTTAATTAATACAGTTTCTGTGTGGTTATTTCAGGGCTGAGCAGCCAGGAACAAACAAGTGGCCTCCTATTACACATGTGCACTTGCCTGTGTTTGCACATATCTACAGGTGTACTTGTCTGTGTGTGTGCACATATATATATAGGTATACTTACCCGTGCATATGCACATATCTACAGGTGTACTTGCCTGTGTGTGTGCACAGATATACACATGTACCTGTCTGTGTGTGTACACATATCTACAGGTGTACTTGCCTCTGGGTATGTATATATGTACAGGTTATTTGCCTGTGTGTGTATGAATATGCATGCTAAAAAGAAATCACACACTGGCTTAGAATTGAGTATAAAAAAGGGTTATTTATTTAGGGGTAGATTTACACCTCAATTTGTGCACAGTCCTCTGCACGGATGGGGAACAGGAACCAAATCCAGCAGCCAGAAGAGAGAGTGAATGCATACTTTACATCAGAATTTATAGTATAAGAGGCCATGCCCAAGTGGGAAGATAACTTAAAGGCTACTGGCTATAGGATTTCCTACAGCACCTCCCCTTTTGTTTAAATAAGAGAGTTCTAAGCCTAATACAAAATTATATACAATAAAAAAATCAGGTATAAGAATTAGAATTACAACCAGTATAAACAATATCAAGCAAGAAACATATGACAGATGTTTCAATAATTATCCTATCCTAAGGAGTTTAAGTCTTGCATTATAAATAACTTGGCCAAGTCATGAGAGGAAAGTAACTACAGCTATCTAGTCTTCAACCCCATCGAATATCAGAGAAGGGAAATAACATTGCTTGAGTAAGCAGGAAGTGCAATCAAGCAACTTCCAAAATGTGTAACAAATGACAGAGACAGCTGGCTACTTGGGCAATCACCTAAAATCTCATTTGCAATGTTGGCACAACCAACTTTGGCTAAGGCCTAGAGAAATTAACAGACCATTTTCAGAGGCAGAAAACTTTTCAAAACCATCTTACCCTATCTTGGCAAGATTTGACAGTCTTTTTCTTGTATCCTGCTTGTCCTGTCCAGACATCATGCATTTTGTTAGTGGTCAATGCACAGGTAGTTCCTTGCCCAAAGGCCAGTTTTGCCAAGAAGAAAACAAGCTCCAAGTGGAGTATCTTTGGTGCTCAACATTCTCTCGGGAATAGATTGATGTGGCCAGGAGCAATCATGTCTCATATCAACAGAACCCTAAGTTATTTAAATGCAATATTCTACAGCTTTTTGAAGTGGTTGAAGATTACCTACCTATGCAGAATACAATCTCTATGTATCAAAGAACTTGATTAGTCTAACTGTAAGTATGACAAACATGGATGACTGTTTACCAATAATTCTTAATACCTATATAACTTAAGGACTAACACTTCATATTAGAATATTCAACAATCTTAAACAACTGTGCAACAAATGAGGACAATGACTCAAAATGTAAATAATCTATAAGTATCTTGATTAGAGGTAGAAATGTATATTGCAATATGATAAATATATTTTAAAATTGTATCAATATACAAAATGTCTTAAGCAGAGATAGAAGCATGCATACATACAATATGACAAAATAACTTTGCGTAGGTATGCAAATATTGTAAACAAAAACAGGAACATATTCAATATAATTTAAGTTTGTGTCAATATAAAGAATCTATATCAATGTAAATTGCCTCTAAATAATAGCTCACAAGTATTCAGTCTATTACTTACTATTATTATTAGTGTGAGTAAGCTCACACTAATCTATTATCCCACCCAATTTCTCTTTTTTTTTTCAAAGAGATCCCTAAGCCTACATAATTTCCCCCCAACCCTATACCAATTATAATCAACCCCTAAACGATGACAAACGTTGTTGGAAGAGGGGACGTTGTCTTCTAGAATTACTTCCAGCTGTCATGGGGGCAATGTTCTTTCTATGGGATCCTGTGAAAGTAAAATGATGGTTAAGTTTCAAGATTACTGTCTGGTATAATTGAAAATAGTCTCTGAGTATTTAGTAGGGTTTTCCTGAGGTTTCTATTTGGAGTTCTGACCAGAACCTTGTAAAAAGTTGCAAGACCACTTCCCCAAAAGGTCACTGTGAACACTCCCAAAAATTACTTTGCCCAATATACAGCAGGAAGTAGTTTGGAGAGAACTGCACCCAAATTCTCAAATATTGTTTATAAATGTTTGTTTACATTTAAAGGGGGATATGCTATAGAGATGAATACTTTGCATTGGTATGGATCTTGGTTTATTGATACAAATTTAAAGTCAATTTTGTAATTGACTATTTTTGTTCTTGATTAAGGTATTGTTTTTGTGCAGCTCATTTAAAAATGTAATGTATAATTAAGAAATATAGATTAATAGATAATCATCTATAATAATAAAGCTTGTAGTCATGTTAGTTAGATTGTCTAGATGTACAGAAATGTATTTTAGATAGATAGCCATTCTTCAAACCTTTCAAAGACTACAGAATATGGCATTTAAAATGTTTTAAGAGCTTAAGACTTTTCATGACAGTGTGACACATCTGTTCCTGGCATTGCCAATTACTTCAAGAGGATGATAGGCACTGAAGAAACTCTTTGTGGTGTTGGTTAGCCATTTGGGCAAGAAATTGCTCTTGCCTGGACTGATTGATGTTAGGCTGTGTGAGCTAGACCTGTGGGACCCATAGAAAGATAACTGCTGAAGCTGCCTAAGAAAGGTGAGATAGTCCTTAGGGGTTCCTGCTTCATGAAAAAAATCTGATAGACATTCTGCAGGACACAGAAGAAAGTGACTGATAAACTGCCAATATAGGTGGAACTGTCTTTGAAATTTCCTGCTTCATAGAAATGTCTGCTGAATACTATGGGCCCATAGTCTGAAGATGGATGCCCCAACAATAAAAAAGATCTTTAAGTGACTGTCCAGGCAGCAAGAAGTCTCTGTCAATTCTAAAGTTTTGGAAGTTGTTTACAATGCACTTTCTGTTTACTTAGATGATGTTATATCCTTCTGGAGTCTTTGATGGAGTTGAAGAACATAGTTATAGTTATAGTTTTTCTTAGATATGATAAAAGATAAAGTAGAGATAAATATTCTAACTGTAATTCTTGCTTGATAGCCGTTTTGTTATATGTAATTTTACTATGTTAAAGTTAAAACCTTCCTTTTTATTTAAACAGAAAAGGGGAGGTGATGTGGGATTCTCCTCTGTACGCTATGAATATGATTGGGTAGAGTAGAACTAGGCAGGAAAAACTAAACTGCATGCTAGAAGAAAGGAGGCAGAGTGAGAGAGAAACCATGTAGCCCTGCCAGAGACAGATGCTGGACAGAACTTTACCTAGTAAGCCACAGCTTCATGGCAATATGCAAATTAATAGAAATGGGTTAAATTAATATGTAAGAGCTTGACAATAAGAAATTAGAGCTAATGAGCCAAGCAGTGATTTAATTGATACAGTTTCTGTGTGGCTATTTTGGGAGTCTGGGCAGCCAGGAAACGAACAAGTAGCCTCCTACTACATATGTATATGTATGTACAGGTGCACTTGCCTGTGTGTGTGCATGTGTAGAACAGTTTGATGTCAGATGTCTTTCTCTATCTCCATATTAGATTTTGAAAGTAGATATCTCACTAAATCTGGAACTTACTGTTTCAATTGGATAGTCCTGTTGCTAACTGTGCCCACATTGTGCCTTGATCTTATGCTGACTCTGGGGACCTTAACTCAGGCCCCCTTGCATTCATACAGAGTACTTGACCCATTGTTCCACCTCTCCAGCTTGCAGCTAACCTTTCAGTGCAGCTTCATATATTTGGGATTTAGGTTCTTAAGTCAGACATATAAATTGGACTACAAATAATATGGGGCATTTGGGGTATCTTTAGGGAAATCAGACTTGAATGATATCTGGAGAACTTGACAGAGCAACAAGAAGCTTAGGAAGAGCTCCTAACAAGAAGCATAAAACCAGTGACACAGCTCCACCACCACCACCTATACCACCACCTCCATCCTCACCTCACCACCACCTCTACCATCACCACCACCACCTACCTCCTCCACCACCTTCATCACCACCACCTCCACCACCACCACTACTTCCCTCACCACCACCACCTCCACCTTCACTGTGACAGGCATTTTCCAGCTATGCTAAATTCTCAGTTTCCTGTAGAGTCAAATCATGGTGGCTCAACTGTAAGCCATGCTGGGTCTAGAGTCTTTGTGGAAGCCAGTCCAGGGGTTTGCTCTGTCTCTTCTGGTAGAACCCAGAATAATTTAATAGAAAAATTGTTAATGCAGAGAATTGGAGGACTAAAGAAAATCAAATACCAAACTGAAGATGATATACAGAGGGAGTAACTGCATGGAACACTGACTATCCCAGGCCTGCTAGAACCCTTTAGAAGCTAGTAGAAACACTGTCTCCTAAATTGCAGTCTTGAACAAAGAGAACTGAGTCCAGCTAATGCTGTCTTAAGATGAAGGAGCACTTTGCCATCTGACTTATAAATCATTCAAGTTCAAACTTGCGTGTTTCAGTCTCCTTGAGAGCTGTGATAAAGTTACAATTAAGCTCATGGGAAATAACACATTATCTACTAAGACATAGGCTGGTAAATATCAGTTGGAGGCATATCCAGAGAGAATAAGAAATTGCTTGCTGCTTGCAGGACTCACATAATGGATAGTGGACATGCTTTCACTTTCTCCCATGGACAGTGCAGGGAGGTGGTTAACTGACTGTACTGCTCTTTGTCCTGCATTCTGCCTTTACGCTGTACAAAAGCAAGTTCTAAAATAAACTCTGAGCTGTTTCTGGATCTTTCCTGTGTCTCTGTCTCTGTAACATGAAGGGGCCTGCTTGTTGGGGTTTATGTCCTGCCCAGTACCCCACAGCCAGCAAGCCCCAAAGAAAATCACACAGAGATCTCCATAAGTTATAAAACTGATTGGCCCATTAGCTCAGTCTTCTTATTAGCTCTTGTAGCTTATATTAACCCATTATTCTTATCTATGTTAGCCACATGGCTCAGTACCTTTCTCAGCCGTGTAGATTACATCTTACTTCTTCCATGGTCTGGGCTGGACTGGGAGGAATGGGCTTCCTCCTTCCCAGAATTCTGTTCTCATAGCCCCACCTCTACGTCCTGTCTGGTTGACCCACCTATACTTCCTACCTGGCAAATCAACGTTTATTTAAAACATGATTGACAAAATACAGACAATTCTCCCGCACCATGTCTCAGTTTCTTTCATCTGCCATTTCTTCAATTCTCACACACACACACCCTCCAGGTACCCAGGCTCACTCCTCAGCAGGCTCCCACTGACTCTGACCATGGGACGTGGGTCTCTGCCAACTGGCTACCCACACACCTAAGCCTGGTGCCTCTCCAGTGGTTGGAGAGGCTGCAGACCCTCCCATTTATAGAGAAAGGCACCATTGTCAGGCCTCTTGGAACTAATACGACAGCAGTAAAGAAACCGGGGATCCACTTCTGCTCCTCCCTTTGACTATCAGGCTGTGGAGACAATGGATTTACTGGAACTTTCCCAAGACTTTCATTCAGGGAGAAGAAAAAGACTGGGAGCCTAATGCCAACCACACAAGTAGTCTCTGGGAGATTTCACAATTTCTGACAACCTGTTAGATCACCTTCCAGGAAAGACTGGAACTCAGACAATGATACTAGTCAGGACCACACCTTGACCAGGACTGCTTAGCCATGTATACCCTTCAACCACTTAACTACCTTTCCAGTTGCTAAGATGAAATGTCCTTGAAACGGACATTTAAAAGTCATTTTACAGTAAATGGAGTTTATTTGGGTTTCCAGTTCAGGGCATCACCACGGTGGAGAAGTCAGAGAGGCCAGACAGTGAAACTAGTCACATCACATTCAGTCAGAAGCAAGAGAAGATAAGCGTTTGCACTCTGATCCCATTCTCTAGGATTCCAGCCCAAGGAATGATGCCATCCACAGTAGGGGATCTCCTGACCTTAAAAAATCTAATCAAGACAATCCCCCCACAGGCATGCTCAGAGGCATTTTAAAACTCCAAGTTTGAGTTTAAAACTTATCATGTTAACCATTGAGATTAAGTATCTCAATTGCTAGGGGTGGATGGCTAAGACCAGGGACTGGCGGGACCCTGGCTCTGACCTGAACAACTGGGGAAATGATGATAGGGTCATACATGATGTGACTGTCAAGTGGTAAGTCCCTTCCTCCTCTTTCCATCTAGTCTCCTAGAATCCCCTACAAACCAAAAGTCAGCTCAAAAGACAAATACCTAATTTACATAAACCCCAAATCCAGAAACAGCAGAGTAGACAAAGGCTGAGTGAGAGGCAATGCCATAATCAAACCAGACACCTGAAGGAAACCGAGGTGTTTACCGAAGAGCACTGCTTAATGGGAGCCAAAAGGAGGGTGAGAGAGCTAACAGATGAGGAGCAAGTGCCAGCGAAGTGTGTCCAAGAATCTGAGGACTTATAACTCTCTGTCTCCTGAAGCAGGAAATTTTTTTATTTGTGAAGATAGGAGCTCCAAACAGCAATGGTTGGAGGGAATTTGAAAGTGATTTCATCAACACATAGCATACAGAACCCAGAGAGAGACCACGCAAAAAGTTACAGAACTGAATGTCAACAGAGCATTTTCTGGGTACAGCTCAAAAGCACAATATCTCCTTAGGAATTACTGTGGTGGCCTGGTACTTAAAAGTTTGGGTTTGGAACACAGCAAACTGAGGGCCTAAAGCAGGGGTTCTCTATCT
Source organism: Alexandromys fortis (assembly GCF_014885135.2). Lineage (NCBI taxonomy): Eukaryota > Metazoa > Chordata > Mammalia > Rodentia > Cricetidae > Alexandromys > Alexandromys fortis. The sequence continues at coordinate 7,796,356 of NW_026067923.1, forward strand.
TCCTCTTGTGATGACCCCCCCCAACCATAAAATTATTTCCATTGCTACTTCATAACCATAACTTTGCTACTGTCATGATTCTCAATGCAAATATTTGATATGCAGGATAGCTGATATGCGACACCTTTGGAATTGTTGTTCAACCCACAAGGGGTCACGACCCACAGGTTGAGAACCACTGATCTGTATAATCCCTGGTGGAGACTTGGATGAGGACACTGTAAATACAGAACAGGTAGTGGAATGAGGGCAGGGGAGGGGTGAAGAACAACCAAGACAACCAAACCCAAAGAGGATACACACACAGAGGGGGAGACCCTTCACAGGACTGCAGTTCTGTCTGTCCAACAAGGCCTCCAGTCTTGGTAGAAGTGGTTTTAGGAGATACATTAAGTTCTAAGAGGATTCTACTCCAGAAGGATCTACATCTTGCTCAGAACTTCAGTACTCCTATGAGCCTGCTAGAGAGTACATGTCTTATTGTAGGAAACACAAGTTTAACCCAGAGTTTCCTTGACTTACTAAAACCAAGAAGCCTTGTTTCCCAAAGCATCGCCCAGAGTTGTTCTTCCAGATCACACTTTGTAATACACCCATCAGATATTATCCGTAAACAGCGTGTAATTCCCCATTCCATAGGAGAACTCCATTGCCTTCTCATTCTTTGTTGTCTTAATAAAACTGAAATATAACCTCTGTGTTATTTTATAAAACTCTCCAGATCAGCTGGGTTCAGACTAATAGCTGTGGACCAGATTCTGGTGACAATACTACCCCAGAGAAACCCTTGCCCACATGGCCTGTTGCCTTCTTGGGCCCTGGCCACTCTGGAGAGTGCCCACACACAGTCTGTGGGCTATTTCCCCACTGTGAGATGCCAGGCAGGAGGGCGCAATGGCATCTCGCAGCAGCTCTGTCTTTCCAGAGAGAGCAAAGTTTTCTCTATTTTTCCAAAATTGCTTGGTTTTCAGGAAACCAAAGTTGGCAGCAGCAACAGAAACAAAAATAAAACAAACCAAATGCAAAAAAAGGAACCTTGAGAAAGATTACTAATAAACATTTTGATATCTCCTGCAAAAAGAGAATTTGGCAGAAATCAGTATGAACTTATAGAAGATGGGAAAGCCTGTTGCTATGGCATGAAATTAGACAAACACCAAAGGCAACTTTAACAACTCCAAAGCAATTTTACTTCAGCTGAGTAGTCCAGGAAGAAGGGTCAATCTCTACCTGCTCTGAAAACAAACCCAGAAAATGACTCCAAGTTTCTTTTCTAAGTTCCAAGATGGTGTTCTGTAGATGCAGGACAGACATGCACACATCCTCTCTCTGATATAAAAACTTTTCCTGGTTTATCAGTCTCTAGATTTTTCCCTGACTAGTGAAGGATGCTAAATATGCTCTCCTACTGTGGATCAAAGGCAAGACTAATTTCATTCCAAAGGCATAAATGCTTTCATGTTTGTAGGGCTGTATAAAAGTAAACACATTTCAACTGTACATTTAAAATTTCAGCTGTCACCCAAGCTTCAGACAATACTGGAAGGAGGGGCTCTGTGTTCTCAGATACATGTGTTTGGAGAAAGGAGTCCACACACACACACACACTCCAACAAAGGACCTTTGTAATCAGACTTTTTTTTGGATTCCCAGCTCCCAAATAATAACATGGAGACTTCTAATTAATTATGAAATCTTGGCCTTAGCTTAGGCTAGTTCCCAATTAGCTCTTAAGACTGAAATTAACCTGTTTATGTTAATCTACATTCTGCCAGGTGGGTCATTACCTCTCCCATACTGTACATCCGGCTTCCTCCAGGTCTGGCTCTCAATCTCCACCTCTCTGATTCCTTCCCAGAGTTCCCATCATGGAAGTTCCACGTATCCTCTCCTGCCTAACTATTGGCTGTTCAACTCTTTATTAAACCAGGCAGAAGGAGCCTTAGCAGAGACACATCTTCATGGTGTAAAAAAAGATCATCCTACTACAGAGCTTTCTTTTTTATTATAATAATTATTGTTTTGTGAGTATAATTGATTCATTTATCCACCCCCAGCCTCTCCCATGTACCTCTTTGCTTTCAAATTTATAGTCTCTTTTTCTTTAGTTGTTGTTACATATAGACATACTTAAGTGTGTGTGTGTGTGTGTGTGTGTGTATGTGTGTGTGTTCCTAAGTACACAAATACCGTGTCTGTATGTTTTGGTTGTCTGTAATAGTCTGACTGTTGTAAGGAGATGTCTCTTTAATGAAAGGTGAGAACTACACTTATCTGTGGGTATAATGATAAGTATTTAGAATGTAGCTAGATTATAAATGTTGATAAAATGGTCTCTTAGGTGACCAGTAGCTTAGGTTGCTAGAGGCCAAAAATTAGGTTCTCATGACTAACAACTCAAAGGGGGTTTCTGATGCCTAGTTTTGGTGTTTTTGTTATGTAACCTTAAAATTGGATACCTGTTGGAGACAGACCTGCTCCTCCTGCTTCTTCTGTTCTCCCTGTTCCCCTTGCTTCCCCTGCTCTCCTGCTCCTCCTGTCCCCATGCATTTAATTGGGGAGGGGGCTTGCTTACAGTTTCAGACTCTTAGTCCATTTTCTTCATGGAAAGGAGCATGGATACCAAGAGGAAGTAATTGAGATCTACATCCTGGTGCATAGGCCAAGAGAGAGATGGGGTCTTTTTAAACCTCTAGCCCACACTTGTTGGGACTAATGAATCCTGGCCTTCAGCTGGATGTTGGGACTAATGAATACTGGCCTTCAGCTGCTCTTCCCTCCTAGAACCTTCTAGAATCTGTGCCTAGCTTAGAGGATCAGAGGATGGGATTTTCACCTGTTGGCCATTGACTGCAAAGTATTTAAGCCTACATGGTGCTAATAAAGAAGGGCTTTGGTATCAGTGTTTGAAGGTCTGTGTGTCGTTCTGTCTCTGCGTCTGTGTTCTCAACCTCTAGCCCCTTGCCCAAAGCTCACTAACTGGGGTCTAGCGCATAGAGCACAGACGGGGGCCCGCAGTGAGTGGCACACGCTCAGTGACCCCTTCCTCCAACAAGGCTATACTTATCTCAACAACGCCATACCCCCTATACCTTCTGAAATAATGCTTCTCCCTCTAGACAAAGCATTCAGATATATGAGGCTGTGGGGGACATTCTTATTCAAACTACCAAACACTCCTCATAATGCTCAACTGAACTGAGCAGCTCACCCACGTGCCTTAACCTAGGAAAGTCTTATAAACTCCCAGACAATGACTGTGGGTGGCAGCCTTTTTCTGGCGAGCTCTTTTCAATTTCCAATGCTGAGATTATCATCCATGAGCCTATGATAAATTGCTTTCCAAATACCCCTGTATTACTCATCGAATTCATTCTTTAGTTCATATAAGACAAAGACCCCGAAGCTATTAGCCCAGGGTGGCTTTGATGGCTACTAATTTCTAGGCTCCTAACCCCCAAGTTACTGGTCACCTGAAATGAAAATGACTCTGTCCTCATCAAGAACCCATTTTTTTCTGGATCTAGTTTACCTTACTCAGGGTGACTTTTTCTAGTTCCATCATCCATTTGCCTTCAAATTTTCTGATGTCATTGTTTTTAACCACTGAGTAATACTCAATTGTGTATATGCACCACGTTTTCTTTATCCATTCTTCCATTGAGAGGCATCTAGGTTGTTTTCAGGTTCTGGCTATTATGAATAACACTGCTATGAACATAGTTGAGAAAGTGTCCTTGTTGATGGATCATCCTTTGGATCTATGCCCAAGAATGGTGGTATTGCTAAGCCTTGAAAATTGCTTTCCAAAAAAAAAAAAAAAAGAAAGAAAATTGCTTTCCAATTTTCTGAGAAACAGGCATTTTGATTTTCAAAGTGGCTGTACAAGTTTGCACTCCCACCAGCAATGGAGAAGTGTTCCCCTTGCTCCACATCCTCTCCAGCATAAGATGTCATTAATGTTTTTGATCTTAAGCATTCTGACTGGTGCAAGATGAAATCTCAGGATCATCTTTATTTGCATTTCCCTGATGGCTAAGCAGGTTAAACATTAAGTGTTTTTTAGTCATTTGATGTCCTCACACATAAGTGGATATTAGTTGTAAAATAAAAGATAACCAGGATACAATCAACAGTCCCAGAGGGGCTAGCTAATATGAAGTGCCCATAAAGGATGCATCGATTTCCCAGAGAAGGAGAAATAAAAGAGATCTCCTGGACAGACTGGGGGTGGGTGGAGATAGGAACATGAGGTATTGGGTTGGGGAATGGTTGGAGGGAGAGAGTCCTGAAAGAGATGTCTTGATATGCGGGACACTTCGGGGTCAAGTAGAAACCTGGTGTAAGTGAAACTCCCAAAAATCTCCGAGGATGACCCCAACTAAGACCCCTAGCAATAGTGGATAGGTAGCTTGAATTGGCCTCCTCCTGTAATCAGACTGGTGACTATCCTCATTGTCATCAGGGAGCCTTCATCCAGTAACAGATGGAAACAAATGCAGAGACCTACAGCCAAGCACTCGGCTGAGCTTTAGGAATCCTGTTTAAGAGAGGAAGAAAGGATGGTACAGAGGGTCAAGGTCATCACAAGGGAACCCATAGGAACAACTAACCTGGGTTCGTAGGATCTCACTGGCTCTGGACCAACAACTGGGGATCCTATATGGGACCAACCTTAGCACTCCACATATGTGTGACAGTTATTTAGCTTAGTCTACTTGTGGGTCTCCTAGAAGTGATAGCAGGGCCTGTCCCTAACACTTTGGATGGCTTTTAGGAACCTATTCCTAATACTGGATTACATTTTTCAGCCTTAAGACAGAGGCAGGAGCTAGTTCTACAGCAACTTAAGATGTCACGCTTTGTTGACACCCATGGAGGCCTGCTGCTTTCTGAACAAATAGGAACAGAAGAGGAAAAAATTAGGCATAGGAGGGCAGGAATAGGAGGAGAGAAAAAAAAGGCAGACTTTAGTCAGGATGTAAAATAAATGAATAAATTCAATTTAAAAAAGAATCAAAGAAAGAAAAAGAATCCACTTTTCCCATATCATGATTTCACTTGATTTATTATTGAAAAGGGTCTAGTGAGTGAAACTGGGCAGAGAAAGTATGCATCTTCACCTACAGTAGGTTATGCAGCTGCCTGGAAGGAGAGGAGAGCCTCTAAAAAGACACACTGTGTTCTTCCTTTCAGCTACCAAATTCCCGAGACAAGGGACCCCACCGAATTAATAATTCACCAGGCATTCATGCTGGTGGAGAGAAAGGCCAGTAATATCAGAAGTGACCCCCATAAAGTCTCACCAAAGTGACTTCCCAAACGAGGTGAACAGAAACAATACCAATGGATATGCTGAAGTAAACAGTGAAAACCCTGTAAGGCCTCAACCCTACACAAAGAACGACAGGCGAATGAGGAAAGCTGGGAGAGAGGTGGGCTTCCTCAGGGAAGAGTGCACTAATTGGTTGTCCAGTGAAAAATGGTCATCTCTGAAAATGTGCGTAAGAGTAGCATCATACAGACAAAACAGGTTATATTTGGGAATATATATATGTCTTAGTTAGGGTTTCTATTGCTTTGAAGAGACACTATGACCTTGGTACCTCTTATAAAGAAAAATATTTAATTGGGGTTGGCTTACAGTTCAGAATTTTATTCCATTGCCATATTGGCTAGAAGTGCGGTGACACACAGTCATGATGCTGGAAAGGTACCTGAGAGTTCTGCATCTGGAGCTGCAGGCAGCAGAGAAAGACTGCAACAATGGGCATGACTTGAGCATCTAAGACCTCGAAGTAAGCTCCCAAAGACACAATTCCTCCAAAAAGGCCACATCTCCTAATAGTGCCACTCTCTATAGGCCTATGGGCAGCACTTCCTCCAAAAAGCCACACCCACTCCAACAAGGCCACACCGCCTAGTAATGCCACTCTCTGTGGCCCTATGGACCACTTTTATTCAAACCACCATATTCTACTCCCTGGCCTGCAAAGTCTTGTAGTGATAAAATAATGCAGAAATGCATTTAGTCAAACTTCAGAAGTCACCATAATCTAGCATAGTCTCAACAATGTTCTAAAATCCAAAGTTGAAAGTCTCTTCTGGGACCCATGCAATCTCTTAACTGTAACCCCTGTAAAATCAAAATCAAAAAGCAGATCGCATACTTCCAACATATAATGGCATAGCATATGCATTACAATTCCAAAAGAGAGCATAGTGAGGAAATACTAGACCAAAGCAAGATTGAAACCAGCTGGGTAAACGCCAAACTCTGCACTTCCATGTTTGTTGTTAAAGTGCTCTACAGCACAGATGCCCAAATCATTTCAACTTTGTTGACTACAACATACTTCCTTCTATTGGGTGTGTTCTACTCTCTGTTAGAAGCTTTCCTAGGTAGGTATCGTCTGGCTTTTGCATCTCAGACAGTTTGAAGTCTCCAAGGCAATCCAGGCTTCTCCTTCACAGCTTCACACAGTGGCCTCTCTAGGCCTCTGATGTGGGATTCCCCTCTGGATACTGTGAATATGTTTTATTACCATTGGTTAATAAAGAAGCTCCTTTGGCCTATGGCAAGGAAGAATATAGCTAGGTGGGAAAACAAAACTGAATGCGGGGAGAAAGAAGGAGGAGTCAAGCAGATGTCATGTAGGTGCCAAAGGAGAAAGATGCTGGAAACTTACTGGTAGGCCATAGCTTTGTGATGATATACAGATTAATAGAAATGGATAAATTTAAGATGTAAGAGCGGGGGCAGAGGTGCTGAGACAGCTAGGATGCTGCCACATCCTGGAGAAGCTGGTGAGCTCTTGCCCTGAAGTCTCCACTTCCTTTATTCCACTTAACATCAAGATTTCCTTTAGTCTGTTTGGCTCCTTGAACACAGGATTTAGCTCCATCCACTTTCCAGTGCCCCCTTTCTCCTTGAATTGTACATCTTATATTCTTTCTTGCACATCCTGCTCCTCTTCATTATATATTTCCATAGGACTGAACACTAGTAATCACAACAGAGTCAATATGAGGCTGTTTTGAGATTTTTCTCTGCCAATGAAATTAATCCAAATCTCTTCACTTTAGCCTCAGGCAGACTTTTCAGAAAAGGACAAAAAGAAGTCAAATTCTTTATCAAAATATCACAAGCACAATCACTAGGCCACATATTATTATTCTTCTCTGAAACCTTTTGAGCCAGGTCCTCACAATTGAAATTACCCTCAGCTCTACTGTCTTCCATGTTACTACTAGAATGGTCATCTAAGCCCCCACTTAAAGTGTTCAACTGCTTTCCCATTCCATAGTCCCAAGGCCCACATTTCTCCAAACAAAAGCATGGTCAGGCCTATCGCAATACCACGGTCCCTGGCTGGTATCCACTTCTGTTATACTTAGGGTTCCTATTGCTGTGAAGAGACACCATGACCACAGCAACTCTTATAAAGGAAAACATTTAATTGGGACTGGCTTTTAGTAATAATTAGTAACAAAAAAAAAAGAGGCCATGAATTTGAAGGAGAGGAGGGAATGGCACATGGGAGATTTGAGGGGAGGCAGGGAAAAGAGAAATTTTGTTAGTTATATTATAATATGAAAAATAAAATAAATAAGAATTTAATTTTTAAGTATTGAAGATGCTAATTGCATGACAAATTGTCAACTTAAGCACATTAAGTTAATTTCCTTAATGAGAAGATAAATAATATAAAATTTATCTCAACAAACTGATTTTTAAAAGAACATATGTTAATTTTAAATATATTTATGTATATAAATCATAATGTATTATATTAAAGAAAAACTACATATGCATGTATTGAAACATCATATAGCTCTGAAAAAGTATGAGATCCTAGCCAGGTTTGGTGGTGTATACCTGTAATTCCAGCATGAGGGAGACTGAGGCAGGACATTAGGAAGGTTCAGGTCCTGCACTATGTATGTATATATGTATGTATGTGTGTGTGTTGTACATGTATATATGTATGTGTGCATGTATGTGTGTATATGTATGTATTGTGTATGCATGTATATATATGTATGTGTGTATGTATGTATGTACGTATGTATGCAGCAAGACTTTGTCTCCAGGAAAAGAAAAATGAAGTACAAGAAAGTAATCACATCACATGCCATAGCATGGAAGATCCCTAAAGATGCCAGGCAGAGTAAGCCAGTGATAACCAGACAAATGCTTTATGATCTACTCATTCAGGCTTCCAGTCAAAGTTACAGAAGCAGAACCTGAAGGCAAATACTATAGGGGATGGAACCTATGCTTCCTGGCAGTTACAGCATTGTAAGATGAGAAGCCCTCAGAAGATGTTCCTAACACTACTGAACTTAGCACTTAGTGGTTAAGATGGTTAGTATTTATTTGTTTATCTAGGGTTTTTGAGGCAGTCTTACTGTGTTTCCCTGGCTATCCTAGAACTCACCACGTAAACCAGACTGGCCACTAGCTCTCAAAGTTCCACCTGCCTGTGCCTCCAGAGTGGAATTCAAGGCACACATCACCATACCAAGTCTAAGATGGTAAATTTTTTTTAATTTTCTTATTTATTCCTAGTGCCTTTCACATCATGCATCTCAGCATCTCGACCCCATTCATTTCCCATCCCTGTGTATCCACCTTCTGCCCTTGCAGCGCCCTCCCTGATAAAATTTAAGAGAAGAAAGAAAAAAGAGGGGGAAAAATCTCATCATGGAAGCTGTAATGTGACACGGTGAGTCACGCAGCAAACCCTTTTTATCCAAATATCTTTACTTGCAAGTGTTTATTGCAAGGAATCACTGTTGTGGTTCCAGGTCTCTGGTTTCCTCTGCACTATCAATGCTAGACCCTCACTGGGACACTGATGCCCTGTGTCAAGAAGATCCTGAAGCTTTGTGTGTGCAGGACCAGTTCCTTCACATGCTCCACAGATCACAGAAAGGGTAGACATTGGGGTGAACCAACCCATAACCCTGGTTCTGGGCTTGGGTAGTTTCAGGGTTGGTCATCCTGCCCGCTCTCCCTTGCCCTCACCACCAAGGGGCGCTCTCCTGCATTGCCCTGGGGAGGACACCTGTTACAGTGATGAGCAGGGGCGGGGTCGACTCTCCTGCCCTCATGACCTCAGAGTCAGATGTCCCTGGAGAGCAAGCTCTACTGTATTGTCTAGGTGTGGAACAGGGCTGATAGCCGCAGACAAGAGGCAGGACCAGCTCTCCCACTCTTATGCCCTCAGAACCACCTCTCCCACCTGCCCCCTCCGAGGTTGATGGGCAGGGGGCACAATCTCTCTCCTACCCATGCTGCTACCTGACAGCTGAGTAATGGGAACAGCTCTTCCATACCCACAATATAAGGGCTGGCTCACCCACACCTCTGCCGGTGGGGTTGGCTCTATTGTGCTGTCCACAGGATCTGCAGCGACTGCTCTCACAGTGCTGTAGCAGGTGGCAGGCAGGACCCACCTTTCTCAGATGCTGATGGGATGGAGGGCATCTCTCCCCCACCCAAATGGCCATATGGCAGGTGAGGGGCGGGGCCTCTTCTCCCATGCTCACTTTCTAGGTCATCTTACCTGTGCCCTGTCAGCAGAGACAGCTCCCTTGTGCTGCCCCGATGGGGCTCAAGACCCACTGTCCCAAGTGTTGCAGCTGGTAAAGGGGTCAGCTCTCTCCCTGAGATGATACGTTTAAAAAGATTAGGGGTGTTGCTGTTGTTGGTGTTTACTAGATTGGTTTTTTGTTTGTTTAAGGTTGCAAAGTCACAGCCATTGGATGAACGGCTGACCACAAAGCAGAGACGGAAGCTCATTTGGTAGCAAAACAGATAATAAATGACAAAAGAACAAGAACTGGGTGTGGAGAGCTGCAACACATATTTGTGGCAGTTATACCTGTCCACCCAAAGCATCTTTTCTGGACTCAGCCCAGGAGCTAGGCAGCCCCTCCAAGTCTGTGGTACTGATGCCCTTTAACCCCCAAGGAATGCAAGCTTGCTCAGTTGAGAAAATGCTTTCGATTTGGTTGTTTATTAACTGGTGGGGTTGTTTGTTTGTTTGCTTGCTTAGAATTTCCCATCTTTCCCAGATGTTCTAATCAGGAACACATTCCTGAAAGAGCAGGCCTAAGAAGAAGGGAGTTTATTGAGAGGATGTGTAGGACCCCAACCTTGTATTCAAGGTTCAGCACCACAGGGTTTCACAGGAGATGGGCTGTTACTAATGGGTTTACTCTGTGCTCACTGTCTGCAAAGAGGCTATTGAGGTGAAATACTTTTAAAATGTCCAGAGAGAACAAATATGTCTAAGGAAGGACAGCTGATGTGAGAACCAAGAGAGCCGGTCCCTGTGAAGGGAACCAGGGAGCTCTGCTCAGCTGTTAAGAAGAATGAAGCCATAGCATCTGAGAGGGGGAGAAGTGGATGGACCTGGAGATCATCGTGTTAAATGAATAAGCCAGACTCAAAAAGACAAATGTTGCAATCTTCTTTCATGAGCAGGGCCAACTTATTTTAAAAGTAAATGAGATAGAAGGGAGACAGTAAGAGAAGAGGCAGGAAATAGTGAGGGTCAAGAAAAATGTGTACGAGGGTGACTATATTCAAGGTACACAGGGTCCACGTGTAGAAATATCATAATGAAACATCACTTTGTGATTGGTGTACACTAATAAAGTTTTCTAAAATAGAAAGGAACTTGGGATTAGTATTGTGTGGTATCCCTTCAAAGATCCTTGACCTGAGCTTGAAATAAATTAGCTCAAGTCCCTGAAGATAGACGGCTGTAAGGCTTTTAAAAGTTGGTTACACTTTGGGGATTCTAATAATTTTTGTATTAGTAACAGGAATAATGAAACCCTAAATGCTTTTCAGTACATCTATTTGCTATATATTAGAGATACGGCATTTAACATCACATTATAAATAATATTATGCATAATATTCTGAGTTAGATACACTTGTATGTAATAAAGACTTAGGCTGGCTTTTGTCCTTGGTTCCTGGGAGGGAACCTCTAACCCTGGGCTTTCTCAACTGGTGGGGAGTGCCTGACACTCAAACTGGGCTCTCAGCCATACCTGAGGTTTTCTCAGTGAGATGACTCAGAAGGGGGCCTGCCCGTGCCACAAAGACCAGCTGTGTCTACATGACAGAACCCTAATAGACACTCATACACAACTCAGTAAGTTTCCTGGGTGGCAGTGCACCCTGGTGGGTCAGGAGGGTGGCGAACACTGGGGACCTGAAGCTTCATTTGTGGGCTCTGTACTTGTCAATTGTGTGTCCACTTGACACAATCCAGAGTCCTTTGAGGAGAGAAATGAGAAACTCAGGCCCAACCGAGAAATGCCTCTACCAGATAGTCTATAGACAAGCTTGTGTGGCATTTTCTTGAATATGATTGATGTAAGATGGCCCAGCCCGCCGTGGGTAGGGCCACCCTTGAGCTCCAATGCTACAAGAAGGCAGACTGAGCAAGCCATGGGAAGCAAGTCAGTAGGGTTCCTCCTTGTCTCTGCTTTAGTTCCTGCCTCCAGTTTTTTGCCTTGCTTGGGTTCCTACCTTGGCTTCCCTCAATGATGAACTCTGACCAGATGGGTAGGCCAAATAAACGCTTTCCTCCCACAAGTTGCTTTCAGTCTTTGTCTTTATTACAGGAAGAGAGACCAAAAAGAGACCCCTCGTAGAACATGCCTGTGTACATCACTGGAACACGCGTGTGCACATCACTGGAGTATGCATGTGTACATCACTAGAACACGTATGCTGGAACATGTGTGTGTCCATCACTGGAACACGCATGTGTACATCAGTAGAACATGCCTGTGTACATCACTGGAACATGTGTGTGTACATCACTGGAACACGCATGTGTACATCAGTAGAACATGCCTGTGTACATCACTGAAGCACGCTTGTGTACATCACTGGAACATGCCTGTGTACATCACTAGACTGAAATCTGTATTCGCTAAATCACAATAAGTATAGCACTCTTCTGAGTTCTGGGAGTCCTTCGGGAAATGATAAAGCACGGTAGGATGGTGTTAGCCCCAGTTGTAGCTTATAGCTTCAGTTTTCCTGAAGTCTGGATAGCCTGGACATCTCCAAGCTTAAGGCTAATGTCTGAAGGTCCCACAGTCTAACCTCTGGTATTTGGTCTATCACTGTCCCCATTGATATATCAATTCTCAGATCTATTTCCTGCCTCAACCATAGGCAGCTCCAAAGGAAAGACAGGCTCAGAAACTGTGTCTTTTGTTGATAGACGCGGAGCTCGCTGTGCATGCACAGAGAACTGAATTAATTCTATAAAACAAGATGTGTTTGACCTGCATGGAGAGACATTCCCAGCAAGCCAAGGAACTAGAATCCTGGGACAGCATATCGAACACACTGAAATATTTTTATGGTTCCATAGTAAATATAATTTTAATTTGGGGAAAACATTAATAGGCTTCTCATAATTTTGTCTTTGGAAATTTATCATTGAACAAGTCCTTTATAATTAATTGTTTTGTATCTTCTCAGCAAGCAAGTGGCTGCTTGAGACAGGTATTTACTTTTTCTGAGAAAGTGAAAAAAATCTAAAATACAAACTTGTCAAATGAAGCTGTTATGATTCTAAATTTAGCAATTAATGACACTGACAAGATGTTCCATCCTCTCGATTTCTCGTCGAATTCATCAGCAGTTTCAGTTTTTCAGATTTATGGTCTCATTTTGCTGTCAGTTGCTTTCATCAGCTCTCAGCTGCTGTGTAGGCCTGTCTCCTCAGCGAGGCCCACATTGTACTGCCCGTGTCTAAGGAGTGGGACAGCTCTACCTGGCATCCCGCTGGGGTGACTAAGACTGAGCGCACACTCTACTATTAATGGACACATTGGTTTTTAGTGCCTGCTCTCCATTTCCTCCAGCTCCTCCTGCAAAGAGCTGTTTATACCGTACACCATCTTTCCTCCTCTTTGCTTGATTGACTGTTTTCAAGAGCCACTTAGAGGATAATCAGGCTGAGAGAGAAGGGGGTGCACGTGGTTTCAAAGGAAGAAAAATTAGGTTTCTCAGGATTGGGAAGAGCAGAAATGGCCAGGTCCACGTGATATGGCAGATCTCGGGAGTGACGATAGCGAGGGCTTCACAGGTCCTCAACCAGGGAAATGCCCCATGGACCTTGACTCCCAGACAGCAGAAGTACCTTCCCTGGAGCCGGAAGGTCACTGTGGTCTAGATATTAGAACAGTAGCAAGCTGAGGATTGGCGCCCATATCTGCCATTCAAATTCACACATATGCCTGGAAAAGAAAGGGAGACTCCACAATGACCAGATTAAACATAGACCACGCTTGAATTCAGGCCCCGGTACAGCCACAGGAAGAAGTTGCAGGAACTTAAAGAGTATTGGGTCATTGCCAGGGATTGATGTCTTTCTCATGGGACTCTATGTGCTAAGGCAAGATTGGGTTGAAGAGTGTAAGGCCATCTCTCATGTTTTGTCTCCTTCACGTTTCCGTTTTTTCTTCTTTTCTGCTGTTCTGAAACAGTGTGAGACCCTCCCTTAGATGGAGCTAATCTAGGATGTCTGGCTTCCAGAACCAAAGCAAAATAAATTTATTTTATTGATTATTTGTTCCTATGTATTCCATTAAAGTGCCAGAAAAAAAAAACTACTATTATACTAGACAAGGAAGAAGGCTAGTCCGGAATGGGGAGGGGGAGTTCTAATTCATTAGGTTCAGAGCAGCCAGTCAACCAAGTTCAAGCCACTGAATTCCCATTCTGGGCCAGAACTCTTTCTCTGTGATCCAGATTTCACAGAGTGTGTGTGCGCATGTGTCTGTGTGTATAAGAACTACATCTGTGCATCTCTGTGTGTGTGTGTCTGTGTTTATGAGTGCTATGTGAATGTTGTGTTTGTGTGAGTGCGTGAGTGCTGTGTGTGCATGCGTGGGTGTGTGTTGTTCTGCCTGATTCATCAGGCTACATTATTCTCAGCTTCGTGTTTAAGAATTTAACCGAAGCGTTGACTGTGGCTCGCGGATGGAAGGACATTAGAGACCAAATAAGCAATGCCCAGCATCCTCATGTAGACGCAATCATAATAATGCCAACGAAGTAAAAACAAGTTTTCAGGATATTTTTTTTAAACAACTAACGTGTAAAAGCTTGAGTAATATGATTGCCTATAAAGGTCCCATTCAAACTTCACTCCTACGGATTTCAGGTAATCCAGTCATTTTTGGCTGTGAGCCTAGCATTTAAGGGCTGAGCCATCTCTCCTGCCCAGAAAAACCTAGTCTATTTTAAACACGGCCACAGAAAGATAGAAAAGGGGAAAAAGAGGCTTTGGGGCCATGGTTTCCTCAGGTCCCATGAACTTGCACAGGCAATGGCTACTTGGTTCTCTTCCTGGTGCTTGGTCCCCTGGGGAGAACGGCTCTCAGCTCCCATTTCAATTCCATCCTCAGCACTTGGCTGGTCTGAATGTAACCCATATGGTTGCAGCCTGAGCCTTCTAACAAGTTCATCCTGAAGAGAGAAAACCATTTTGATCTACACTTAGCAAGCGTTCCTCTTTAATCAGCGTGCCTGGTTTTATTACACGGCTTGACGTTTTGGGGTCTGTCACTCTTGCGGCTCTCACACTGTAGAAAAATTAAAACCATTTTCAGCGGATGCAAACGGCTAGCTCTACTTTCTCAGCGCTGACTTTATGCTTTTTCACTTAGCTAATTTCTGTTTTAGAAGCCTAATTTTATGAGTTTATCTTACACATTTTCACCACTTAACTCTTCTTACCGAGTGCTGAACCTCTGGCGTGCCAAAAGGAATAAGAACGCAAGAAACCAAAGCTCAACGCCAAGAGCAAGTGACGTTATGAAACTACTCGTAAAGCCTGTGTTGCCATGTTTCCAACCTGGAACCCTGGCGATTCAGACATGAGGGACGCAGTGATGCTTACTCTTCCACGGGAGTGCTGAGCAAAGCCCGAGTTCTTAGTTAAAGCAGGAAGAGAGAAAGTAAAGGAGGGTGCAGAAGTGGGGGGGGGGGGCATCTGAAGCATTTCCCTAGCTACCAGCACGTATGACGTAAAAAGAAAGTCACACCGCTTTTCTACACAGAGGCCATTGCAGGTTACAGCCCAATAGTTGGCAAATACGTTCCAAAGGATGTGGTCCTGTCCCAATAAAGAGTGTCCTGCTTAGGTAGATTTTTGTTTTCTCTTTTTCTTTTCCTGTCAACTTGACCCGCCTGGGAACCAAGAACCGCCGCCATCAGATTGGCTTGTAGACACGTGAAGCATTTTCTCAGTTGTTAACTGATGCAGAAGAGTCCAGCCCGCCTAACTCTGAACAGGGAAGCCTGGGCTGTGTAAGAAAGGTGGCTGAATGTGAACCTGGGAGCAAGCCAGTAAGATCCATTCCTCCATGGTTGCTGCTCCAAGCTCCACCCCTGAGATCCTGCCCAGGTTTCCTGTAACTATAAACTGTGATGTCGACCTACAAGCTAAATGGAGCCTTTCCTGTCCACAAACACTTCCAGGCAGCTTACCCCTTCATGCTGAGTGTCCCAGTTGAGCCCCCTTTGTCTATTGTGTGAGAATGGATGTTACTGACTCTACGTTGGCCTCTTCAGCATTTCTCTCTCCGCTGCTGGAGTGAAGGTTTTTCTGCACTGTGTTTTCATAGTAGCCTCCCATCCCTCCGGCTTGGCATAGTAGAATAGAGTAAACATTGTCTATCTCCAGCTTCATATGTGGCTTTGTGTGTTCAGAAGCACTAACCAGGAAACAAATGCAAAACAAAGGAAGTGTTTGGTCATGAATAATACCTACAAAGAACTATGCAACATGACAATTATTCGTATAGCATTTATTTGCATTAGCTGTTATAGGCAATTTCAAACCATAAGAGGTGTGGAGAAAGACTATTTCACTGTCCATCAGGGTCCTAGCCTGCGGGTCCCCAGGGAAAACCTGACCTCTCTTCAAATTGATACAAAGGCAGAGCAGGTCACTTTGATCCCCTTCAGTCCCGTGTTTGATTGCAGCCAGAGGAGTGTTGGACTTTGGTGGTTAAGCTTAGGTTATGTGCTATGCACCTAAGCCTAAAGACACCCCAGACAGATAGGATCAAAATAAATGTTACCCTGAAGGAAAATCTGGGTGCTCTCTGCAGAACAACATTACTTGCCAGCTCCATGTCTTAAATAACTCTTTAAAAATTCAAAATTACAATGAAAATTACATACAATTTTGTTTTTCTTCAAATTACATATTTTTAAATTATATTAAAAAGGAAAATGTGAACAGCATAATAGGAAGCAGGTGGCATTTACAAACATGCAGTTTGGAGCAGAACAAAATGTACAAACACAGGACAAGATGTTTGGTCTTGTGCACAATAAACTTGAAACAAGAAAGCTCAGAGCTAAATGTCATTGCTTAATTTTAAAAGTACTTCAAATTATAGGATTCCTCGGGACATGGGAAAAAGCTCTGGAAGTGTGAACTGGCATAAAAGGGTCTATGATGTAACCACCACAACCCAGAGGCATGACCTGACCAGCCCACTGCTAGGGGCCAGTCTAACGAGCGCACTGACAAAAACTCCCTGCGTGTGTAAGGGCTGCTCCCTGCACAACAGTTAAACTATAAAGAAACCAAATGACCCAGCGTCACCAATCACAGGACAAGGAAATCAGAATTCACCTATCTCATGGAATACCAGGAGGGCACTAAGGAGAATCAGAGGGATTCATTTGGGGAAAGAACTCTCAGACAGAGAAGTAGATGAACATTAGGTATAGGGCACACATTACAATGACACCTAATGTGTGAGCAACAATATATGTCTTTATGTGGCAATGTGGAGAGTTTTCTAGAAACAATCATGGACAGTTAATAGGAATTGCTTGGTTGAAGGAAAACAAAAAGTGCCAGGCATGGTGGCACATTCATGTAATCTAAACACTAAGACGGTAGAAGCAGGGGATTGCTGAAAGTTCAGCGCCAGCCTGGTCCACAGAGCGAGTCCCAGATGAGTCAGGACTGAAAGAGTTCTTTCTCACTTCCTGTATCAGATACATTTCTCTGTTTTCTGACATTTCTGAGCCTGGAAATAGGAAATATGTTTGCTTTTATTTTCAAAAGGAATTGTTGAGTCGAGAAGTCTACAAATCACCTTTTGTTTTCTTCCTTATATTTTCCCGTTTTGTCAAAAAGGTAACAGTTTATATTACATATATATAATATATATGTATATATACATATAATATGTAATAGATACATATTCTAGAAAAAGAAGGCATTACATGTCTTTTCTCCTCACTGCAACATATACAACAGACGAATATAAAATATAGTAACACACAATATTGGGAATTTACTACATAATAGCCAGTGTATACAAAATCTCTGGTATGTTGCTGTGGAATAATCCTTTTGTATACTATAAAGATTTGGCACTCAAATTGGTTTAATAAAAAGCCAACAGGTCAACAGCCAGGCCAGAAATATAGTCAGGACAACCAAACTAAGGATGCTAAGGCATCTTAGTTAAGAAGGGCAGAGTCTTGGGAGGAGTCAGCCAGATGCAGAGGAGAGGACATACTGAGATAACAAGCCATGAAGCATGTGGCAGAGGGTGGATACAAAATATGGGTTAATTTAAAGTGTACTAGTCAGCTAGTAACAAACCAGAGCTATCGTCTGGTCACTCACAATTAATATTAAGTTTCTGAGTGGTTATGTGGGAGCAGTGCTGGACAGGGAAACTCCGCCAACAATATATGGTTCTCAGTGTCACTCAATGTCCTTCAAAGCCCCAACGTGGCATGTGTGCCCCTTTGTCACAAGTGGGGTGTGTAAGTCTGGGGAGAACCAAGTGACTTGCCTCAGCTTCTGTCTTGAATAATGTGCCAAGACTCTGGGATTCGCATAGAGCCATTCTCATCCTCAATTTAGCATAATTCTAAGGTATAATTTATACTAAAATCTGAATATTGATATAAAAACCATCTCTCCACAGGGCTAAATTACAGAATATTCATGAGTTACTGAGTGAGTACCTTAACTCTTAAGTTTCCTGCCCAAAAATGATTCTATAAGATAACCCAGCCTTTTTCATGGAGGAAATCAAATATAAAACATGTTTTTTAAAACCATGAGAGTTCTCATTGTCAGTATAAGGCACAGGCTGATAGAACTGACCACTGTGCCCTTCTGACCACATGGAGGACTTCCGCACTGAAAGGGTTGGTGACCTTCTCCTAGTCCTAGTGGAAATCGGCAATCAGCCCCTACAAACAACCCCCAGCCTCATAGACAACTGTGAGGTAAGAGTCTGGGGAAGCCAAGGTGGTTAAATGATTTCCCTCAGACCACCAGACGATCTCTGGTAAGTTGAAATCTCAGCAGAAGTTTCTCGCTTTTCAGCCACAGGGAGAGATCTCAAAACGAGGCTCCTCCAAAATAAATTCCACATCGGCCCTTGGACACGTCACAGCTGCGCTCTCAGACTTACAAACACAGATGTCTTCTCCAGCTGGGAAAGTGTGCTTCCCTGGGAGAGAAAGACTTTCTCCAGAAAATACCCTTAGCACTGAGTATGGCCAGCTCTGCCGTTATAGTAGACGTGAGAGACTGAAGCCCCGGGGCAGCGCTACGGTCTGAGTGTTCATTTTACCATTGGAGCTGCTGTTTGGTTTGTTGTGCGGTGACGGAATACCTAAGAGGAAGCGATGTAAGGGAAGGTGGACTTATATAGCCTCACTGTGTGTGTCCCACTCCAGGTTTCCTGCCTAGAGTCCCTGCCCCAACTTCCCTCAATGATGGACCATAACCTATGGGGTGAAATAAGCCCTTTCTTCTCCCTGTTGCTTTTGGTCTTAGTGTTCTATCGCAGCAATAGAAACCCTAAGAAAGGGTAAGAGGAAATTGTCCATCGTGTTGGGGAAAGCATGGCAGCTGATCACATCTCACTCAGCCAAGAACATGGCCAGGCTATAAAGCCTGTACCCTGAAATGGCACCTCTTAAATGTTCCGCAACCTTCCAAATTAGTCCCACCATGTGAGGATGAAGTATTCAGACACGTGAGGCCGGGGAAACATTTCATGTTCACACCGCAGCGCTTGGCCTGCAAATACAGAAGGATTTAATGTGCAAGTGGTCTCTCCCAGAGCACTTACTCGGTGATTCACGGAAAATGAGAGAAAGAATAGGGTGGAGCGGTCAGGACTCCCCATGTGAAAAGGAAGCTCACAGTGTCATTAGCGTATCACATCAGAAACACGGAAACACTTTGATGAATGTCACAACTTACTAAACAACAGCAAATTCCCAAGGTGTGATGATTTTGGTGGCAGTGGTGTGTCAGATGTTCCCGATTTCCTCAATAATTCTGATGAAGATAAACACAGCTTCTTTCATTTCAGCCATAATTGGATCCCATATTGCATACCACGTAGAAAATCTACCTATCCATCTACCTACCTACCTACCTACCTATCTACACATCATCTATCTATCTATCTATCTATCTATCTATCTATCTACATATCATCCATCCACCTATCATCTTTCTGTCTATCTATCATCTATCTACCTACCTATGTAGGTGATGGAAAGGCTGGAAAGAATTAAAAGACCACATTAGAGTTCAAGACGTTTTAAAGGCCAGAGAGGAGAAAGCTGGAAGAGATTTAAAGAATGTCTCTTAGGGGCTGCCGTTGTTGCTGCGAGTTAGGCTACTGCTGGCTACAGGTTTGAGAGCAAAGCTGCAGGCTTGAGTCAAGCTGTGGAGAAGAAAGGGCAGAGCTGGGCATAGATGAAGGACTGGATCTCAGGTGCAAGAACACAAACAGGAGGAGAAGCAGATGGTAGTTAAACAGGCTGCATCTGCAGAAGGTGCGGAGCTGACCTGAAGCACCTGAAATATAGTCTACCCCTTTACAGAGTCCTAGTGAGAGTCGTACCCTTTCCTTGGTCTGGTGTGTCCAGTAAGTTTTTAATCTTTGGTTTCTGTGATATGATCTTAATATGTTGATATTCTCCTAGAGTCCCAAGTTACCCAAATAAGTTTATAAGTTGGCACCCTTTCTACTCATAAGAATAAGCCATTTTTCAGTGCATGCTGCAAGGTTGTACTGGATAGATGGTGTAATTCACACGTCCACCCAGGTTCAGTGGGTCCCATTTTCAGTATTGAATCAACTGTTTAAGCAATATGAAGTAACTTAGGACAGGGAACAGCCTTCTCTTAACAGCAGAACTGCCACTTACAGAAAGAAATTCTTCCTAAAACTCACTGATATTAGATATCTAAGACTAAGACCCTTTAACATCATCAAAGTAATGGTTTTCATGCAAATACTGCAAAGGAAGATGGTGAGTGTGGCAGGAAGCTGTTTGGAAACTCTGTTTTAGGGTATGATAATAATGCTAACTAAAAATAAGAAGACTCCAGCCAATCTCTTAACTCCAAGTCTGCCCTCCTAGACACCCAAGGAGAGAAAACTGCCTATTCCTTTTGCTGGAAAATGTACCCATACTAGCTGGCCATGCTAGCTGGGACCAAACTATGGCACTCTGCTGCCTGTTCTGCTATCTCTAAGGCCAAGTTTTGCCAAACCAAAATGTTAACCTCTCTCATTGTAAAAGCTTGAGAAGGCCAATGATTTCTCTCCATGATTGTGGAGAGCCCAGAAGGTGATTGGCTCACTCCAGTTCTTTCAAACATCTATCTCTTTCCCAAAGTCGCATGCTCTGCACATCTGGAAGAAGGATAGTCAGTGGCTTCCTATCTGGACTCTTTCTTCATACTTTTTCATCTACCTCCACAGGCTCTTCCCACTCCTCTTTAACCTTGGACATTCACAGCTGAGAGGTCAATAGAGTCTCAGGCCAAAAGGGAGAGCCATAGACAGGAGGATGGGAGCAACATTCTGATGAGTGAGAACTGCCCAATTCCCACAAGGCAGATGGTTAGTAGAAATGAGTATCGACAATGAGATATCATGGTTGGGCCATGGGGTAGCTGGACAAAATGACAGAGACTTCTGACATCACGCCACCAGCGGTGGATAACCCTTCTATAGAAGGTACACCCAATTTGCAACCGTGCGAATGAAAAGTAGAATAACTTCTTCTGTAATGTTAAAGTGTATGCTCTCCTTTGTAGAATGCCTTTTTTTCTCAAATCTACCTGACTTTATTTCATGTTTTGCCTCTCCGTTCTATAATGAAGCCCTATTCTCAACACCTAGGCAAGTGTTTTCCACACATGACCTGAACCCACCCACATGTGTTGACCTGTGTTGACATGAAAGTGTTTAAGATGCATAGTTTTAGCAAGAAGGGGTGCTAGTCACCAACTTCCTGAAGTAGCTAATGAATTCAAGGCTCATAAGCTGAAACCTGGGGGTACCATAGGGGAAACCCCAGGTGCTGTAGGGACCGGCTGCCTGAAGACAGGGCCTGGCTGCCATGTACTGCTCTCAAAGACAGTGTGTACTGGCAGATGGCATTTATAGCACTGGGTCCGTGCAAACTTGCCAAGAAGGATGCCAGGTGGGAGCACTCATTAGGGACTCATTTGCGGGTAAGTATGTGCCCTGGGCAAAGAGAGATCTGCCTGTGTCAGCTGGCTTTTTAATGATTCTCTTTTCTCTTCCAAAGCTCGCCTTTCTCATCCTCCATGAATGCAGTGTCCTGAAAAAATGACTAGCTTCAGGTATGCAGAACTGCCTTGCCTTTTCCAGCGTATTTGCAATGTAAATCCAAGAAGCTGGCAGAGTCTTCTGTAAAGTGCTAAGGCTCACCAGTGTTTGTTTGGCTGAGCAGAGACCTGGCTCTCCCAGCCAAGAGCAGCCCAGGGAGGCCTGGCCTACATCTCTCTTCTCTCCTCACCCTTTGGCAGACACTGCCATTGACCTCCCACCTCGGATGAATTAAAAAGCACTCGGTCACAACTGGATGTTTAAACAGCTCATTTCAGGGAAGTCCTAGGATGGAATGAGACTGGGGGATAAAATAGTACTTTTTCCTTCAGGCTCTCGTAGCATCAGAAGAACTGTATCGTGATGGGCAGGATCGGTCCAGCCTCCAGGGCAGCTCTGCTGAGCCTGGGTGCTAAAATGAGTCTGGAGGTAAAGGAGATGCTAACAATGACCTCAGTCTGGCTGGAGTCTGGGGCATGCAAAGAAGGAGGAAATGGGAAAGGGAAGGAACAGGGGAAGGAAGAAATAATATCTCCAAAGGCCACAAGCCTTTGTCCACACCACCACCACCACCATGATGCTCCAAAGCGTGAAGCGTGAATGACATCACCCAGCTCCCTCTGCTTGCCTCTGCTAGGCTCCCCATGGGTTTGCCACACCCACATTCCCTGCAAAGCTCAGCTTTTGTCCATATGCCACCTTGACTTATTCTCCCTAGCTTCTTTTCTAGATGGTGCCATGTCCTCTTCAGAGCCCAGCTGGAGAGGCTCTTCTTTAGGAGAAACACCAAACACCCCTGCCTAGTTTCTAGTCCCCCTAGGAAGCTCTCAGAGGGCCCTGTACCCCTTCTTTTCTCTCTTTTCAACGGCTAACAATTTTAGAATTCATGGTCTCTCTTCTCCTATTTGTAAGCTATGGGGAGCAGGAGCTGGAAATCATTTTGCTTACTCTTATATCTTACTGGTGTACTACAGGTGGTTGATAAGTAAGTAACAGAATAAACAAAGGCATAGAAGAATGAATGAAGTCAAGACTCAACCCAGCCTGCCCATGCCTGTCTCAAAAGCACGTTTACTTGACCATTCTACTGAGATAAGAAGGGCTAGCAGAGACCCAGCAAGCCAGAGTGATACGAGACCAGAGGGCCTTGCTCACATCATGTGAATGTCATCTAATAATAATGACGATGTATAACCCTGTCAGGATTTGATATGGTAACCCACAGAAGAACCTGCCCTGACCCATAGGAAGCTCTTGGACAATAGTAAGCGAAATTAATGTCTTATGATTTTGCGTCTTGATCTGATACCTCAAAACATGTTATAGACCCCTAGTTAAGAGTCTTGGTTCCTCTCTTTTCCTGTCTAGGAATCTGTGCTTATGTGTTTGTCTGTCTGCCTGGCACCTTCCATAGCTACTAAACATTGATTGTGATCTTATCATTGCCCATATCCTATTCTCTCAAGGTTCCCCCAATGCGTGCATGCACACACACACACACACACACACACACACACACACACACAAACACACACACACACACTGTGACACAGTAGTCCTGATGGATTCCAGATCCTTGTACTGTCAACGATTTAACAGAAGCCCATAAGAACTACACTAAATCTACACTTAACTCTAAGGTACTTTCAAGGTGTTTTTAACTTTTATCTACAGATACCTATAATTTTCTCCAGGCATCCAGTTTTTAAAGCTAATAAGAAAGACAAAGAAAGCATCAGTTGAAAACTGGAGTTCACTTGGTCGTGTTGCAGAAGCCTGTACCCTGAAACTTCTGCATGCACCAAAAACCCCTTAGAAAGAGGGCTCAGAAGAGCCTTCAAGGGTTAGATAAAAAGTGTAAAAGTACTTGGGGTTTTTCTTATTTGTTTGTTTTGTTTTTCAGATTGATAAAAATACAGGAAAGAAATTCTTTTTAGCCCAAACCCAGAGGACATGTGCCGGCCTGACTGTTTTTAGAGCATTCTAGCAGAAACTTTGGCGATTCCAGGGGACAAATTGTCAAGATTCAGCTGCAGTCACAGCTCCTGACTGTGATAGCAAGTGGTCACAGGCAGCCTCACTTTAAAGCCAGGGACCCTTGTAGTTGCTGCCCCAAGACGCCATAAGCATATGTATCTTTGGAAAATGCTCATGTGTTTTCAACTTCCTGAAGAATTCTTGTAAAATATAACCGAACCACATGACCCTTTGTCCTGGGCTTTTATTCCACTAATGGACAAATTGGGAGGAGGCTGAGAACAAATGTGCTATTAATTACCCAGATGCCTTTTTAATAGAGCCTTGGATTAGTTTTTAGCCACTAAACATTGTCCAGAAATTTCTTAATAACGTTGGTGTGCAAAACATTCCTTCCAGGAGGATAAAGATCTCGTTGCGTGGCAGACCGAGGGATGTCAAGTTAGCACAGGAGACGACAGACGAAGAGCGGGTATTGTCCATTGAAAAGAATGACGGGCCATCTCTGAGCTGCCCGTTCTTCCAGCGATGGCAGATTTTCTAATTCGCTGCAGATTCTCACGAAACTGGGTGGTCAGCTTTGCAGAACGGCAACAGTGGGGCTATTGATTCTGGGTGGGAGTAACCTAATTCTGAATTAACCCGAATTGATTCAGTACAACAGAGAGTCTTGGTATCGGATTAAAATTAGGATTAATATGTCAAATGCGAGGTCACGATGTTAAGCCCCGGTGCTTAACTACCTACACAAAGAGAGTCGACGTTGGTGCAGGCAGAGCTTTTAGTTAGAAGATCATTTGTTCTTTTGGAGTCTAGAGAAACTAATTCAAAATTCACTGGTGATATAGTTATAGTTAGTGTGTGTATGGATATGGGCAGTATATGTGTGTGTGTGTGAGTGCGTACATGTGTGTGAGTGTGTTCAAGTGGATGCTTGCATAAAAGTGTACATTTGTGTCTATGTTTATAAAGATTTGCATGCATATGTGACAGAGAGAGGGGGAGAGAAAGGGAGAGAGAGGGAGAGAGAGGGAGAGAGAGAGAGAGAGAGAGAGAGAGAGAGAGAGAGAGAGAGAGAGAGAAAGAGAGAGAGAGAGAGAGAGACTGACTTTCATCTGACATAGTTATAGCTGAGAGACAGTCTGGCTCGTTATCTGTTCCTACTTTTGTAAAATTGTCTTGCCAGAGGCCAAAACTGTTGCTTTAAGTTTTCCAAGGAGCCAGCAATTAACTCTGCGCACACTCCTCCACAGACACAAGACCCTTTGCAGGAGCCTTCTGCTCACTCGTGCAGGATGTAAGCCACCATTTTCAGTATGTCCTGGCGGCAGCTAGAAGAATGAATGCATTCGTGTTTCGGGAAACAGAGGAGAATAAATTAATAATAATAATAATAATAATAATAATAATAATAATGATGATGATGATGATGATAATAATAAATAACCCCTTTGTTTCCATATTAAGAAATGTCCACACAGTTATGTCTGCAGAGAAGAACACAGGACTTCATTTCAGATAGTCCTGATATGACCAAGGAAGAGAGCATGAGTGAGCTCTTTTGGAAACAACAAAAAAAAAGTGGCATTGTATTGGAATATGCCTTTTCCTTCGTGGTTTGAAGTCACTGTGATGCTTTCCTCCTGTACAGCTCGTCTGAAAAGAAGGAAGAATAAAGGGTTACCGTGGCCTTTTGTAGTCACTTAACACATTCAAGGGAACTTTGCTTTATTTACAGCAATGTGGTGTTTAGTGCCCAGATCCTGACAGTTAATAAAATCCACTTCCCACTATGCCTGTTTGATTTTCCTCTATTCTCCTTGTCTCATTACCAGAGTGTGCCACGGATAATGGAATGTTTAATCTACTTAGGAGAGCTGCAGTCTGCAGGCAGAAGGTATTTGCACGTCTTTAGACACCCATAATCATAAGAAAATTCTGACTTATGGTGTCGGATTGAGGCTTAACCTGCCCAAGGCCCTTTGCCAAATCCTACTAACTGAACGGTCTCTCTTTTCATTTTCTGTTTTTCTCCTGGCTTATTATCCCGTGAGCCACCTGCCTGGGTTCTGGCACCTGGACACTGGCCCCTGGTGGCAGAGATTTGAAGGCTGCAGAGGCTCCTGAGCATCTCAGTGTCCCTTCCTCTAGCTGGACCATTCTCTCTGGGAACCAGCCTGTCCTGAAACCCACCAGTCCTGAATTCCATTCCCAGAGTCCTGTGAGGCAGCTCAGTCGATGAGTGAGCGTTAGGTCGTGACGTGAATCCACACTCTGGAATGGCAATGGGATGGGAACCAGAACTGCTGGGAATTGCTGCTACCGGAGACACTCCAGGCAAACCCCATCACCGGTGCTTCTGTTCAGGGTGGCTGGATCGTGGGATGCTTGTTAGAGCCTTGTCATAAGAAGAACAAGGGCTTTACAGCCAGGCTCATGTCAACATGGACTCCTTTGCTTACCAGTTGCTTGAGCTGAGCTTCCTGGCCCCAAGTTCTCAGTTTGCCCATTTGCAAAAGTTGGGTATTCATACTCTGCTCTGAAAAACTATTGTGGGAAATATACACGAGAAATACCTGGAATTTGAGTACTCAATACGTGTGTGCCACTATTTCCAGCAGAAAGATGTGGGGGTGCTTGTATATACTGTGTCTGTATTTTTACTTTGAAAATTGTATGCTCAAAAATGCTTCCATTATAAGTGACATGAGACAAAATGACAGAATATGGAAAGTCAAGATTGACCCCAAAAGATCTGGGTCCAAAAAGCAGCATAGTCATACTGCCTGCTACTTGTTTGCAAACCTTCTCCTTGAAGCTCTCAACGAGAACGGAGCAAGAGCACAAATGTGCCCTTCCGTTGTTTTAAGTCCATAAGCTGCTTGGCTGTGGCTGTGGGCTGGAACTTCCAAAGGGTAACGGCTAGCACCCAATCTCATCTCTAAATAAACGCAGACAGCAGGCAACACTGACAAGTGACCAAGTGTTGGAAGCTGTTTGTTGACACAGACGTCCTCCGAAGCTGTGCTTCAGCTAACAATCACGCAAGCTTCTTTGTACCATCACAGAAGCGGGAGCGGCGTTAGGTAGCGTCTAGACACCTTTGATCAAAAAACGGCGGTTAGGGGCTGTCGAGTTTACTAACACAATTTTCTTTCCTTTTCTCCAATTATTTCTCTTTGCAGCCTTGTCTTTTAGGATCCAGTTACAGCACTTGCCCTGGCTTACTCAGCAGACATGCACCATTCTGGGGATGCCATGATTGCCCTGTTCAAAATTAAATTTTGAAGGCAAGAGAGTCAAGTTTCATTTATATTTACTATAATTCTATGAGACTTTGCACAGCTCTGTAAAGACCAACTCAGCACCCATATGTTCTCCAGTTTAAACATGTTCCTACTGGTGACCAAGTCTCAATAATTGCTCTACCAAGCATCAGTCACAGCAAACCATTATCAACCAAGTAAAATAATACCCTTAGGATAAGACAGAAGATAACTTTAAGACCCATGATAAACCTGTGGCTAGTTAGAGAGATTCAATAGGTGTAAATTAAGAACGATAGTCTATTATAACATAAACTATCAAAGCATCACTTTTATATTTTCTAGTAAGAGCCCCAATACCACACAATCACTCTCTCTCTCTCTCTCTCTCTCTCTCTCTCTCTCTCTCTCTCTCCTCTTTCTCTTCCTCTCTCTTTCTCTCTCTCTCTCTCTATATATATATATGTGTGTGTGTGTGTGTGTATAGATACTCTTATGTTCTCACTAGCTCTTTCTTGCTAATTTTACCCTAAATATTATATACTATTAATGATTTTTAAATTTTTCATTTAAGACTCTGGGATCCTACGTGTTTGGTATAATAATTTGTTTTGAAGAGCCTTCAGATTGTGCCTCTCTTAGGCTGCTACTTGGGTATCACCTACTTGCAAAGATGATGCACTTATATAAGGGCTCCTGCCTCGGGTGAAAATCTAGCTTGTGCCAGGTATTGTGATGAGAACTTGTCCTGTAATCCCAGCCCTTATAAGGCTGAGACAGAAGGATCACAGGTTCGAGACCAGCCTGAGTTGGGTAGTGAGACCCTGCTTGAAAAACAAACAAAAAACATGATTTTGGGTACATCTCTGGAACAGAAAATCTAACTATTTGGGGGTAAGTGGTTCTATTAGTCTCAGGGAGGCGCAAGACTGATGAGAGAAAGCATGGTAGGCCAGTGGAACCTTGCACACGTAACAGATCCACTGTAGAATCATGAATCATTACATGTTTGAACAATCATGAAATATTTCTGTCTATTCCATTCAGAAAGCACTCAAAAGGATAAACCTAAAATCTTTGAGGTAGTCCCCTTAGCTACTTAGCAATTAGGTCAAAATATATCTTCCCTAAAACCACTTTTATACATCTGGAAAGAAATACAAATAAATCTGGAGATAATATTCACAATAGTAACAAAAATCATCAAATTGTAAAAATTAGGTTTTAATTTCATTTGAAATGTCACTTCTACAACTCCTGATTTCCGAGTGTTTTTGTGAGCCTTTATCTAGTATACAGCATCCAAGGCTCCAGACTCCCGTCCCAGACTTTAGCAGTGGGCACTGCTTAGAAGGCCTTTTCCCCAGGCCTGTCAATCATGCAGGAAAGCTGTACAGAAGCTCATTTGGGTATGAAAAGACTTATTACTTTTCATTGTTCTTTTGAAAAGAAAAATCTTTCCATGTTTGGCAACAAATGTTTTAAAACAAATATTTGGATTCGACATTGCTTTGCATTTAGCCAAATATTGACCCTCTTTAAAAACTGGCTTCAAAAAAAGATTTTGCCCCAGTTTTCCCTTCATTTTCAAGTCAAACTATATTCCAGGGATAAAGAAAGCCATGTGCTCCCACTTTGTCCCCCTGATTTCCTCAACCTTCCATTTGGGAAGATCACCTGGCAAGAGGCTTATGAATCCATTTCCAAATTGTGTCCTTTATTTTTGAACTTGAATTTGAGCAGCAATCATGAAATCCTTCGTGTGGAAAGGCAAGTGGGAGCTTTTAGAAAAAGTCTGCACTGGCCACAGAATGTGGTCTAGGAAAGCTAACAGCAGCTGCAATGGACTGAGAGGCAACTGTGTGTCAGATACTGGCATCTGGGTACCCATCACCCACTGCCTGGATGAATCCTAGAGGAAAGTCCAAGAAGTTGTTCATGGTTTTATCCCAATCGCAGGTAAGAAGAGTACCTAAGTCATCCCAGATTATATGGTCAACAGGCTAGCTGTGGTCCAAACCTCCAGAGCAGGAAGCCAGTGTTCCTGTGTGATACTGCTCACCCTGTGCCTTGGACTGCTGCTGTCTCTTGCCTACGAGCTGTTTGGAAGTTTCCAAAACAGATGAGAAAGTGATTAACATCAAACTTCCGGAAGGACACGTCAAACTGCAGCCAGAGACTCCCTAACACATCCCAGACAGGTGCCTGAGGAAGCACAAAAGGAGATGAGGTCTGAGCTCTGAGCACCTCTCAGCTAACCCTCGAGCAATGTGTTCCTAAGACACCAGAAAGCACCATGTGTCTCAGTCACCCCAGGATGACCAGGTTCCCACAGCCGCACCACACGCGTGCTACAGACACCTTCTTAGCTCACACAGAGACAAGGTGGAGTTTTATATGAAGATCTAACTGTAAAACGAGCACACCATCCAGACCCAAAACACAAACAAGTAAAACAGTAACTCCTCTCCTGTGTCAGAGGTCAAGATTTGAAGTTGGAGGCTATGGGCAAGGGCGCCATTCTTTCTCAGCACACACAAGTAGACTGTTGTCACCCAGCCACCATTAGTACATTCTCACCTCTCCTGGTTGGAAGAAAGTGAATACCTGACAATTATGAACTGAAAGAAGACACCAAACCATGCAGCAATGTGTATGTTGGAACAAAAGATAACTCAAAAGGTGATTCGTCATAGAGAAGTATGTACCCTTGAGGACAGAAAAGGGAAGGCTGCAATATTCGACAAAGCGGTGCTTAATGCTCTCCTGATTTACTGCAAAAGAACTGCATGACTAGGAAGCTGGCTCAGTTGTTAAAGTGCCTGCTCCGCAAACACGAGGACCTGAGCTGCATGTCTAGCCTGTGGGTCAAAAGCTGGTATGAGGTGTTTGCATGTAATCCCAGGTCTGCAGAGGCACAGACAGATGACTCCCTGGATTTCACCAACTAATCTAACCAAATCACTGAGCTCTACGTTTAGGGAGAGACCTGTCTCGAAAACTAAGGCTCAGAATAATTTTAACATTGTACACAACCCTGACCTCTGGCCAACACTTGCATATGTGAAAGTGCGCACGCACACACACACACACACACACACACACTTGCACAAAATTAGAAAGTTCAAGGCCATCCCCAAAGTCATGGTATGGCAAGCTTGAAGAACTGATACCTTCAGTTTTCAAAAAACCTAGTGGGTTCCTCAGCAGTGAATCCCCACTATCAAACTAACTTGACCAAAATTTCCTGTCAGATTTCAGGTTCTTTCCTACATCCATTCCAATCTTCAGACACACTCTGCAGCTGACTCCGGTGTGGGAATGGTGACTAGAACCTGCTGCAGATTTTGCTGTTTGCTGACACACCAAGCCTTTCAGAGCTAAACTCAGATCACTTCTCTGATGTGGGATTCCCCTCTGGATGCTGTGAATATGTATATTATATCTTTATTTTGTTTTTGAAAGCATGCTGCTTTTCCTCTCCATGGCTCCATTTATGCTTGGATGAATATAAACATCGTCGTTTTCACCACGCGGTAGACATCGTGCTAGGTAATGGCATGGACAATATCCACAACAAAATTAAAATCTGAGACAGACCCTCTATGCCAAGAGGCTACGGCACTGGGGAGCAAACCAGTTTACGTATTTAAGAGCATGAGGAAGTCGCTGCCGTGGTGGGTGCGAGGCTAAGGAGCCATCGCAGCATCGGTCCCCAGGGCCGGCTGGCAACTAGACTTTAATCAGGAGAGCTGCCTCAAGAAGTGAAATACTAACAGCAGCAAAATGCAGCCTGCAGAGTCAAGCTGGGAGCCACAGACTCAAGAAAGAGCCCATCCAGTAAGAACTAGCCCAAATCTTTGGGGAGGGTTGGGTGTACCAGGTGAAGGCTGATGGGTGCTCTCTTCTGCGTCCCTCCCCCATTATAACATTCCATAGCCAGATTGTTCTACGTGATGCTGTTTTTGCATTCAAGAAAAACTATCTGCATAAAGCAGATATAGTCGGTATCACCTTTTTTTTTTTTAATCTTAAATCAAAGGTGTTAAAGTCTCTGACACTGAAGCAGGTAGTCAGACCTCATGAAATTATTGAAAGTACACCGTCTGCCCCCAGCACTGAAGAGACAGGATCGGGATTCGCTCAGTTACAAGGACTAGAACTCACTGCAAACGTTTGCGCCACTATTCAAGTTAAACAAGGAAATAAGTAAAAATCTGTACACTTGTACAGCCTGGAGAGAAATACCTGTACAACCCTGAGGTCTTGGCTCTCGTTACAATGAAAACATCACTCCCCGTGTCCTAAACAAACCGTGGTCCATTAACTCAGCACCAGAGTTCATCTCGCCCCCATAAGCGCTGGCACCAAAACAACTTTTACAGTCACATCCCCAAAAATGCTTGTCCAATACATTTCTACATCCGCCCCTGCTTTCTCTCAGACATACTTCAGTAATTGCCTGTCTGCAGGTACAAGATGCTTACAGGAAGTGATTAATCTTCCATGAGATTACTGCACTCTTCCTTAATTCGGTTCAATAAGAGCTTAAAGGGACAGGTGCTCACATGTCCGCGCATGCTTTGGGGAGAAGAAAAGTTTAAGGAGGATAAGTCTAACCACACAACAGGGCCGATGATGAAATCTCTTTGGCAAGCGAAAGCGTTAGAACAGGAGAAAACCACGTGCCCTGGGGTGGGGGAAGCCCACCTCTAAACCTAAAACCCAACTCTCTCTCTCTCTCTCTCTCTCTCTCTCTCTCTCTCTCTCTCTCTCTCTCTCTCTCTCTCTCTCTCTCTCTCTCCCTCTCCCTCTCTCTTCCCCTCTCTCTCTCTCTCCCTCTCTCTTTTTTTTTCCTAGTAGGCCAGATGGAATCCCCAGACATTATGAGCCGCTACAGCGGGAAGCTGAATGCTCGCTCAGAACCCCAGTTGCGCACCGAGACACTGGAGACGAGAACGGCTGTTTGCCTTCTGAAGCAGGTGTGGTCGGGCTAAATGGAGAGAAGGTGCCCAGCTGGAAGGACACGTCCACCAGCTGCCCAGGGCTGTCTGCTTCGGTAAATACCACCTGTTCCTCCCCAGACGGAGGGGAAGCACTCCCATCCCAGGGAGCTTCCTCTTGTGCCTATTGTATGGAGGCTTTTGTGTTTTTCACATCCAGAATCCAGCGTTTGTCTCCGGGGTACCAATGGGAGTCCCTGTGCTTAATCTGACTCTGAACAGTGATGCTGGCTGCTGGGGCGTGAGGTCCAAGTATGTTCTGGGGGCCGTAGCACGTGCATAAGAGAATAATGAGCAGCACATGGAAGGAGGCGGCAGTGGCCCCGAAAGAGACCTTTGCACGATCTCAGTGTCCTATGGGACCTGGCCACCCAGAGAGATGGTGTGTGGCCCTTCGCTCTGCATCCTATTCCATAGTTCACTGTCCCCAGCAGGCACACACAGAAGCCGGTGAACACGTGGACACAGACTTTTGTTCATGTCTTTCTTACGCTTGACATGTCTGTGCCTGCATCCTCAAATCCTCTGATGACCTGAATCAAATTCTCTGTCCTCTGGAATCTTCCCTAAAAATTTCAGACCAGAATATTTTTTATTTTATTGAATTGTTGTTACACTGGAAATATCCAAGTTCTTTCCACTCTTGTTCAAAAGGCAAATATCACTTCCTGGAGGATGGAGGGCAGAGGGCAGAGGGCTGAACCCAGCCTTCTGCAGCCTAACCCATCACTCAACACAGAGGCAAGACACAGCAACTCAGCTTTGTGCGCCAAGCAAGAACGGATAATGAAAGGCGAATGGGCAGACGGGATACAAGGACCTAAGCAAAACTGCCAGTGGGAGGATTCACGAAGGCTCTGGAAGTCAAATCACCAGAGCCCTGGACACGCAGCCAGTTAAACCCAACCCCTCTCCTTATCTATAAAGTGGAGCCTTGGGGAGACGGTCAGCAGAAAGCTCCAAACCATGTGTCTCTGCGCATGTCTTGTTTCTTTGGTAAGCTGAACACTTCCCTCAATTACAAACTCATTAGAACAAAAAGTCATATTTTTCTAGTCATTTTTTTAAGGCTTCATAAACCTGGCCATCAGAAATATCAGTAGATTTGTGAAACTACAAATTACTGGATCTCAAATTCTAAGAGCCTGGTGGGTAGGCTTGGATAGGCCCTGGTTCTAAGAATTAAGAGGATATAATGAATGATAATCATTTTTGTTGACATCTGTCCAGAAGCTGAGTGATAAGTAGTTATTGGGAGTGTGAGATTTTTGACATATATCTTAAATTGTAATAAACATATTAATACTGGCATATGCTGTCCAATTTAATGTTGTGTTTTATCTCGCAAATGTTTCTATAATTGAAGTGTATATAATCACATACATATGCAGAATGTCAATGGGAGGTGTGAGAGAGAGAGAGAGAAACAGAGAGAGAGAGACAGAGAGAGAGAGAGAGAGAGAGAGAGAGAGAGAGAGAGAGAGCGTGTGTGTCTTTAAATTTCCTGGAGGTATGTGCTGTAATTACTCGGTATTCCGGACCTCTCAAATATCAATTTATCTCTGTAATCTGATCATTGTGGCAGCTAGGGTATGTCCCGTTTCTCTTCCTTCACAGGGTTCACTCATGTTTGTGAAATGAGCGCTTCAACTAAGAAATAAGTATGTGGAAAAAGACTGACATAGTAAGACGAAGGTAAAATCCTAAACACAGGGAGGTCACTGCCACGGGTGCCATTCGACTTTAAAATTTGCCTAGTCAAGCCGCTGTGAGCGGAGAAGACAGGAACTTCTAAGAACGCCCTCAGTCCAAGCAGTTTTGTTCCTGGGTTAGGTAGGGGTCAAGGCAATCGACAGAGGTTTAGACTAAACAGGAAGAAAACCGGCTCAATTAACAGGACAGTCACAGGAATGGCCACCTCATCTAGAAAAAACAAACTCAGAAGAATTCAGTTGCTGATACTTGACTCCTCTGCACAGATAAAAACGTGGCTTCCAAACCTCGGGGAGATTTAGCTTCACTACCACCTCTGCGCTCCGACAGAGTTCCTGAGAATCAACTCAATCTGCCTTTTGAAAACTCAGCCCAGACACGGATGTAGCCGAGCAAAGCCGGCCCCTTGGCTGGGCCCCTCCGGGGTAGGAAAGCCGGACTCCTTCACAGGAGCAGAATTGTTTCAACTTAATTGAATGAAGTGAACTTGGGGAAATACCTGACATTGCCAGCTTGACCTCGGCTAAGCCTTTTGAACTTCAATCGCTGTCCTCCAACACAAAGCCTTCTGTTCAGCTCGCAGTGACTTCCCCTGATTACACAGGTAGTTTATCCGAACGATTCCGTGGTTTCGGTTATCATTCCTGCCGGACTGCAACGCGAGCATTAGACACAAGCTTTGTTTCCATGTTTGGTTTTATGGCTAAGCCTGAGGAGTCCATGGAGACACAAGTGTCTCCTTTAGTTTCCAATCGGCCAGGAGTCAATAACTTGTCATACAGAAACTTAAATGGATATAATTTATAAGACTGATAGTGGAGTAGCTCAAAAACACCGACTTTGCTTTAAAAATCGTACCATTCAGGGGTCTTTTTGTCTAGGTCTAAGATTTCAAAATATAATTTATGATATGGAGTAATCGAAAAGATTGTTCTCAGTAACAAAACAAAGATGGTTTAAAAGCAAACAACATAAGTGTTTCAAACAAGCAGACATGCTCATTGCTCTTCTAGTTCCCTTGCAAAAGTAGTAAAAAAAAAAATTGAGCTTATTGGAGTAAATTAGCTATTCTGGCAAACAAAAGGACATGAAATCTGAGTTTTAAAATATAAACAATAGTTAAGCTATGCTTAGTTCTAACCAACTATCTTTCTTAACACTAGATTATATGTACCTTTTATAATACCCTGGAAAAAGTATAATTCATTCAATTCTTTATTGCAGAGTAACATATATATATAATGCCCTCGTTGGGGAATGGTTGCTGGTGATTAAGGTGTTTGCTACCAGCTTGTGTCCACAAATGAGAGGGAATGTGTTCTAAAAATCTGGGAAGCAGCAAAGCACTAGAAGTTTGATGGGAAATGCTGCAATTCTGCTGAGATGCGATCTGTGCCTGCATTGGAAGGATGGTCCCTGAAGAGCAGAAGCAGAGGTGAGGGCCTGGGTCCTTCAAAGAAAGAAATGCTTCACAGTAGCAAGACATAGACATCAAAAGGCTAGAAATTTCCACATGAGATGAACTAGAAAAACGTCAGTAGTATGTTGGATGTATAAAGCCCCAAGTATCTTCAAGAACAATCTAATTTAGGGTGTCAGTACACATATGTATATAATGCATTAACCGAGGAAGCAGGAAGAAGAAACACTGAACAGCTAACTAATAGCTAGTCACTAGAAAAGAGGAAATTACATGAGTGAAAACAGCCAGCAGGGCAGGGTGCTGCCATCTCAACCCTGCAGAGATGGCCCAGCACATAAAATAGGTGTCATACAAGTATGGATCAGAGTTCAGATCCCCAAAACACATACACATGTCAAGTAAGAATGGGCATCTTGTCTGCAATCCCTGCACTCTGGAGGCAGAGACAGGACATCTCCCGAGCAAACTGCCTAATCTGGCTAAAGATATAGTGGAGCTCTGGTTCAACTAAGAGACAAGCAACAAGAAGGATAGACAAGGGCTCCTGCTGGCAAGTATGGGCCTTCATACACACACACACACACACACACACACACGCATGCACACATGCACTCACACACATGCGCGTGTGCACACGCACTCATACAACACACACATGCACACACATACCACACATGCACTCTCACACACATACACACACAAATGCACACACACACATGCACACACATACCACACATGCACTCACACACTCATACACACACACAAATGCACACACACATGCACTCACACACAACACACACATACGCACACACGTGCATTCACACACAACACACACATATGCACACTCACATGCAGCACGCACACACATGCACATCCACACACGAAAAAGAGAGACCTGGTAACAGACACACCCACTCTTCTGGACTATTACATAGCACTATGCTAACCACGGAGTAACTTGATTGCGATTCTGAAGCCCCTGGAACACTTGCTGTCCGTAGGGGACTCATGGTTCTATTAACATGCACGCTGCAATCTCTGATATATTTCATTTCTCGTTTGGCTTAAAAGAATTGGCATGCGAACTTTTTAGCAACTTAAGCTTAAAACAGATCCCAAACTTCTTGAAACTAGTTCAACTACTGTGGATCTTTATTTAAACTTGAGAGAGTGATTTTCTCTTCATCCAAATTTTAACACAGTAAAAATCTACTCCTCGGAGTAGGTAGTAATAAGACCTCCCCTAACTTGGAACTAACAGGTTGGGTAGCTCCAGAAGACCAGAGTGAGACCCTGTGTTTAAAGCCCTTATGTCTTCAGTAGGAAGTTGCTGAGGCCCTGGCAGGAAAGCCACTTGGCTCAAGGACTGTGGCATTCTGAACCACAGCCACATGGCTAGCTCTTCCCATGCTGGTCTCTGAATCCTAGCAGCAAGGGCAGCCACTAGACAAGACACGGTTAGAAGTAGGTGCTAAGGGGGAAGTGGATTTGTACACCTTCTCCCATCTCCTTGGCTACCCCCATGAAGAGTTTATCATGTTGGTTGTCTCTTTTTCAACATGTGGTAGCCCATACTAAAAGCTCCTGCCAAGCAGCTTGCAATAAGCTTCTGCTTTGCTTTCTGGCTGCGAGTCTGATGTTTCCAGAACAGCCTGATGACACCGCAGGAGGATTTGAAGGGATCTCGCTTTTTTTTAACCAAAAGATTGCTGCTTTGTTGACCTTAATAGTTTTCAAAATATGCTAAGGCACATGCCGAATAACCTTGACAGAGAACAACTGAGTTGTCTTTCATGCCCACTAAGCCCATAGACTCCAACCTCCAAGCTCTCCTCCAGGCAGCGTCTTCCTCCCGCTCCGTTCAGACAGCTGGACTCACCCAGCTCCTATCTGCACGGCTAAGCCTTGCTAGAGGACAAAAAGCTAGAGCGGGACCAATGCAGTCCATACCCACTCACGGCACTCATTCGCAGCCTTCACTAGTTCACTCGGGCTTCTATATTTTGCAAGTGAATATTCAAAGCAGGAGCAACCTTGGGACCTAAATGAAGCTAATCAACCCACTAAGAGTTCATCTTTGAGTTGGGATTGAGTTTTGAAATTCGTATGAAAAACAAGTCAACTCTGATCTAAATCACCACTGGAGAAGCCAAGAAGGTGCCAGAAAGAAGCACGTTAAAATTTCCATCTCCAGTGTTTCAATCAAACACTAGCCTAAATATGCTGTGAAGGGATTTTTTTTTTTTTTTTTTTTTTTTTTGGTTTTTCGAGACAGGGTTTCTCTGTGGTTTTGGAGCCTGTCCTGGAACTAGCTCTTGTAGACCAGGCTGGTCTCGAACTCACAGAGATCCGCCTGCCTCTGCCTCCCGAGTGCTGGGATTAAAGGCGTGCGCCACCACCGCCCGGCCTGTGAAGGGATTTTGTAGATGAAATTAAAGATCCAGGACAGTTGACTTTAAAAGATGGAGTTTGTCTGGGTGAACCTGACCTAACCGAGAAAGCCCTTGGAGACAGAGCCTTCGCTCACTTAGCAGCCAAAGAGACCAGAGAAGCGCCAAACACCAGAAGAAGCCTGTGGATGGTGCAGCCTTGAAGATGGAAGGGACCATGGACAAAGACCATGTTCTAGCATGTTCTAGTGTAGCAGCTGTGCACAAACACTGGCCAACAGTCAGCAAGGGAAGGACCTCCATCCTGTACTTGGAAGACACCAAACTCTGCAACAGCCTAACAGGTTCTGGAAGGACTGTTTCCAGCTGAGAGACCGGCCTAAGCAGCACTGCCGGATTCTGTCTGGCAAAGACTCCAGGGAACAGAATTCAATCCAGTCAGCCCAGACTACTGATGGAAAGAATTCACCAACAGATGCTGTGTAAGCCGTTGTTTCTCTAAATGCAGCAGACACAGCACCACCTTGGATCAATGTTGCCCTGTCTTGTACAGTAGCACAAAATGATTCAGTTCAGTTTCGCTGGTACAAGATTAAATTCCTCTGTTATACTAGCCAGGCTTAATGCTCAGAAGCCATGTGTGGCTCCTAGCTCCTTCAGGTGACACTGAATACTCTAGAACTTTCGAATGATCATGAAAAGTGATCTGGGAAGTCAATAAGGGACAGTTTCTCTGAACTTTGGCCCAAGTGACTATTGCCTCGGTGAAAGAGAACCAATATCACTGTTTCCACACTTACTGGCCAGACGGGAAGATCCGCAGATAAACTCAGTGCTATCATTAGCACTCAACGTGGTGACGGGCTCACGTCGGGAAGAGCAAAGCGGTGTTAAGACCCATCAAGGGGAAGAAACCCCTGCTTCCCATTTCCTGCTCACTCTCAGATGCATAATTCATTCATGAAACGCACACTAGAAGTTATCATCCTTTCATTCCTGCCCTGCCTCTCTCTACTCCCGTAGCTGACTATTTTCATTAGCCAGTGGGATTCCCTATACCCTTCCTATTTCCTCTCTAGAGAAGACTAACTACCATGAGTCTAAGCAACACGGAGAGGTCAATTCAGAGGATGCTCTGGTCATCTAAGAGCACACCAGGGAATCGCTCTGGCTAATTGTGTGGAGCCCAGAGCAAAGGAGAGCGCTAAGGCGCCAAATGGCCACAAGCACAGATACCAATGAAAGAACAGATGTTAGGCAGGAGATTCATTTCCCGAACGAGCACCAACAAAAGGCTCATCAGTGGCATGACAGTCATTTTGTCATTTGCATATATTTCATAAGCTTAGCAAATTGGAGTTTAGAGCTAAACAAAATGTTAATCACTGTTCATATTTTGCCCCCATGTACTCTGAAAAGTTTTGTTGTTGTTGCAGGATTTGTTTATTGTTTTTTTGTTTGTTTTTTTTTTTTTATCTCATGGGATATGCTTAGAGTTTCCCCAAAGCCAATGCCAAATGTCCCAATAAAATCCTGGAAGCCATATCTTGCTTGAGCCTAACAAAAAAGGAAATATTGGACAGATAACAGTTCAGACCGATCCAGGGAGATGGGTGGAGAACTGGGTACTACAACTCTGGGAGGGTGAAGATGATGGTTGCTGTGCCCAGAGGGCCCAGAGGGCCCAGAGGACCCCGCCTTCATCTGTAACTAGGGCAAGCAGGCAGAGCTAGGATTCTGTCTGAGGCCTAAGCTGCAGTGAAATGCTCAAGGAGCGTGAAGCTCAGCTTAGTCTCACAGAGGCAAATATGGCAGAGAAAACAGGGACCAAGACCATTTCTCTTACAAGAGAGAAAGATTGCATGGGTTTACTTTGCTTGTGAAACAAGCTTCAGGAAGTTACGTGGTCTTTCATGCTCCTACTATATGAGGAACAACACACATCCCTGGAAGAGAACACAACATACACCATCTTTAAAGCCAAGGAGCCCTCAACAAATGCCAAATCTGCCAGTGCCTTAATCTTGAACTTTCTAGACTCCAAAACTGTGAGAAATAAATTCATATCACATAGAGCTAACACAGTTTTGGGTGCTTGGTAATGTCAGCCCAAAGAGACAAAGACAAACAGTGAGCAGGAATGGAGATGCTGTCCACTTTCCGATACTCCCGCTTTTGTTGCCTGGCAAAACGAAGAGCTTCTCTACTCAGAGGCTGTTGGTCAGTGTGCCCTCTCTCCCCCACTATGTCCTTAGCCTCCATTACGGCCTCGGTGTTCCCAGGAGTTCCCTGTGTTCTGCTCCTAGACTGAATAACTACTCTATGCTCTACTTTGTTCTCAGATTCCTGTCAAATAGCCCTGCCTCAGGACCTTAAGACTCTTTGGAATAAAGTGTGTGTGTGTGTGTGTGTGAGAGAGAGAGAGAGAGAGAAAGAGAGAGAGAGAGAGAGATAAAGACAGAGAGTGTCATATATAACAATTTCCAGATTGTCAAATCCCTCAGATAATATGGTAACTGTATTCACATGCAACCTACTCTCATATACCTTAAATCATATTTATATTTTAATTATATATTACTATGTTATATGTATTATTAGAAAGCTTGAGGATGTGGATCACACATTAGCCTAGGCTCTCTGCTGACATGTGATCCACATACTTCAATCTTTAAACTTTCAGGAAGTCATTTGTGTACTTTGTCACTGTGACTAATAATAACAAATGGTTAATATTAGATAAGACAAATGTCTGTTCTCCATGTGCCACTCCAGGCCCACCTCAAAGCCAAGAATTAAAATATATGTATTTACCAGTCTATGTGCTGAAGACTATGACTTCCTTTGTCTGTCTTAATAGGTGCTTCATGACAGAATTACTCATTGGTTAAATCCAGTTAGAAAAGCTGGATAGTAAACAGAAAGAGGGTTTAATGTGAAATCTAGGAGAGCTTTTAATATGTAAGTAATAAATCCACAAAAAGATTGGTGTAATGTGCACGTGTAATATTTCCTATGTGACAATCATCACCACCTTGAAGACATCAATGCTCCACAGACTAGAACTGGAGAAATGCCACTTAGAAGCCTCAATCATATAATGAAAGCTTGTGGTGTGCACGACACTGCTCCGTAGATCAGTCTCTGGAGTTAGTGCCTCCGAACATTTCCTCGGACATTTCTGAGATTTCTGGGGTTGGTGTGCACATACCTCTCCGCCATAGCCATTTGTGTCTTCCCCTCTCCCAACCCCTCCAGTTTTTTGCCCGTGCCAACAGCAGTGTCCATGAGTCAGTCCCTAACCGTTTCCTCTGTTTCTTCTGCACACCGTTTTCTCCATTTTCTTCTCTTCGTTGCCATCTGTCCCTGCAAACTGCCCCACTCGTCCCCGTCCTTTAACACTTAAAGTTCGCATGATCTGCACTTTCTGTGTCTACTGGTGGCTGTGTTCTGTGTTCCACCATTCGGCGTAAGATTTGCTGTATACAGCCTGCCTTTAGTTGAGAAACATTTCTTCTATGTCTGTATCTTCAGGGTTTTTACCAAGAAGGTGTTGAGGGGCTGGGAGAGATGGCTCAGTGGTTAAGAGCATTGACTGCTCTTCTAGAGGACCCAGGTTCAATTCCCATCACCCTGTGGTGGCTCACAACCATATATGACAGTTACAGGGGGCCTAACGCACTCTTCTGGTTACCTCAGGCACTGCAGGCATGTGGTACACAGACACACATGCATGTAACGGCGTAAGCGAATGCAGACAGATTGTCAAAATATAGACAGCTTTAATGGAGGAATAGACTTACAGAACCACTGTTCCCGCGGAGACCAGGAAAGCAGAAGAGAGTGCTGGGAGCACGCTCACCAATTTTATAGGAGAACTTTAGCCTGAGGCGAACACGCCCCCTAAGGGGTGGGACTTATCCCTACATCTCCCCCTTTTGTCTAAATAAGACAGAACTAAACCAAATACAACTATATACAATAATAACAAATAAATATAACAAACAATATTGAGAATCAAAAGTTTTGCTAAACATTCTATCTCAAGGAGTCTAAATAATGTAGAGAGTAACTACAATTATATAATCTTCAACTCCATCAAAGATCCGAGAAGGCAATAAATATTACTTAACAAACGATCCAAATGTGTAACAATTGACAAAGACAACTGACTACCTGAGCAATCACCCAAAGTCTCGTTTGCAATGTTGAGTCAACCAACTTTGGCTAAGGCCTAACATAACTGACATACCATTATTAAAGGCAAGGAACTTTTCAAAACTATCTTACCCTGTCTTGGCAGGATATGACAGTCCTGTTGTATCCATTGATGCACGCTCTGTATCTTTGTCAGTGGTTGAGGTATGGGCTTTTCTTAACCCAAAGGCCAGTTCTGCCAAGAAGACAAGCTCCCAGTGGAGTGTCTTTGGTGCTCAACGTTCTCTCGGGAATAGAGCGGTGTTGCCAGGAGCAATTGTGTCTCACTATCACGAAACTCTGAGTTATATTAAAGGCCATATTCTACAGCTCTCCAAAGAGGTTGAAGATTATCTATCTATACTGAGTATAATCTCTATATATCTAAAGAACCTGATTAGTCTAATTACAAATGACAAACTTAGATGACTATTAATCTATATAATTCTCAATATCTATCTAACTTAAAGACTAAAACAATAAACAACTGTGCAATATATGAAGACAATGATCTTCATCTGTAAACAATGT
>NW_026067923.1:7840882-7850741 GCF_014885135.2 Alexandromys fortis
GAGTCGCCATGATGCTCCCACTCCAGACAGACGCAGGTTAAGATCCTCTCTGGTAAGCCAGCTCATGGGCTACACAGAATATTAGAAATGGGTTAGAACAATATGTAAGAGCTAGCCAATAAGAAACTGGACCTAGCCGGGCCAGGCAGTGTTTGAAAGAATACAGTTTCCGTGTAATTATTTCTGGGTATAAACTAGCCATGCGGGCAGCCGGGTGCCGGGGCCGCTCCTATTTCAACACATGCAAGCAAAGTACCCGTATTCATAAAATAAAAATGATTTTAAAAAAGAAAAGACGTTAAATTTCTCAAAAGCATTTCTGTGGCTATTGAGATAATCACGTAGCCTCTATTTTTAAGCCTATTTATGTCATATTACATTTATCAATTTGCATACATTGAGCAAAACTTGCATCCCTGAGATGAAACCAACCTGAATATGGTACACAAGTTTGATAAGTTCCTAAATGTGGCTAACAAGAATTGCAGTGAGAATTTTTAGACCTTATTCATCAGAGAAAATGTCTATCAATTTGTTATCATGGTTCTTCCTTTCTCTGATTTGGGTATTAGGGTAATTCTTGGTTAACAGAATCAATTTGGTAACATCCCTTCCCTTTCTATTCTGCAAACCAAAATATTAGCTCTTCCTTACAGGTTTGGGAGAATCCAGCAGTGAATCCATCTGGCCCTGAACTTTTCTTTGTTGGGGGACATTTTCATTACT
Organism: Alexandromys fortis; assembly: GCF_014885135.2. NCBI lineage: Eukaryota > Metazoa > Chordata > Mammalia > Rodentia > Cricetidae > Alexandromys > Alexandromys fortis. The sequence continues at coordinate 7,841,609 of NW_026067923.1, forward strand.
GCTTCAATATCTCTAAATGCTAAGAATCTGCTCAAGTTGTTTATATCTTATCAATCTAATTAAGATAAGCCATATATTCCTAGAAATTTGTCAGTTTCTTCTAGATTTTCCAGTCTCTAAGAATGCATTTGCTCAACGTTTAATTCCCTAATACCTTGGGAATGCATTAAAACTTGTTGCAACATGCACCACCCACACCCCCTCAATTTTCTTAATTTGGGTCTTTTCTTTATTTCTTTTGGGGGAGGGCAGTTTGGAGACGGGTCTGTCACCCTTACCTATAATTTAAAGGGATCAGCTTTTTGTTTGATTGTTTCAGTACAGTGTTCTTTTGGTCTCTACTTCACTAGTTTCTGCCCTGAAACTCAAAATTCTTGCCTCTTTCTACTTTTGCACTGTTAGCTCTTGTTTTTTTTTGTTTGTTTGTTTTTTTGGTTTTTTTTTTTGACCTTAAGTTGTCTAAGCTTGCTAGTTTGCTTGTTTTATATTTCTGTTTGAGTTTTTTGTTGATGTAAGCACTCACAGATGTAAACTTTTCTATTAGAACTGCCTTAACTGTACCCAAAAGGTTCATGTAAGTTGGCAGTTTATCAAGTTATTCTAGGAGATGTTTTATTTCCTCCCTAATTTCTTCTATGAAGCATTGATCATTAAAAAGTCTATCTTTCAGTGTCGAATTATTTATGTTATTTCTGTAGATTCTCTTGAAAGATTGCTAGTTTATACTACTGAAATCTGAAAACATACAAGAAATAATTTTGATTCTGTTATATTTATTAAGACTTCCTTTGTTATTGTCCTGGCTAGCTTCTTGTCAACTTGACATAAGCTAAAGTGATCTGGAAAGAACTTCAGTTAGGAAAATGCCTCCCTCCATCAGATTGCCTATAGGCAAATCTGTAGGGCAATTTGGTTGATGCTTAATGTGGAGATGATGCCACTCCTGGACAGGTGGTCCTGGGTTCTATAAGAAAGCAGGGTGCAGAAGCCATGGGGAACAAGCCAATAAGCAGCACCCCTTTCATGGCCTCTGAAATCAGCTCCTGCCTCCAGGTTCCTGCTGTGTTTGAGTTCCAGTCCTGACTTTTCTTAGTGACTATTACCTGGAAGTGTGAAACAAAGTTAACCCTTTCCTCTCTAAAGTTTCTTTTGATCATGGTCTTTGATAGAGCAATAGAAAAGTAATGAACACAGTGGTCATGAATTTCCTGAGTATGTACTTATGTTAAAATAGCCTTATTTAGTATTGTTTCACTGATTGGTATTTTTGACATTTTTTTTTTCTTTTTTGGCTGTTTGAGACAGGGTTTCTCTGTAGCTTTCAAGCAAGTCCTAGAATTCACTCTGTAGACCAAACTGGCCTTGAACTCACAGAGATTCTCCTGTCTCTGACCTGAGCGTGCCGCCATTAACCAGCTCATTTCTAAATTCCAAGAACCTTAAAAAAAAAACGTACCCAGAAAAACAAAAAAAAAGCTACAACATATTGTGGTAATAATTTTCTTTGCTTATATCTCTTTGGGCATCTAATTTCTTTAGATTTATTTATGAATATTTTGTCTGCATATATATATAAATATATTTTGAGTATTATGCCTGCATATATTTTATATATTTACATTTAATAGAAATTTAATTATGGTTAAATATAAATTATATTTAATTATAATTATATTTATAAAAATATATGCACAGGCAAAATACTTATACTATATTACATATATATGTGTGTGTATATGTGTGCTTGGTTCATATGGAGGCCAGTGGAGGGTATCTGATCCTCTGAAACTGGAGTTATAGATGGTTGTAAGCAATTACATGGGTGCTAAGCCCTGAACCCAGGTCTTCTGAAAGAGCACAAGTCCTTTTAACTAGAGAGCCATCTCTCCTGTACCCTACATGAGAACCTAAATGCTTCTTGTGTTTGAGTAGCCTTTTTCTCCAAAAAATCTTGGGGCTGAGGGGGCTACAATTTCATCTAACTGAATGTCTGGGCCTTAAGTCTTTATCTACCTCTTTCTTCTAGCCCATGGATTGGTGGATATTGCAGAGTTCTTTTATGTAATCGCACCTGCTAATTTGTTTTTCCTTGTGATGCTTGGGTGTATTATTTCCTAAGCCTTGCTCTCTATTCCTGATATTTCCCCTCTACTTAAACGAGTCTATTAGTGATGTTTTCAACTGTATTTTTATTTGATTCATTCTTTTTTATGTTCAACTTTTTTTTTTTTCAAAAATCTCAGTGTCCTTCTCGAATCGTTGCTGACTTTCTCATTCACCATCCTGATTTTCTCTTTGATTTTGCCTATTTCTCTCTGCTGTTGACTTTCCTCTGGAAGGTAGATTGGAGTCATTTGAATATTTGTGTCTTCTCTGAGGTCATTCATTGTGCTAATTTTAAGCTTTCCATCTTCATACAGTGTTTTGTCTATTTTAGATAACACTATCAGGTAAACAAACAATATGTGGACATGGAAAATCAGAAGTGAAGCATGATTTGTCCAATTTATGTCAATGGGAATAAAGAAGAAAAACTGAGAGGAATGTTATGGCGGGAAGGAGAAAGGAACAAGGGATTAAAAAAGAAAATATCTCCCCTATAACAAGACAGTTCAAAAACAAAATTAGATGACTGTAAGAATAAAAATTTAAAACACAAAAAGTTTCCCATTCTGTGTTTATGGAACATGTTTTTCGAAATAATAATCTGATACGGCATGAATGAAGGTCTCTGAAGACTGGTCAGGCTGGAAATAGACTAAATTTTTATATCCCTGGCTTAGCAGAGACTATGTTCAAGTTCGGGCCTCAGAACCCTGCCCCAGTGAGTAGCGCAGCGCTGGGGAGGTCCTGTACGGGGCAGCACTCCGCCCAGGCGCGGGTGTGGTAGGGAAATGCACGCGTGGTCTGGAGGCATCACGTCTGTCCAGCCCTTGCTTCAGTCTCTGAGGAAACCTTCGTGAACTCGGTCCATCCAGAAAATACCCTTGGCATAGCATCGGCGCCGAGAACTTTTCCCAACTCTACAAAGCAGACCATGATGTAGACAGATGTGTGGGAATTTCCCACGTAGAGAAGGGAAAGAACCACACCAGCGGTGCTGAAGAGAGATGGTCTCTCTCTCTCTCTCTCTCTCTCTCTCTCTCTCTCTCTCTCTCTCTCTCTCCCCCCCCCCCCCCCCCCCCGTGTGTCTGTGTGTCTGTGCGCGTGCGCGTGTGTTTGGAAGGAGAAGAGGCCAGAGGAGGTAAGCCTGGCAAAGCGAAGGAGCCAGAGAACAGTTCGGGGATTGCCACTTTACTCCTGTAGAGATTAGAAGCTGGCAGAAGCCGGCAGAGCGTCAAAGTCAGAGGCTCACATGGACAAGTGCATGTTAGAAGCAAATCTGGTGATATTCTGAGTGTGCTCCGCCAAACAGGCAGGTGACAAGAGAGTAGGCTAGGCTATTGCGGTGGTCCTGGGGGTGGGGTGGGGCTGAGGAAATGAAAGTCTGAACTGTGGTGATTATAGATAAAGACAAAACAAAGAAGCCAGTTCATGAATCTCTGGGAGACTCCGAGGCATACTGGAACCAGATTCTGCCAGCTCTCAAGAGCCAGTGTTACATACTCAGCAAGTTTGGGAACCTGTTTTTGACACCACTGGCACTTTGGAACCAACAGAGAAAAATCAGTCACAGAAATTAGCAAATGTAGCTATTTTTTTGTTTTTTAGAGGACTGGCCTACAAGCATACCAAAGGGAGACTTGACGGGACAGGACGGCAGCAGAAAACAGCAGATGCTGTGGGGGTGGTGCTCTTTTACAACTGAAGAGTCCCCAAGGAAAAAAAACATAAAGAATTGATGAATTCACAATTAAATATAAATATTCCTGGAAGCCAGAAGCAAAAATACATGGAAAAGACTATAAACCCCATAAAATCCCCACTAAACAAAAAGTAAATGTTTCCCCCAACTCAGTTGCCCCTCTACCAGAGACTCTAAAAATGCCCACAACCATTCCAGCAGTGTGTCATGTGATGAGAATGTGTCAGAGGAGCAGCAGAAAGCAGTCCTAAGCCCAGCGGCGTGGATGACATGCGAACCCCTGAGCAATGCAGCTCTCAGAACCTGGAAGGGTTGGAATCTGAGCTGTGTCGGTTGTAGAGCAGATTTGTCACTGATGCGGGGGTGGGAGGGCATTTCAGTGGCACCCAGGTTCAGAGACTTTGGGGGCATGGCTTAATCTCCATTGATTTCTTAATATGTCCTATCCAGACTCGAAATGCTGGGAAGAATGCCATGTTGTGATGGCAGAGTATGCCATCCTTGCGTATGGTTGGGAGACCCTGGCTCCCGAGAGAAGCGAGCATCACCGTTCAGAGTTAAGCCCACTGCTTGTGAGCTCCCACCTGACACTCCAGCACCATCTTCAAAATATCCCAGCTTGCTTTCGTGGATCCGAAAACTGCCTGGGCCCTGCTGCGAGGTTGCTGGACGATGTCACTGGGAAGGAAGGTGAAATGTGTCTGGCACAGGCCAGAATAATCCATTCCAGACACATGCGTAATGGGGAAACAGGTGCAAACAATTGAAGCAGCTGTCAGCAAGCTGTGGGGATCGCTTTTGATATCTTAATCATTCGTCGATCAGCGCGCCATGTTGGCAGCCCTGGCTGTCATAGCTCACTGCACATCTGCAAGCCTTTTCCACTCTCTTCTGATGTGTGTGTGAGTCCTCACCGAGACTGACATCAGGAGGGATGCAAATTGAGCATGATTGCTGTCGCTTCCGTTTTCCGGCCATGGAACCTGAGGGTTGACAAATGCCAATAATTGCTCATTTTTCACTACCGGTTGTCAGGTGCCACACAAGGCAAGAGCTGAGAGAGCCCTCTGTCCCCGTGAACATCCTGTTGGTGGTTTGAAGGCCCGCATATGATGTCTCTAGTGTGTAAAGAAACTCCTTGCCAAGTAGCTTGTACTGTAAATTGGTTGTTTTGTTGCTGTTGTTGTTGCTTTAAATGTTTTCATCTCAGCCCCCTTCATCTACAATAATACTCCCCTCATAAACTCTGGGAAAAGACCTAGTGAATGAATGTCTTCATTTTCATTCTCCTCTCCCTGTCAGGAGAATGTCAGCGCCGTAATTACCATAACATGTAATTACCCTAAGATAGGGGTTGGGACTCAATGGCCTCATCTGCACGGGCAGGCCTTCTGAGATATATGGGTTGATAACCTCGTAGAGGTCAACAGACTATCTACACCACACATACAAAAGAACAAATGAATCTGAATGGCTTTTCAAAACTTCTTCCATGGCCTCTGCCCCAAAGACGAGGTTCTGTGGAACTGCTGTCCTGGAGACCAGTGGCTAGAACGTGTGTTTTGTTCCTGGAGTCCAGGACATGCATCAGGTAGAAGCAGAGAAATCTACAGGAGGCCAAATGTGAATTCCCCGATTCCACTCTGTGTGCACTGCACCGCTACCCACCGCTTCTTTGTTTTTGTTTTTATGTTTTATTGGAAATAATTTTTCATACAGTATATCCTAATCCTGGTTTGCCCTCCATCATTACCTTCCCTCCTCCCTACCCACCCATCTCTCTGCTCTCTTTTTCTCTGAAAGAGGAAAGTACAGGCAGAAAGAAAGAAAGAAAGAAAGAAAGAAAGAAAGAAAGAAAGACAGAAAGAAAGAAAGAAAGAGAGAGAAGGAGAGAGGGAGGGAAGAAGAGAGGGAGAGAGAAAGGATATGCACACATACAGAGAGAGAGAGAGAGAGAGAGAGAGAGAGAGAGAGAATAAAAATAAAAAATAAAAATTTGGAAGCCATAATATGCAAGCAAAAGACAAGTATGATTTTTAAAAAAAGCCAAAACAAAGCAAAATGAGACAAAAAAAATATCTCCCAAATAGCATTGAATTTGTTTAGCATTGGCCATCTGTTACTACGCATGGGGCCTGCCCGTAAGTGTGACTTGTAAAGCCAGTGAGATCCAGTTGAGAAAACTAGTCTTACCTTTGCAAGCTGTTGTCCACTGGAAATTGCTTCCGGGTTAGGGATGGGAGCTCATGTTCATTTCCCTCTCTCAGGGCCAAAATCCCATTTCATTTGGACGTGTGCAAGCCCTGTGCATTCTTCCACTTCTCTATGAGTTCATGGGTGCGTCAGTCCTGGTGTGTCTGCAAGACCTGTTTCCCTGGTGCCACCCATCATCTCTGGCTTTCACAGTCTTGCTACCTCCTCTTCTTCACGGGCCCTGAGTTCTGAGAAAAGGCGCTTGATGAAGATATCCGATGCCCCAAGGACTCTCACTCTGTCCGACCGTCTTCCCACTGTTTCTTCGTGGCACATTTGTTGACTGAGTTTTCTGTTCTGACCGGTTCCCTGCAATTGTTAGGTCCCAAAGAAATCACACAGAGGTCTACATTAGTTATAAACTGATTGGCCCATTAGCTCAGTTGTCTTATTAACTCTTATATTAGTCCATTTTTCTTGTCTATGCTAGCCATGTGGCTCAGTACCTTATTCAGCGAGGCAGTCACATCTTGCTTCTTCTGTGGCTAGGCCAGGACTGCAGAAGGAACTTCCTTCTTCCCAGAATTCTCCTGTTCTCATTGACCCGTCTCTATCTCCTGTCTGGTTGTCCCACCTAAACTTCCTGCCTGGCTACTGGCCAATCAGCCACAATCAGTTTATTTAAAATATAATTGACAGAATACAGACCACTGTCCTACACCATACATTCCCTCCACTCTGATGCTCCTTGCCTTCCTCTCCTCCTCCTCCCAAGACCAGAACTTACAAAGCCATGCTTTTGCATTCTTCATATGACTATGCATTTTCCATAAATATTATTCAGCATGTAATCTGGCTTCAATTTTCCTGGTCCTAAACTTACACAAAAGGGCTTAATCCTTAAGGGTTTGGAGGGAGGCTATTACTGGCTGTTTGTACAAATACAAAGGTTCTGTTGAACTATCAGACAAAATGGTAAAAGAGCAGAAATGGAGACTTGCCATAATCACTTTGGAAAATCTTCCTAGTGTCTACTTTACACTTTCTGAAGATACATTAAAAATCTGCTTCTTTTTTCCACTGACAGTTCTAAAAATACAAATACACAAACTCAACTGAAAGCACCTACAATAAAAATTTAAATAACAAAACAATAATCAACCTTATTAAGTAAGAAAAATAAGCTTTGTATTGATTTAGTCAAAGATAGAGTGCAGGGAGCAGGACCACCCCTCAGTCTGATGCAGAGAACAGGACCACCCCTCAGTCTGATGCAGAGAACAGGACCATCCCTCAGTCTGATGCAGGGAACAAGACCATCCCTCAGTCTGATGCAGGGAACAAGACCATCCCTCAGTCTGATGCAGGGAACAAGACCATCCCTCAGTCTGATGCAGGGAGCAGGACACCCCTCAGTCTGATGCAGAGAACAGGACCATTCCTCAGTCTGATGCAGAGAGCAGGACCACCCCTCAGTCTGATGTACCAATCTCAAGTTCCTTCAGCAAGATGTCCTTAGAATTTACAGCATACACAGCAAATGGCAGAACGGAGGTATTCATGACAACACCCAAGAAACAAGGAAAGAGTTTCAACTTTCGCGACTTCTGGAGATCAGGACTCTCAGGAGCTTGTACAGACAGTGGTATTCAATAAGCTTCAATTTCCCAGAATGACAGTAGCTTTCCATTAGCAAAGGGACCTCTCCACTGCCATGTATTTCGTTTCTGCTGCTCCTCTTGCATCCTTCAGTTTCTGAACTTCGTCATTAAGTCTGTGAGCTTCTATATAATAAATCCACTGCAATTACTGTATTTATTAAATATGTGACATTCCTCTTGATGGTTGGATACATAGGATGAAGGACTGTCATGGGGTGAAATGCTTTGTTGACTCACAGTAGCACGCAGCCTGGCTGGCCATGAGGGATCTCAACAAGGTGATACAGTTTATCAGGTTATCCTACATCATGGTCACCTGGTTTGGCCCTTTTATGTCTATTCCTCGGTGTTGTTTAGACAGTGGTTCTTCTTTAACATTCCTACTTATGTACTTTTATTAAAAGAGGAAAAGAATCACTTTATAAGACAAATTTTTGTCATGGATACCTAAGCAACTGTGTTTCATGTTTGTTCAAGTACAGGTGTGCAGACGTGCACGAACATTCATGCATATGTGAGGGCGGGAGTCGACCTCAGGTATCGCTCCTCCAGCCCCATCCCTCTTGCCTTCTTAAACAAGGCTGCTCACCGGCCTAGAACTCCCCAACAGGTATTCATCTGCCTCTGTCTCCCCAGTGCTGGGATCACAAACACACACACCACAGCTAACATTTCACAGAGGTACAGGGTTACACCTGGGTCATCAGGCTTATACAGCATGCCCCTCATCAACTGAACTGCCACCCCAGTCTCCTACATGGATTTTTAACTATGAAGTTAATACTCATGAGCCATAGAGGGAGGACAGAATCATAGTATACAGAAATTCAGTGTGGAAATCTATGGGCCCATGCATGATCTCTTAATCACTGGTGAGAATCAAAAGAGTAGTATGCCAAGCTCTCTGGTATCCAAATACCAGACATGTGGGCATGTGTGTCCCACAAAAGGCGTTTATTAAGTTCATCTAAAATATATGCATACATCTTCAACAAATTGTGCTGGCAAAACTGGATGTCAATCTGTAGAAGAATGAAAATAGATACATATCTATCACCATGCACAAAACTCAAGTCCAAGTGGATTGAAGACCTCAATATCAGTCCGAACACACTGAACCTAGAGTAGCTGTAGTTGTAGAGTGGGAAGTACTCTACAACACGTAGGCACAGGAGATCACTTCCTTCGTATAACCCCAGCCGCACAGACAGTAAGGGCCTCATTGAATAAATGGGACCTCCTGAGACTGAGAAGCTTCTGTAAAGCAAAGGACACTGTCGCTGAGACAGAAAGGCAACCCACTGACTGGGAGAAAATCTTCACCAACCCCGCAACTGACAAAGGTCTGATCTCCAAAATATATAAAAAACTCAAGAAACTAGACTGTAAAAGGCTAATCAACCCAATTATAAAATGGGGCACTGAGCTGAACAGAGATCTCTCAACAGAAGAAGTTCAAATGGCCAAAAGACAC
>NW_026067923.1:7851910-7904157 GCF_014885135.2 Alexandromys fortis
AGACACATTTACTTTGACAGTTCAATATGTATATCTATATTTTAAGATTATTTTATTTTTATGTATATACATATAAAACTGTCAATATATATATATATATATATACACAAAATATATTGTGGTTATATTTACCTCCACCATTACCTTCTAGCTTCCTTCTTCCTTCCCTCTGAACCCATTGTTCTTTTCACATAGTCCCTCACTGACTACACCATTACAGAAAGAGACTCCTTCTCCTCCTTAGCCTCCCCTTCCTCCTCCTTCAGTAACCATCAACACTTGTTAGCACCTCAAGAAGGAAAGGGCTTCATGGGCACCTCCTCTGTCCATGAGGAAACTTCGAGGGTCCAGTCTTGTGTCTTGCACAGGTATCCATGGCTGCTGTATGTTCATGGTTGCACTGACCACACCTCGTCTGGCTGTTAGTATTTCATGAAGCTCTTTTCCTTCATTATATTCTTGAATTTTTCTACTCCTCTGTGACAGCTGGGCCTCGTTAGGGTATGATATAGATGTAGATGGCTATTTTGAGCCCAAGAGCTCATTGGTCACTTACTCTGTACTTTGACCAGATGTGATTCTCTTAATTAATCTTTACCCTCTGCTAAAGGGAGCTGCATGATTTTTAAGGTCATTTTATTTTTCATGTATATGCATGTGTGCATGAGTATTGCATCATGCGTGTGCAAGAGTCTGCAGAGGCTAGAAGTGGGCGTCAGATCCCCTGGAACTGAGGCTCCAATTGGGCAGTTGTAAGCCATCATATGGGTACTGAGAACTGAACCCTGGTTCTCTGAAGGAGCAGTAAACACACTTAACCTGAGCCATCTCTGCAGCCCCTAAACATAACTATTTAGGTGGCAAATTTGCAACATACTTATTTTGGAAACAGTGGCCATGCATTCCCCCCTTGGGCCCATGCCCTCCCAAGCTTCATGCTTTTGACACAATCTATAATGCTAGATGTATTATCTCCCATGGAGCAGGGCTCAAATACCGTCATAAAGAAGTTGGCTATTCCCAAAATCGTCATACCACCATTGCAGTCGTGAGTGTATCTTGCCTGGGTGGTTGGTATTAGAGCGCTCATAATCTATGAAGCTGGTGATGAGTTTTCTCCAGCAGTAGCTTTAGGGACTATGAACACCAACCAGCAAGGAGGACGTTTCCTGCTGAGCTCCATCCCAATACCCTTGCATCCTATAATCAAAGTACATGGTGTCTTCAACAATAGAAAGACACATTTTCAAGACAAATATAAAGGGCATTTAAAAAAAACTAGAAAATCTGAATGAAATGTTGACATGATGCAAGTCCAAGTCCACCAAGTAAGTTCCAGGTCAGGCAGTGTTACATACAGAAATCCTACCTTAAACAAACAATCTTTTCATGTAAGTTATTAATTAAACACAAAAAAGTAGCTACCGGGCTAGAAGTTTTGGTTTCTGACTAACATTTAAAATTGCATGTCTAATGTTAATACCTTTGGGATTTTAGTTTGAAATATTAAGCACGTTGTAATAGAGAACCGTATGGGGTGGATAGTTGAGCTGCTTGTATTCAGCTTGTGACCATGAGGGTAGGAAGAACTATGGTGTGTAGGGACAAGAAGGCGCCATTCCTGACACACAGCAGAGGGTCAATGAGTGGCAGCTCAAGGAAGTGTGCAAAAAAAAAAAGATAGTCACTTTCTTGGATGACCTCCAATACTTTTTCCTTTTGCTTTTTTATTTTTTGTTTTGTTTTGCTTGCTTCCTTTCAAAATAATGGAAACAGTTACTTAGAAACACAGGCAAATGACTAGAAAAACAGCACAATCGTGTCCTAGTAACTGGGGACAGATGAATGCAAAACTTCCCCGTAAGTGTCTGCCTCCAATGAATTTTTACCCTAGACTGTTTCGATCTGAAAACCAGGAACTTCACTTAATTTTGTTGTTTCTAGTGTCTTACTAAACAAACAAAACTTGAAGACCTTGTATTTCCTATCCACACTCCAAGAAAATAGTACTAGTTATTCAAGTTAAATAACCCACACTGTGTAAAGACATAAATTTTGTAGTATTTTATATATTCATGTGTGTGTCATGCATGCCATGGTGTATATATGAAGGCCAGAGGCCAACCAGTAAGACCTGGTTACTTTTTCCCACTGTGTGGACCCTAGGGACTGAACTCAGGACACCAGACTCAGCAACAAGACCTTTACCTACTGAGTCATCTCCTGACCAAAAGTTTTTAAAGCCATTTTTCATGAGTGATATATTTTCAGTGCTTAAATTTTTTTTTACATTTTTATTTCTTGAACAAAATATCCTAACAAAATTAATATAGATACATGTTGATTTACTGTGAATATATATTCTTTTTATTGTTTTTATTGAGCTATACATTTTTGTTCACTCCCCTCCCTTCCTCTCCTCTCCCCTTCTACCTTCTCCTGTGACCCCCACGCTCCCGATTTACTCAGGAGATCTTGTCTTTTACTCCTTCCTATGCAGTTCCACATTGTGTCTCTCTTAAGGTCCTCTTCGTTGTCTAGGTTCTCTGGGGTTGTAGATTGTAGGCTGGTTGGTGGGTATATATTCTAATGTTTTATATTTTTTAATGTTCTATTTATTCTGTGTCTTTCACATCATGCAACTTACATTCCTGTCCCTTTGCATCCACTCTCTGTCCCTGAAACTACCCCCTTTAAAATACAATAAAACTTAAAAGATAAAAAAAAAAGAAAGAAAAAAAATCTCATCATGGAGCCTGCAGTGTTGCACAATGAGTCGCTCAGGAAACCCCTTTGCCCACATATCTTTACTTGCAAATGTTCATTGCAAAGAGTCACTGGTCTGGTTCTAGGCCTCTGGTTTCTGCTACACTATCAGTGCCGGGCCCTCACTAGGACTCTTCTTGGATATCCTATTGTTGCCATGTGTCATGGAGATTCTGCAGCTTTGGGTCTATGGGTCAGACCCCTTCTAAGTGTTCCAGCAGACATAGATGGGTGGATGTCTTGGCAGGCCAGTTCTGGGCCTGGGCAAACATAGGGTTGATCAGTCCACCAGTTCTCCCCTGTCTTTAACACCAGGGTGAGCTCTCCAGCACTGCCCAGCAATGAGTGAGGGGCAGAGCCAGTTCTCTTGACTTCACACCCTCAGGGTTGACTCTCCCACACCTACGCCATCAGGGCCAGCTCCGCTGTGTTGTCCAGACGAGGTGCAGGGGCCACTCTCCTGAGAGCTGCAGCTGATAAGGAACAAGGATAGCCCTCCTGCTCCCATAACCCCAGGGCCAACTCCTCCACCTGTCTGATGCATTGATGGGCATGGGGAGGGGGAAGGGCATCTCTCCTCTGCCCCCATGCCACCACATGTCAGCTGAGTAATGGGGACAGCCTCCACCAAATCACAACATCGGGGCTGGACCACCCATATCTCCAGCAACAGGGCCAACTCTGCTGTGTTGCCTAGGTAAAGAGCAGGGCCAGCTTTCCCGAATGCTGCAGCTGGTAAGAGAGAGGTCAGCTCTCTCCTCTGTTGCAAGGGCTAAAGGGCAAGAGGTAAGGGGGTGAGGCGTCTCTCCTCCACCCACACCACCACACCACCACATCCCACATTTACAGCTTCAGGGCTGGCTCGCCTATACCTCCACCTATAGGGCTGGCTCTATTGTGTTGCCCAGATGAGGTGCAGGGCCTGCTCTCCCAAGTGTTGCAGCTGGTGGGGGTCAGGGACTGCTGGCCTGCTCTGATGACCACAAAGCCAGCTCTCCTACCTGCCTCAGGTGTTGATGAGTGGGAAGGAGGGCAACTCCCTTCCTCCCATACCCTCCACCCCCACCCATGCCACCTCAAGACAGGTTAACAATGAGAACAGATCTCCTTTGTTCACTGCTTCGAGGCTGGCTCACCCACACCTCTGCCAACAGAGCTGGCTCTTTTGCATCACCCAGGCAAGGTACAGGGCCAGCTCTCCCACTCTTGGGACCTCAGGACCAGCTCTCTCACCTAACTTGGGTGCTGATGGGCAGGGGAGCATTTTCATGATCCAGTAAGTTTTACATTTCTCAAGAGTTTTAAATTAAATCTTATCATTAATATAATATCCAACATTCCCAAGGATATTCCAATCTGAGGAAACTAATTTTATGGGCTCAAACATATGTAATATAAAAAGCAGGGGGAAAGAAAATGCAAATTTTTTAAATATTATAACTTTCTAAAATTATGAAGGTATAGGTAATCTATGTTCTATAAAGTATATGCTGCCTCTCAGACAGTATATGGAATCTTCTGTGACCAGCTGGCATTTTAAAAGTATGTCCAAAGTTTCTAGAAGGAAATAAAGCTCAGGGTATAAATCTGTGTTCCCTAAACTATTGCTCACGATCCCCGTTTAACCCTAAAATGTGTATCTTAAGTGTATAGTTATATAAAAATATCCACACAAACCAAGCATTCACTAGAAATAAATCATGAGGAAATTAATCTTAAAACAATTCTTCGGCAACCATATAATGTTGTCATTTATTTTACAAAAAGCAAACTTGCTTAATAATGAGATGGGTGTGTGTCTTAGTCAATGTTCTATTGCAGTGAGGAGACACCATGGCCACAGCAACTCTTAACAAAGAAATCATTAATTGGGGCTTGCTTACAGTTTCGGAGCTTTAGTCCATTTTCAACATGGTGGGGAACATGTCAGCACACAGGGAGACATGGCTCTGGAGAAGTAGTTCTATGTCTCATCTCCAGGCAGCAGGAAGAGAGACATTGATACTGGCTTGGGTTTTTGAAAACCTAAACCTCAACCCCAGTAACATACTTCCTCCAACAAGGCCATCCTACTCCAACAAGGTCACACAGCCTAAACCCCCTCAAGCAGTGCTACACCCTAATGACCAAGCATTCAAATACATTAGCCTATGGGGGCGATTCTCATTCAAACTACCAGTGTGTATATCATTTTTATATAAAAAATAAATTTTGCCTGAATATTTGATATTTTACAGGACATGAGAATTGTCAATGTTGTCCAGAGTTGACTGATATTGTAACAGGCCCCCAGATCTTAATAGGGCCCCAGACCTTAGCACAACTGACTCCATGATGGGAATACCATTCAGGCTATAAACAGCACATAGTCAGCACCACCTGCCAAAACAAAAACAAAGACCTAATCCATCAAAGTCCATAGTTCTAGTAAAGTCTCTAAATCTACTAACCTTGCTTTTTGGCTTCTGTAGTTCTTTTTCTGGCTAACTGTTCTTAACTGCCTTATGTTAACCCAGTATATGGGTTTTGTCCTCAAAAGCTCACCCTGAGATAGGGTTGGGGCTACGCAGGGATTACAAACACCCAGATTAGTTACCAGCCAGCTGATAAAGACTTTCTATTGGCTTAAATATGTGTCCAAGCAGTCTTCTCTGGTAAATACCCCAGGACAATATTTTGATTTTAAAATCATCAGTAAGTAAAACACCACTTACATGAGTGTTCAGTAGGGATGTGCTTAGAATTCAGCCCGCCAGCAAAAATTCACTGCATGGGTGTATGTGACTTTTTGTTTGTTTATTTAGTTGGTTTGGTTTTTGTTTGTTTTTTTTATCTTAAAATAACTGACTCAAATAGCGATCTTAAAAAGCAAACATTCTAACTCAATACAATGTAGGTTTACCGTAATTTGATTCATGCATGGTGAGGAATGATGGTAGGAAAATACAAAAATTCTGATTTCCATAATTAAATCACTGTTTCTATATATGGAGAAAACATTGTATGTATAGTAAAAGCACTGAAGATTACAGCATCCCACAGTCCTGAATCTAAGCCAAGATGTTTCAGGCAGTGCGCGTCAGCTATGCCATGGTGGCAGTCATGGTCCAAAGTGCGCACGGTGTGTGTTCTGAGCCAAGGCTCAGTGAGGTCGCATGACCTCAGGAACACCTCTGATTCACCGCACATATGATTTTGAATTTGTTTGAGATTGTTGTATGCTCAAACACCTTTTACTGTTGACAAAATTATTTTATAACCTCTATATTCCATTATTCAACCTTAAACAGGGTGGAGACCTGTGTTCAAGAGGCTGAGGGATAGATATGAACACAGTACATAAAGCTCCAAGCCTCTCAGCTGAATCTTAACACTGAGAAGCATTTGAATGTCTCTTGTAGCCCCAGACAATAAAAAAAAGACAATTTGAAATAATCTTGACACTTCCCTTTTTTCTTGCTTTCTTCTGATCCCGGCATTCACTCGTTGTCTTCCAGCTCCGGCTATGAACACACTGAAGACAACCAGTTCACTTCCCTCATGGAGCTCAAGGTCTAGTGAGAAAGATGGTTAATCATCAAGAAACCACATGCATAACTGAATACTCCATGGCGCATGATCACAGAACAACAGAAATGAGACATGGCCAAGTCCCGTGTCTTGTACTGCTTAGTCCTGGGAACCTGACCGGGACAATGAGGGAATGAAAAAGACTAAGACAGAGGCACACATACAAAAGAGCTGGGGTCGGGTGGACTGTGTGAGCTGGAACGCAGCAGCACGGGCTACACAGCCTCGGCCCTCAGCATGTTTATTAGGCACAGCCCAGTCAGGGAGGGGTCTCAGGAGGAGGTCTCTGTAGGCCAGGAGTCTCAGGCAGTACACATCTGGGAGACGGAAGCAAAGCTGCTGGTCTTTGTGCACACCAGCCAATCATCCAGTCATTCCCGAGCACGGGTGTTTGTACACACTCTCAACATTCCTTCTCACACCAGGGGAAGGCTGTGCCATCCCCCGAGCCTCACCTCAGGAAGAAGACTTTGCCATTTCCTTCAGTCTGGGGCATTGATTGGTTTCCTGATCTGGTTGTGCCTGTGTCAAACAATTACACACTCGTTTCATCCGCTCTTTACACGCTCACTCAAGGCTTCTTCCGTTCTCAACAAGGAGGACTTAGGTAGGAAGCCCACCCTTCCCAGTCACCTAAACACTACCATACTATACCTGAGAACATATAAACTGCACCGCACCCAGCCCTGATGATCAGCATTGTTTTTCTTCCTTTGTTCTTATACTTTTTCCACCCACTCAGTGTGTAACACTTTGCCTTTTGTGAGTGAAAAGAGCACCGGAAACATCCGTCCCTAACACATGAATGACCAATAATAGGGAGAGAAAGCATCATTTGTTGGGAACCTGGGCCAAGGGCTTCCAGGTGTTTGCCATCTTCCTCTCTTTTCCTCCCAAAAGACTTCTATGACATTTACTGTCTTCCTTCTCGGCGTATAAAAAAGGTCAAGGTTAAGAGTAATTAGATAACTGAGAAAATAAAGCACATCTTAAATAGCAGAGCTGACTTGCTAACATCTGACTCAAATCTTTGTTCTATACCAGCTAAGCTCCCAATGTAAAGGCGCAGCAATCCATTTAGATGGCATCCTTGACACCTCCTGATTTATACCATCCCCGTGACAACATATGGTTGGTCACTCTGTGAGAATGCTTGGTCAGCCTGAGGCAGAGTCTGCTCCCTGGTTAGGGTATTATATACTCCACTAAGGTAGCCAGATGTCACCTGGACATCACTCGGTGTCTTGACTCCCAGGATGCAGTCCACGAGGGCTTGATTTCCTCTAAGTCCTTCCAGGAACGGAAGCTCTCAGTATGAAGCAGTCTCTCACCAATATCCTCCTCTTCTCTGGACCGTGTTGATGCAAGCTTCCTGCTGCTTGCGCCTGCCATTGTCGCCTGGCTCTGTACTCGTCTCCCCTGACCTCAGATCGCAGCCTCTGATGTCTACCAACACCTGAAGCCCCCTGACTAACCTGTGACTGGTGACGAAAAACCATGATCAAATCCAAAGGAACGTATGCAGACATGAAACGTAGGGACGGTGTAGAAAATTCTGTAGCAGGAGAACTCTCCAGCTGTGTGTCAGAGCTCACTCCACAGGCAAATACAGAACACACCTGCATTGATGGATCTTTCTATAACTCCTTAGATCTTTCCACCTTTCTACTATAGTAACTACCACTTAAGATGCATTTACTAAATATGTAGCTTCATCCAGAGTGCCCTGGTAGACTACCTACCTTGTGCAATGCTTACAGTAACCCTTTGAGTCGGTGCCAGACTTATCCATACAGGGAGACTCAGGCAGGGAAAAATAGTTTACTGTGGCTTATATCTTCCTCATTATCACAGCGTCTACTATTATAAACGCATGACTACAGAGTGACTGAAAGATTCAAAGAAGAGAGAGAAAGGTGGCTGCTGAAATAAAAGGTAAGCCAGTGGTAAAAGATAAGAACACAATTAAACCTGTTGCAGACAAAATTCCTACCCGGATGGGTGGGACGGCGCCGGAAGCAAACACAGGGTCACAAGCCTGTCGACTTGGGTTCAACTCCCAGGCTCCATATAAAGCCAGAAGGAGAGAACTGACTCCAAGATGTAGCCCCCTGGCCTCGACATGTGTGTCGTAGCACACGCATGCCACACCAAGTACACCATGCACTCAGTCATAAATACATAGTCAAAGAGAGAAAAACTAACAAACAAAATAACAGAGAAATTTGGACACAAATTATATGAACAAGGCACTTTACAATACAAGCTATCCAAACAACCAACAAACTCATAAGACAAAAGACAAATGGAAATCAAAGCCACAATGAGGCACCATGACATACCCACCAGATCGAAACATAGAGAGACAGGCAATCATAACTCTTGACAAATGCATGGAACAGATGGAACTCAAGTATGTTGCTGTTAGAAAAATAAAGCATGCCAACCACTTGAGGGAACTGTGCTTACTTACACTGGACTGAACACATGCACACACTGTGGAAAGGAAATCCTATTTCCAGGTGTATGCTCAAGAAAATACGTATATATGATTGCAAGATGTTTTTAAATGTGCATAGCACAACAGCCCAACTAGAAATAGCTCATGTGTCTGTCGACAGTGTGATAAATTATAGTATTAGTACAAGACAATCCTCTTAGCTATGGAAATTGAAAAACTACTATTGCAATATAGACAGTTCTCAATGCTGAATGTAAGAAAGCAGGCACCGAAGAATACATGCTCACATACATGCTATCCAGGCACCGAAGAATACATGCTCACATACAAGCTATATGACCCCATTTATCCTCGTCTCCACAATGGACAGGATAAGTCATGCTATCAGATACTTTAGAACAGGGAGGCTAGTGACTGGGGAGGGAGCTAAGCAGAGGGGAAGCCAGTACTGCTTCATTTCTTCATCTGGGTCACACCAATAGAAGTGTGCTCACTTCAGGACCATGTTCAAGTGATTTCCCTTTTCCAGAGACACATAGAAAACTTTACTATATAAAGCTACTTTTTATATATGATGTCAAATATTCTTCAACATGTTCAATAATTGAAAACCTCAGTTTTCACTATCTAGTTGTTATTTTATTCAATCAATTATTATGAGGTTTTTTTCCTCTCACTTCTCTGAATATAGATTTTTCAGCACATGGAAAGTAGTATTTTGTGAAAGCTGGTGCGAATAAACACTGCTTGCCGTCCCCTTGGGAACCTGCCTGCCCAGCCTGCCAGAGAAACCAGTAGGCTGACTGTATATCCTCTGTGAGTTCGAGGCCAGCCTGGTCTACAAGAGCTAGTTCCGGGACAGGCACCAAAGCTACAGAGAAACCCTGTCTCGAAAAACCAAAAAAAAAAAAAAAAAAAAAAAAAAAAGAAGAAGCATAGAGAACATCAAATAAACTGGACATAAAAAATATCGCCCTTGCCACATAATAATCAAAACACTAAGCAGATAGGACAAAGAAAAATATCACAACCTTCCTAACATAGATACATATATGAAGGTGATCTAAATGAAATCCCTAAGTAATGGTGGAGGTGGATCCTCAAATGGGTAGCTCTTGTCACCAAATGAAGCTTCCCTGTGCTGGGAATTGGTTACATTTAATTGAGTTGTTGGCCACGGGAATCCCCAAATAACCCTCGCTGTTGCCAAGAAAATAAGTTGTTCTCCACAAACTGCCAGCAAGGACCTATTGCCAAAGACGACAACCACACTACTCAGTGAACACGGAGGGAGTCAAGCTGGTGCCTACACAGAGCCTTCATCCCTGAATTCTAGTGTTTGGTACAAGTGTTTGCATATTACCAAACGAGAAACATTAACTCCAATCTAGTCACAAACCCTTTGCTCTACAACACTACCCTGACTGCAGAATACACTAGTGCAAAGGCGGCATAAGTTCTGTAAACAACCACCTTTGTCTAACGGCCCACTCCGTGACTGTTTGTGTGGCCAAGAATGTGGAGAAGGGCCAAAGAGTTGACTCCGCAGGGGAAATGAGCTTGCTGCAGAAGCCTAATGTCTGCTCTACCCTCAGAAACCGCGGTGGAAGGGAGAGACAGCTAGCAAAAGGTGTTCTTTACCTGCACATGTACACCACATTCACACATACATCACACACATGCATGCACACACACATCCACACGTCCAAGGTATATGTATATCCACACACATACATCTCACATACACACACACACACACACATGCCCAGGGTACATGCACACCCACACTCACACATACATCACACACACACATCCACATGCCCAAGGTACATGCACACACACACACACATACACATACGTCTCACACACACATGTCATACACACACACATGCACACACATCCACATGCCCAAGGTACATGTACACCCACACTCACACATACATCACACTCACACTCACACATTCACACACATAATAATAGCACTCTAGTTTAAGAATTCTTGCAAAACTAAATATATTTTCACCATAACCTATCAGTCTGACTCCTTAAGACTGACACAAATGAGCTGGAAACAAGTGCACCATAAACTCAAAGAAACCAAGATGTCTTCTCATTGGTGAATGGATAGAAAAACGATGGCCTATCCACATAGTGGTGCATTATTCAGTGATAAGCAAAAGGGCTATTGAGCCATGGACATGCTAAGCAACCTGAAACTGTGCTGCTGAGTATAAGAAGCCAATCCAGAAAGGTGGCACAGGCTCACTCCTGGCATCCTGACAGTCCACGCAGAGTACTCAGTAATTCAACTATCCAACATTCTAGAAACACCACACAGAGCACACACACACACACACACACCCTGACACCAAATTTTTAAATGTCATTAAATAGCTAAGTATAAAGGTGCAGTCACCCATGAAGGTGAGAAAGCTGGCCAGGGCAGAGCCAGCTGAAGCCAGTGAGACTGGCTTTGTTGTTTTTCGCAAAGTCAGTCCTTCCTTTATCTGCCCTGCTTAGCTGCCTCATCCCAGAGGCAAGCCCTTATTTACCTTCTTCTGTGTGCCTGACCTCACCATTTTAGCCCTCGCTTTCACGGACCAAAACTTATTCATCACACATCCAAACTCCATTATTTGTTGGAAAGCTTCGTAGTCCAGATTTTAAAAGGTCTTTGGCAATAAAGTTACATTACAAACATCATAAATTGTATGACTTCAAACCACCCGAAAGGGAAAGAAGCTGGAAATGGAGGAATCCTGCCCAGTAGTCACTCCTGGTAGCAGCAACCCTCAGCCAGCCACTCCGTCTGGTGGGTCCACTGAAGAAATTACAGAGACTGCAGCAGGAGCCTGATCACATGGTGTCGGTGTAAGAGCTTCTGAAGGAAGCGTCAGAGATTCAAACTCAACCTTTTCAGGAAGATACAATTTTTATTTTTTATTCAATCAGAATTCTCATCCATAAAGTCTTCCAGCTCATCAGGAATTGCGTCAGTTGTGGATTTCTTTCTTCCAAGGAGTCTGTGGATGATATTGCTCCGACTTCTTCAAATATTGGGTTCTAGATTAGCATCCAGAGGGAAAAGGATGTTTGCCTATTCATCATTCCTTTGCTAAAAATGAATCTTCTGATTAGTAATATGTTTATTAAAAAATTTAATGAGGTTTCTATTTATTAAATTCAAAAATTATCAGACTTTTAAAATACTTTTAAATTATGTATATGTGGGTGGCTTTATGCACATGAGTGCCATGCCTGTGGAGGTCAGAAGACAATGCCGGATTTGGAGCCATGTGGGTGCTGGGGTCCAAACTTGGATCTTCTGTGTTGTGATCTAGCTGTCCTTCCTCCCCCTGACCGACAGCGGAACTTCCTTGTGGTCTGTAATTGACAAGGGTGTTTGTTGTGTTCTTTCTGGCCGGTGGTTTTCCACAGAAGCAGTAGAAGTATAAAAGGCTTTAGCTCAGGTAAAAGTAAAGGTTGCTGTTCTTCCAACTGAAAAGAAGCCTCCATGTCTCAGTCCTGGCACCCCTGCCAGTCTAGGCATCCAGGCTGCGCTAGCACGCCATCCTGGAAGAGGGGTCCACTCTGAACTGCTGAGCCATTCCTCTAGACCCTGGACATTGTTGCTGCACACGTCCAAATATCATAAATGTTTCTGATATCACAAGTTTTGTTCCGGAGATTTTTTGATTTGTTCCAAAGAAGGAATCCAATACAAGCCTATAAATGTAAACCTTGAATTATGTTAATCACATTATAACTATTTCTGTGTTAAATGTGTGTGATATTTGTTTGCACTGTATATTCTTTTCAATTCTTCCTGGATTTTTTCCTTTGATGTACATTACTTGCTGAAAAAGAGGACTCTTCCATCCCCCACCCCTAGGAAAATGTGTTAAATTAACTATAAATTGAGACTTTTAAGTCTTGAATAATGTTGTAAGTAGGTTAAAAGTATTAATTTTAGGAACACAAGAACCCATGCAGAAAGTTTATCAGACATGTAATGAAAATTCATTGAATATTTCCAAGTAAATTCTTTAGTGACGAATGCCAGGCCAATATCCTAATGGAAAACTATGTTTATAAAGTTCTTTCTGTTCTGATTGGTATGATGTAAAGTTCTTCATTAATCCACTGGCAGATGCTGAACATCTTTGAACACTTAGAAAGTCATTAGGTTAAGGAGAACTACTCAACTGGCTGTTATGATGGTCAATTTGACAGGAGCTAGATTCATCTAGATGATGAGCATCTGGGCATACCTATGAGGGACTGTCTAGATTACCTGTGGCAGGAAGACCCCCTTCAACTGTGGGTGGCACATTCCATGGGATGGGGTCCTGGACTGAATAAAATGGAGAAAGTGAGCGTGTACATTCCTCATCACTCTCTGCTTCTTGACTGTTGGTGCAATGTGACCAGCCAACTCAAGCTCCCGCTGTCCCATGCCTTCCCTGCCATGATGGACTGTTTCCTCGAGTTGGGAAGCAAAATAGGTCCTTTCTGCCTTAACTTGCTTTTGTTGGGTATTTTGCCACAGACATAAGAAAAGTAACTAATACAGGTACAGGGTTTAATTTTGAAACATGATTTCTAACATGATGTAGGCAGCTTCCCAATGTTGCTTCCTTAAGAAGATGCCCAAGGACCAGTAGTCCATCAGTACCACACACTGAAAAAACATTCCTCATTCCTTATAAGGTAGACAGAATTCTACATTACAGACTCAATCTGATGTCCACATCGGGAAATCCTGTGAACTGTTCTACTGTGATGCGAGGGCCTCCCCAGACACTAGCCATTGCTCACTGAAGTACCAGACATCAGTATTCAGTCTCTCCCGAGTGATGGTTTGATTTTTCCCTCTCCACAGACTTGAAGTATGTGATTTGGGTGAGACTAAACCAGACCAAAGGACAGGAATGTGATCCAAAGCACACAAACAAGCATCAATAAAATTCACTTTTATAGTTTTGCTTAAAACTGAAGATTTAAACCCCACCTAGAATGCTGGGAAAATAGGACATAATGGGGAATTACTGATCGTTAGCTCTTCACCATGAGAGACGATCATGTTCAAAGTAAAACCAATGCAAGAAAAGCAGAGTCAAGAAAGTTGGGCGACCTCTGTCTGCACAGTGACAGTGTGTGAGTCCCCAGCTCACTCAGCACATGAAGCTATGGCTTTTCTCAGAGACAAAGCCAGTGTTTCACTGCTACCAACTGTTTTCTGGTAGGGTCTTACATAGCCTTGAATGACCTTGCACTTCTGATCCTTCTACCTCTGCCTACCGGGTGCTGGGAATACAGGAATGCATGCATGCTATGCCCAGTTCCTACAGTGCCAAGAGTCAAAGTCAGCACTTGGTACATGCTAGGCAGATGAGCTGTTACTCTTATTTTCTGAAGCCAGTTATTAACTGAGAGACTATCCTCCCCGAGATGTCCTAGATGGTTAGTCTGAGAAACACTCACGATTCACACATGTAAATATTTGAGAGGGTTGGTAGAATCCCACATCTTTTGTTTAAATGACAGAGATTCTTCTCTTTGCAATATGCAGAGGCTCTAGCAAGCGCCATGATTCTGTGGTAATGTGTCATTTTTTAAAATTTGAACATATAGTTGTACTCATTCCAGGAATGTGAGATTTTAAAGCCTTTTTGATTTATAAGGAGCTCTGAGTGACAATAAATTTCTTCAGAGATGTAGAGAATCTCACACATTAACAGAAAGATTGAAATGAGCCATTATAAACCTTCATAGATTACTGACTGAAGTTAAACAGTCATAAAGAGGGCTGGAGAGATGGCTCAGTCATTTAAGGCTAGGCTCACAAAACCAAAAACATAAATATCAATAAGAGGTAGATTAAAAACATTGGAGCCGTGCCTTGCATCTCCCTAGCTCAACACCTGCAATTTAGCAATGAATAAATGTATTAATGAATGGATGAATGGATGAGGAGGCCAATAAAGGGAAAGAAGCCAAAAGTGATTACCAAGCACTGACTTTGGTATTTTTCCAGTATAGCAGAATTTCTTCATTGATGCTTCATTGAGTGGACAGAAAGGGTAAATTACAGCTCACACTCACTGTGGAGTGTTGGTGGAAATCTGGAGAATACACTCGTGCTTCAGAGGTGGTTCCTGCTTGTAACTGAAAGAAATACCTCATGTTTAGAGGACTTTACAATGGCCACGCATCTGGTTTCTGGTGCCGAAACTGGATTCCCATCATCTTCCCTTCCTTTTGTTGCTAAGACTTCAGGAGAGGAAGTGTATGTAGAATTACATAGTCCGAATTCCAGTGAAGCATTCCAGTTAAGAATGAACTCCTGATTTATTTTCGTTTTTCAACAGACTTGGAAAATATGAAGTGTGTACACAGTTTCCATGGATACCAACCTTTTCTAGATTATTCTCCAGTCATTCATTATGAATCACCGCAATGAACCGAGGGTGCTGATAACGCTATCAACTTTTCCAGAATGAGTGAACTGAAAACCAAGACGCGTGGCTGACCCTCACACAGCAGATTACTAGGTCTGGAAGGAACACAAAGCACTTGGTTTCCATGTCAGAAGCCACGCGTGGGCGGCCAGCTTTCCAAACCACAAAGACGAAAGGCAATGCACACTTTCCAGTACTACGGCTTTCGGGGAGCTCTCTGTCTCCAGCCACTCCTGCACTGATGTCAGTTGGAGTCTTTCCTGCATGTGATGAATGGGATCAGCCTCTCAAACATTGGCAGGCTCGTCTCTAAGGCAGCACCACAAAATTAGGTTCAGACCCTGGACTGGCTGGCTCGTTTCTATTCTCTCTGTAGTGCCTGGCCCATTCATGACCTTTGATCAATAAAAAATTACTACTAGGACTGTCACGACGCTGCAGCCTCAGTATGTTTTCTGGAGGACCTTTGTCTCTTGCAAGATATCAGACTTTTCAACTCGGATGCCAAGATCAGCACCATGAAATTGTGCACAGGTCCTGAACAGGCTTCATACTTTGTTTTCTCTGCGCTCTCTGGCACACTGGTGGAATTTGATCTTTGAAAATTATCACGACCATTTGAAAACAGATGTGGTCTTGCTATTGCTTCTGTATCTCTGTACCTTGCCAAACATCACGCTGGTTAATTCTTGTGACAACCTCGTAAATGAGATTGACACAGTATTTAAAGAAACTATAGTCACTAACTAGGACTCAAACAGAATTTTAGAACTGAAAAAAAAAATTTTAAATGAAGAGCTCCAGACTTCATTTTATATGCCAGTTTCTGCCCTACTATGTGCTGGCCAACACTAGAGGCTGGGAATAAAAAACAACAGACATGAAAACGGGGGCAAGATTCCAGACTTATCAGCAGAGACAAATGTCCTTTTCCTCGGATCCAGCCCCCTGCTTCCACAGCAGACTAAGATGCCCCCATAATTAACATCAGGAATAGTTGTGGACCCCTGTGTAAACCCGATTCCAGCATTACTCACTGATGTGCACCCTCCCTTGTACCCCTCATTCTACTGGTCACCTCTACCATACACTATGAAGCTTAGTCTCTGCTTATGGTTATATTCTATGGGCAAGGCAAGGAGCCCAATTTTCTATAAGATGGCAAGATACAATGAAGAAATTGTAAGATTTAGATTTTCACAGATCTCTTGCTTTAAAGGTGTTACCCGCTGATGGTTCCTGCACTCAGAGGGGTGAGGCAGGAGAATGGCACATTAAAAGCTAGCCTGAGCTGAACAGCAAGTTCAAGGAGTGAGCTTATCTAAAAATGATAATAATAATTTAAAATAGACTTATTTGTCAGCTTAGTGATGCTCAGTTTTACTTCCATAACTGTTGGGTTCTCTAAGTGTACAACAGAAAAGAAACACTGGCACTTGGAAAGCTGAGGCAGGAGAATGTCAAGTTCAGGTGAGTCTAGGGTACACAGCAAATTCCAGGAAAGATTCTGTACCAAAATAAACAAATGAAAACCAAAGATCGCTTTGCTAGCCTAGTAGCACTCATGTTAAGTCTCATAACATGCAACTTCTGGAAGTGTACAAGTGAAACATCAATACTGACAGGAAGCTGAGGCAAGAGGGCTGTGAATTTGCAACCAGCCTGGTCTTGAGAAACATACTGGCATTGTCGGGGGGAGTGCTGACTTGCAGGCATGACACAGCCCTTGTACTCTTGACTTCACAATAGTTTTTATGACCAGATAAGACATACACAAGATTGAGCACATCAGCACCTACTCACAGAAAGGGGCGGGGCTCACTGGGCCTTGAGGATTTATTATAGCTAACCGATGATGTACAGTGGGGAGATGCTGTTTTCAGTGCTGTAGCTCCTGTTAGGGTACCCGGGTTCCTGGAAACAAGACTAATAAAACCCACTGGGTCACATATAAAAACTACATCATAGTAGAGGGTCAGATAAATTATGAGAGAGGTAACAACGGTTATAGGAAGAGGCTGCTGGAAGGAAGCCCACTGTACTAGGAGGGGATGTGGGAAGGAAACCCATTGTATTAGGAGGGGATGCGGGAAGGAAACCCACTGTATTAGGAAGGGGAAGAAAGCCCACTGTATTAGGTGGGGATGCAGGAAGGAAGTCCACTGTATTAGGAGGGGAAGGAAGCCCGCTGTATTAGGAGGGGATGCTGGAAGGAAGCCCACTGTATTAGCCACTTTTCTGTTGTTATCATAAAATGCCATGGTGGGAAACAACTTACAGGAGAGAAGGGTTTAATTTAGCGTATAGTTCCAAAGGCATAGAGTACATCAACGCAGGAAAGGTGTGTAGTGGGAGCTTAAGGCTGGCCTTGCAGAGTCAGGAAGCAGAGAGATCACATTTCTCCCACAATCAGGAAACAGAGAACAGTGACAGGAAGTAAGGAGATGCTATAAAAGCTCAAATCCCACCCCTTCCCAGTTTTGTACTTCCTCCAGCATGGCTACACATCCTAAAGGAACCATCATCTCTGTAAATGTGCCACCCATTGGGGATCATATGTTCAGATGTATGCAGTAATGGGGGATATTTTTCACTCAAATCACTGTGCCCATTATGACATATGATTAATATATACTATTAGAAATGTTTGTTTAAATACCAACACTGTAGACCTGCTGTGAATTCAAAACTAATTTATGAATTTTCTTCTTCCTTCCTTGGTGCTGAGAATTGAACACAGGGCTTTCACATGTTAGGTAAGCTGTCTACTAAGGAACTATATTCCTAACTCTTGTGAAGAATTCTTTTTTTAAAAGCCATTTTCTTATTTATTGTCAACAAATTACTGTCTAGCCTTCAGTTTTTAGACACAACAACCCAGACGCCTCTTGGGAATAAAGCATACCTCCTTGGACTGCCATATAGCCTCAGTGTGTCTATGAGCTCGGAGCTAAGTTGGGCAAATCTGTCTACTAGGACATCACCCACGTCATCAGAACTCTTGAGAAGAATTCTTAATACTAAAACAAGTCCAACGCATAATGAATATCACTCTTATTATCCTATTAAACAACAGACTCAGCTTTAGAAGGGAATTAGTCCACAATTTGAAATACAAAATTACTTTTCATTATTCCTTTTGTCTGAGACAAATACTCCCCCAGCCTTTTAATTAATCTAATAGATTACATTCCCAAGCCCAGCAGAAATGCCTCTAGCTAGCTGACCACCTCACTGTGGACTTGCCTGACTCCAGCTTTAGACACTGCAGCCCCCGCAGTCAGTTTTTTCCTGTCCTGTGCTCTGGCTTTCCTCACCTTCTTTCCAGCTTCAGCTCCCAGAAAGAGGCAGTACTAAGGATGAGTGCCCTGGCCACCCGGTGAAAACACATGGACTCCAAAGATGGACCAGCTTCAAGGACAGCTTGTCCATCATGGAATGTCAATGTGGACCACTCAGACAAGCGCCCTGACTTCCTAGGTCTCCGCTCTCTCCTCCATGAAGTTTAGATGGCAGTGTTGGAGGACTGAGGAAACTCCATGCTCTCGAATCAGGAAATAGGAAGTATTATTGTTCTGCAAAAGGTGTCTGCTCATCCTTGCTGAGGAATAAGCAGCTCCTGCTCCACCGCAGTGTGAGCTAAAAGCAAGAACTTTTACTCTGAGGACAGGTCACCTCGATACAGCTGCTTTTCACCTCTGGCTTTATAAAGCTTTGATTGCAGCCAGCAATGTCTCCTGCTCGGGGTCTCAGGTATCTGTTTCCAGATGGTTGTCATTTCTAGAAGCAAACTGAAACACATTAAGTAAACAGTTATAGATATGAAGATTTCTAAGCACAGGCCCAGTTCCAATACCAAGAAGGCAAAGTGGCTTTCCCTTCCATTGTGGGTATTTTTAATTTCTTTATTTATTTTGAGAAAGGGTGTGGTGTGACCCGGGCTGTCCTTCAACTCCTGATTCTCATACCTCCTCATTCCAAGAACCGAGATTCCAGACGCCCTGCACCATCCTGAGTTTTGCCTAAAGCCAAGTGGTACTCCCATCATGGTATGCATGATGTGAGTTCTTCCAGTCCTGCCGGCCCTGGCCACCCCTTCCCATCCACCAGGTGGATGGAAATATTCCACCAAAGTCTGGGGCGGATCCCCCAGACCTGCCATCCCGCGATACTCTAACTGCAGCTGGGCACTTCCTTCCTCAGTTGTCTATGTTAGTGCTGAGCCAGCAAGATTCGCAGTCCTGCACTGGCCTTCTGCTACAACGGAGGGTTTATTTCTTACTACAGAAGCAGATCTTAAAAGAACAGGCTCTAGGGGGAGGAGCTCGGTCCTACCTCAACTAGATGTGCCTTGCTATGTTTGAGCCTATGGGAGGCCTGCTCCTTTCTGAATGGAGACAGAGGAGTGAGTGGATGAAGAGGAAGGTAGATGGGAGTCAAAGGGAGGGAACAGGAAGAGAAGAGGGAGGGAAAACTGTAGTCAGTTATGTAAAAAAAAAAAGTGGGAAAATGTTAATTTTTAAAAAGAAAGAGCAAGCTTTATTAAGATACGGAATTCCGAATAGTACGGAATTTTAATGCCGATTCCCACTTCACAAAACCTTTGACATTCCTCCTCCCTTCCTTTGAATTGTTCTTTTCTGTTGTTTTGTTTTGTTTTAAAAAGGAAAGGGGAGGGTGAAATCCCCCCAAAAGGACCTTTGATCAATATAAATGAACCATCTCTGCTGCTGTTGGTCACAAAGACAAATCCTTCCTTGGGGAAAGGACTCCTGTAAGTAAACTCCACCAGACAGAAGCGCTGCTCCCCCCTTTGCTGGGTCATCAACTTCAAAACCCAATGGAATATGAGGAGAGAGGCTTCATGACACACAGCCACTGCCTCGCTTAAAACAGTGATACTAAACGCAAACACAGGATGTCATGACGCCGTGGCTTCTAATCAGGATTTGTTTTGCAGATTTGAATTTGCCTGGCTAGAGCTCAGTTGGAGAATTGTATTTCTGTTGTTTTTGATAAAGCTCAGTAGAAGGATTGGAGCTTTAAGGTCTAGAAAGGTGGTTGGGAACCCTCAGCCCTGGGTAATGTGGGGTCTAGAGACTCAAGGTTAATCCCAATTCTCTGGGGATTATCCCCAGACGGCAAGAGGTTCCATAAACACAGGGCCACTGCTGTCCCAGGCAGAGGAGCAACAGGCTTCCCTGTCACTGGAATCTGAAGGAGAGGAAACCTGTGGGGTGAAGCTTACAGGCAGACCTGTCACTGGGACTCGAATTATGAGGCCAGACTTTCAGTAGCCGCCAAGTTAGAGGTCAAGAGCTCCTAGGTCAATTTTCCCTTCTTTCAGAAAACCCGCGATGAAATTTCAAAGGCTCTGGGGTGACGTCTTCTTAACTTGGGTTAGCTGGAAAGCAAAGGGTAGGCAAAGAAAATGTGAAATTCATTATCTTCGTCTCGTGCGCTCTGCCTTTTATGCTCCGGTGCTAGTTGGGATCAAACATAGATAATCAATTATTCAGGGCAAGGGATGCGACGGCAAGAGCGACAGAGCCTGCACCACCGCGGGCACTGGCGACACCATATTCGTGCTCTGAAGGTCTCAAGCGCTTGTGCTTTTAACTTTCAAGATATCAAAAATTAAACTGAAATCATTAAAGTTTTTTTTCTGAATTTTACATGGGCAGGAAAGTGCAGATTAGAAACTCACAAATTCAAAAAATACTTTACTATTGATGCACAGTGTTCAACAAATCCTTGCCTGCCAATCCTGTGTTGTTACTACGTTCAAAACAAAGCCAGGGATGGCAGGTAAAGGTGTTTATTGCCAAGCCTGCCAGCCTGAGTTCAATCCCTGGAACCCACATAGCAGAAGGAAAGAACCAACTCCCCCAAGTTGCCCACTGGCCTTCACACATACTCTGTGGCACACACACACACATGCTGTTGCAGTAGGAGCGGCGGGGCTGTGTCTCTGGCACCCGGCAGCCCGCATGGCTAGCTTATGCCCAGAAATAATTACACAGAAACTGTATTCTTTCAAACACTGCCTGGCCCGGCTAGTTCCAGTTTCTTATTGGCTAGCTCTTACCTATTGTTCTAACCCATTTCTAATATTCTGTGTAGCCCACGAGCTGGCTTACCAGGGAGGATCTTAACCTGCGTCTGTCTGGAGCGGAAGAATCATGGCGACTCCTTGACTCAGCTTCTTTTTCCCAGAATTCTCTTCTGTTTACTCCACCTACCTAATTTTCTGTCCTATGAGGGCCGAAGGAAGTTTCTTTATTATTAACCAATGAAAGCAACAGATAAGATACAAGACCCACCTCCATCAACATGCACACATGCTAAATAGTTAAATAAATAGAAATAAATAAGGAAATGTTAAAAAAGTAAAAACGAAGCTAAAACTGGGCCTAAGTTGCAAACACTAGGATATGAGTCAGCACTGCCAGCGCCCACACAAATGCCAGGCATAGGAGTGGGCATCTGTAACCTCAGTGCCAGGAGATGGGGGTGTGAAGACAGGCAGATTCCTGGAGCTCACTGGCACGCCAGCCTAGCTGAATTAATGAGTTCAAGGTCCACCGAGAGACCCTGTCTTAAAAATTAAGGTAGAAGGACATTGAAGAACACACTCAACACAGACCTCTGGCCTCTCCACACACCACACACACACAAAAAAAAAAAAAAAAAAAAACGCACACTGACATGCAAATGTTCATACACCACACACACTTACATATGAAGTCAAAATGTAAGTATTAACACATGAGAACTGTGTAGTCTCCATAGTCAAGGGAGCGATACAAATAGCTCCTTGGCAGAGGAGAAATTGAGTACTTCGGGGAAGCTAGAGACATGGTTGAGGGGATAAGAGTGTAATCAATTCAAGTAGGGGGACGTGAGTTTGAAAGGCCAGAATCTGTGTGAAAGCCAGATGCAGTAGCCCACATCTGTAATCCTAGCACTTCTACGAGGGGATGTGGCATCTGTAATCCCAGCATTCGGTGAGGAGATAGGCAGGGACAGGAGAACCCCTGAAAACTCAGCTATCCTGGCACACACAGCAGAAAACAACCAAAGAGACGATGTCTCAAACAAGATGGAAGGCAAGGACTGCTGCCTTCTGAGACTGACTTCTGACCTCCACATGCAGGCCTTAGCCTACGTCCACACAGACACACACAGACACGTACAAACACATGTATAAAGGCTAAAAATAAATGAGAGGAAAAGGGAGTGAATTTGGTTGAAATAAATTGTGTGTGTGTGGGCTGGAGAGATGACTCAGAGGTTAAGAGCACTGGTCTTCTACCAGAGGTCCTGAGTTCAATTCTCAGCAACTATATGATGGCTCACAACCATCTNTATATGAAATTCTCATTCAATAAGTAAAACATTTTACGGAAAATCAATAGATGTAATAGAACACATTTGTATGTGTGAACATGAAAAATCTTGTGCAAAAAGAATTATCATACTGCTACACTTAAGCCATCTTTGTCTCCCTGTCTGACTACCTATGTAATTCTAGCGTCAACATATTATAGCATTTGCATATAATTCATCATGCCATTACGTATACAACTATATAGCATTCTATAAAGTTGAAAATTATGATTGTTTGCTATATTTCACCCGAACCAGAGAAAGGGACAATCTGTTTCCTTCCAAACCCCTTGACTTCACCCCAGCATATTCCTCTATTACTGCCTGCCAATCACCTCACTGAGCTTTTCTAATGCTCACTAGCCCCATAAAATCAATTTATACTGAAAACCAATCTCCTCGATACGAATAACTGACAATCTCATATTTTCTTTGCCTGGATCATTTCAACAGTTTTGCATGTAGAGCTTATCAGAGAGACACAGGAGGACCCTGCAGCCCAGCTTCACGTTCGAATTAAAGTCTAGCCTTACCACCTCAGACAGATGTACATGAGCGACAGAGACTTGGCTACCAGATTGTGTTTTCATGGTGATTGCACATCTAGTTCGTTGGCGATCAAGATGAGCTATCGTGAAATTTGAAAGGCCCAAATCCACCTCTCTCGTTTAAAATACTATCTAACGCTGTTGTGCTGTCTCATTGAAATCATGCCAAAGCCCTGTGAGGCAACGTAGCCCCATTTCTAGTCGAAAGTGCACGAGGGTCAGGATTGACCACTGACAAGATCTCACAGCTGTAACCTCATTGCCTCCATCTGGGAAGTTTATTGTTTTCAACAAAAGAAATATTTGGTTTCCTGATGTTCTGCAGGTCAGGAGCCAACATGGTGAGGCTTTAGCCAGGCCTTTTGTAGGTAACAGTCTGTAGCCTCTTTCGGCGTCTTCATGGGGCAGAAAGAGCTACCAGGTTCTCTGGACTCTAATAAAGACACACACCCTCTTATTTTACTTCTATCCTTGGGGCTTTATTACTTACCAAGGGCCATCCAAGGCCCCCAGAACTTGGTTAAAACATTATGAATGGGGGGCAGAGGGGACAGGGAGTAAAAACAGGGCTGGAGATGGCTCAACAAGCAAGAGTACTTGCTGTGCAAGCCTGCCAATCTGAGCTGGGGTCCCAGGACCGTGGAGACACACATCTGCAATCACAGTCTTCCTATAGTAAAGGGAAGGCAGAGACAAGATGGGAGGCAGAGACGCAAGAATGAGTCAGAAGTTCAAAGGTCAATTAGCCTGGAGTTCCTAGAAGGGTAGAAGATACTAGAGAGACAGTTCCTCAACAGGAGGGAAGGCAACACCTGAATCCCAAAAGATGTCTTCTGACCTTCTTGTACATGTAGTGGCATGTACACACACACACACACACACACACACACACACATACACACACACATGTGCACACACACATCACAATTTTTTAAATTTTACCAGAACAGAACTATGGGAATATACATATGGTGGCTGGATTCCATTCTGTCAAGACATGATTTATGCAAGAAAAGAAGGAGGAACTGAGGGAGGAAAGTTAACCAATATTTTTCACATGAAAGGATTTGTGTCTTAGGCATTGGGTGGCCGCACAAGGGAGCGCAGATTGGCTGCCTTAAACAGAAATTCACTTCTACCAGTGCCACAACTAGAAGCTGAGCTCAGGAGCCAGAAAGGTCAATTTCTGGTGAGGCCTCTTCCAGGTCCTCCTGCTATTTTCACAGAGTAGAAAATGCTAGTTAGTTCTATGGCCTTTAATAAAGACATGAATCTCACTCATTTTGTATCTGCTCTTGTGACCTTATTACTTCCCAAAGGCTTCACCTTCAAACAACAGAACAGTAATGCTGCATTTTGAACTTAGGAAGTTGGGGTGAGGCAAACATGCAGACCATGGATGTTTGTTAGGGAAACTTTGAAATACATAATAAAAACCCATATGATATCACTTATGCAAGAGATGAGGATAAGGGACACCTAATAATGATTAAAAGTAACAACTACTAGCATCATACATTTTGTTACTAGAGACTGTTTTAATCAATTTGTATTCATCAGTTTACTTAATCCTTAAAATAATTCTGGGAGATAAATATTCTTATGGTTCACAGCGCGAAAGTAAACAAACAACCATAGTGTATAAGTAATCTCACCAAAGGCACAAACCAGCTTCACCAGTGACTCAAGACAGAATCAAATGTCATGTTCATTTTTGAAGTATCTATAATGGAAGGCTTCAGATAGTTACTATGGTAAAAATCTACGTGTGATTTCACACAACAAATTATATATGCATATGAACACCAAAAGCTAGGATCCACATGTAAGAGACAGCATACGGTATTTGACTTTCTGAGTCTGTGTTATCTCACTTTATGTGATACTTCCCAGCTCCATCAATTCTCCTACAAGTTTTATGTCCATTTTCTTGACCGCTAAATACAATGTCATTTATCCAGGCTAGCACTATTTCCCTGTTGTCGTAAAGAACGCAGCAACAGAGAACACAAGACCTGTGGTGAGACATTAGCTCCTTTGGGTATATGCCCAGGACTGGTGCAGGATTTGTTATATGGTAGTTTTATTCTTAATTTATTGGAAATCTTCCTCCTTGATTTCCATATCTGCTGGGCCAGTTTGCACACCTGTGAGCAGTTCGTAAGGGGAGCCAGTACTTCTTGCAGAAGAAAATCCAGGCCCGGGCAAGAAATATAAATGAGCCTGAAATATCTTTCGGCTTACCAACCAGTAAGAAAATGCTAAAGGCATGGTAAAGACACTTTAAAAGTATGCGGAAGCCACCTTAAGGGACATCTATGCCCAAATCTTAGAAATTTTGAGTGTCGAAATGGCAGTAAGAGATGACTAAACACTGAATATAATCAATGGGACTGCATAAATCTAAAGGAAGAAGTAGATATGTGTCTTGAAACAAAGAAAGCTTAACACACAATATAATGCCACTTATTATTATAAGTGAAGAAACAATGATATTGGGAAAAATTAATTAGAAACAATCATTGTCATAATTATCTCAAACAACATAATCAATGGATGTTAAAACTAGTGAATGAAAGTGGGATAAAAAAATCCAGATATTTATACTGTGCCAACATGTTTTCATGTAAACTGTTGACTTAAGGGACTGGAGAGACGGCTCAGTGAAGAAGAGCACTTACTGCTCTTACAGAAGACCCAAGTTCCACTGCCAACATCCACATGATAGTTCACAATGGTCTGGCACCCCAATGTCATGGGGCTGACACTCTCTTCTGACCTCTGCGGGCACCAGGCACACACATGGCATGCATACATACGTGCAGGCAAAACAACAATATGCATAAAATAAAATAAATCTTAAAATATTTTTTAAAAGTAAGTCTTCACTTAATCATAAAAGAGAGGCACCTCTGTGATAGAGAATCCTGGCAGACAGGATGTTAGTCATGTGGTCAAAGCTTACACCACCAGGAAGAAGAAAACCAACATCACATGCCACTCGAGCCTGCACAAGGACAACGTATGACCTTGGTGTGAAAGTCTTTCCAAAACTACCTTACCTGATCATGAGGAAATACTGGGAAAATCCACGTTGAAGACATTGCTACAAAGTAGCTGATCTGGGATTCTAGAATTTGTCATGGATCTTAGGCTAGGGAGCCTGCTCACCTGGGAAGTGTTTGCCATGCAAGAACCTGTGTTTAATCCTCAGCACCCATGTGAAAAGGCTGTGTTGGGGAGTCACCCCTCCCAGTTCTGCAGAGGTGGAGAAAGGATGGTCCCTGGGTCTTGCTGCCTTGCCCAGATCCCAGACAGAGACTTTGCTCCAAAAACAACAGCAGCAGCAGCAACAAAAACAGTAAGATGAACAGTGACTGAGGACCAACACCAATGCTGACCTCTGACCTTCACACAGCTGCACATACATGTGCACATACAACCCTCCCACATACACAGAGATGCATTGCCGAAGACCTGAAACCCAAAGAAGGACTGAGGAGCAGACTAAGAGAACTTAGAAAGACATAAGGTTGCAGCCGACGCCCGGGACCTTTTGCTAGACATGGCATCCTTGGAGCAATGGGAAAAATGAGTGCTTACACAGTAACGACTTTGAAAGTTGTGCCTATGTTTAAAATTGTTGCCGAATAAATTACCTTTAAGTCTCAAGTGGGTTACAAAAGTTGTTGCCTATGACACTATTGCGATTTGTGGATTAAATAGAAAAGACAGAGAAATCAAGTGAATGATCATTTTTGCTTTTTGAGAAACAGCCCCACTGTGTAACGCTGACCAGCCTGGAACTCAATATGTAGACCAGGCTGGCCTTGAACCCACAGAGATCTACCTGCCTCTATGACCTGGATGCTGGGGTTAAAGGTGTGTGCCTCCATCTTTATTGATGCAGATGCTCAACTAAGTAGGAACACTTGTTTTTAATGACGTCCTCTCCGGGAGCTGAATCACTTTTCTTTCCAGAGACAGAAATGAAGGTCTAAGACAGTGGTTCTCAGCCTGCAGGTCTCAATCCCTTCGAGTGTCAAACGACCCTTTCACACTGGCCACATAGCAGATATCTTGCACGTTAGATATTAGCATTATGATTCACAACAGTAGCAAAATTACAGCTATAACGCAGCAACGAAATAATTTTATGGTGGGGGGGTCCCCACCACAAGAGGAACTATATTAAAGGGTTGCAGCATCGGAAAGGCTGGGGACCACTGCTGTGAAGGGTAGCGTGTGGTCTAACTACACTTCACTAGTTACATACATGCAGTTTTCCTTTGAAGTGTCTGATATTAAGCTGGCTGGGGTGGTACAAGCCTGCAGTCCAGCATTGGGGAGGTAGAGGCAGGGGGGGTGGTGAGCTCAGAGTGTCCTCTGCTACATAGTAACTTAAAGGCCAGTCAAGGTTCATGACAGGAGACCTTGTCTCAAAGAAGTAAAAGCAAGGGGAGGGAGGGTCTAGTCAGTTGGAAGTGTGCTGCCTGGCATATGCAAAGTTTGGGCTTTGAGCCTCAGGCTAAACCAGGCATGGTAACACTCTTCTGCAATCCCAGCACTCAGGAAATGGAGGCTACAAGATCAACTCAGGGTCATCCTCGGCTACATAGAGAGTTTGAGGCTGACCTAAGCTAGACAACCTATCTCAAAGCATATAAATAATAAACTGAAAGTCTTTCTTAGGTTTCAAAATTATTAAAATCAAAAACTACTTTCCTGAGTTCAAATAATAGTCAAATAGTTTAATTGTAGCCATGATAGTACTCAGTTTTACTCACTGGCTCATCCCAAATGCCTGGGAATTTAGAGTCCAAGACTTAAACTCACACACAAAGAAGACATCTTAAAGTCAGAAATAGCAACTCTTTTGATACTTTGTTCCTCAAACTTCCAAGGGACTAACAGAACAGGGAAATCAACTTAAAAATAGGTTTGGGGTAGAAATGAGTTCCAAAGATTCCAGGGTAAACACCGTGAATTTCTCCCAGTCTTCTTTCTGCCAAAGCCAAGTAATCACTCTGGTAAAGCAGGCTAGTCTCTACCCCCTTTTCCGTGGCCTGTTGGAAAGCACACAGGCCGCCCAGGCATGCCAGAGACCCGTGTATCTTTGCTTTTGGATGATGGTGATCTGACATGGAATGGTCCTAAGAAGCTGAGGAAAGGAGGAGCCAGTGCTGCCAATAACAAAGAGGTCTCAAGGAATCTCTGCCCAGTAACATTTTCTAGCCGCTGAATTAACCAACACAGAATTGCTTCATTTCAGAATCTATTATAAAAAGTAAAAAAAATATCCTTTTGTTTAAGACAATTTAGAATGAGTTTTATATTCCAGCCAAAAGTATTCTAATCCACGAATATCCATGAAAAATGGATGCATAAGGCCAGAGAAACTTTGCTGTGGAGGAAAAAATGTCTTAAAATAGTCCTCAAAGGGCTTGAAAGTTTCCATATCTAGCCAGCCTCTGGAAATCCACCATACTTCACAAGCAGATATTGTAGAGAGAGTCTAGCATTATTCTAGAAGCTTCCCCCTGGGCCCAAGGAAGAAGGAAATAACAACAGAACAGACAGCCAACCTGACACTACCAAAGGAGCTTCTGAGCTTTGACAAAGGCTCCATTTATTTATTTATTTATTTACAGATGTTTTATTTTTATTGGTGTGTGTGTGTGCGCGCACGCCACATCTGTGGGGGATATCCAAAGGAGCCAGAATAGGCCATCAGATGCCCTGGACCTGAAGTTATAGGCAATTGGGAGCCACCTTGAGAACAGAAGAATTTTTGGGAGGAGGACCATAGTACTGCAAACTAAACTCAAGTTCTCTGGAAGAGAAACAAGGGCTCTAGACCCCCAAGCCATCTCTCCAGTCCCCCAAATCTTTAATTACAATAAAAAACACCCATATATCATGCCTCAAGATTTGCTCATGAGCTCTTGTCGCTCAGAATGTGACATACAAAACCATCAGCTAGGCAAGATTGTGAGCCAGCAGAGATGAAGGCCACAAAGAGTTCCACGAGGGTTACCTGCTGAAGGTGGAGTGCCCCACATGCTAAAGACCTACACGGTAGCCATGTGTGACCTGTAAGGGGGCGCATACAAAATGCTGAGCCAGAGAAGAGCCAGCCGGAACAGAAAGATGAGATAAGAGCTGGGAGATAATGGGAAATGCGCTCCTTCTCAGCCAAGGCTCTCGGGTTTCTCAGAAGAGGCACGTATCAGTTTACGCCAGTCACTTGCCATTTGTCTGTCAAGGGGATTCCATGAAGGGGTATTGCCATCTGCTGGTGGCTCTCGTCTCAGGGATGGCCCTTGTCCCAAAGTACATAATAGCATTCAAAAAGCTATGGCTTCTTTCTCATTGTGAAAATCACGATGTCTTCTCTCACCAGACACAGAGAAAATTCCGTTGAGGAAGTTGGCCAAAGTATCTAAAAAGCATCAAAAAGAAGAAGAAGAAGAAGAAGAAGAAGAAGAAGAAGAAGAAGAAGAAGAAGAAGAAGAAGAAGAAGAAGAAGAAACAGATGACAAACACATTTTTGCAAGAATTTCAATTTCTATCCAAACAGCTCGCTAAAACCATGCAGATAAAATCGTCTTTGTGTTCAAGCCAGTATTAACACATTTTATACTGGGTACGGTGACTCCAGTGTTTGGCAAAAATACACAGACATAGACCAACCCTTGAATTCCCCTGTGGGAATCCTTGCCTCGTGGAGAACATGCTCTCTCCCATGGAGAACACAGAAAGGCATGTCAGTCTGCAGGCACAAAGGTACCAATTCAGGAAGTCTAATTTCCTTTTTTAGAGAAAATCCCTGGGAACATTCTTGGTAGATATCGTATGTGTCGTTGTCTTGGAAAAATCCAGTCCTCCAGGACACAGAATGAGTTTGGGACATGTTTTCCGGTCTAAGTATGTCCTTCCAAGTAGTGTAACTGTTATAAATAAGAAACTGGGCAAGATTCTCTCACCCGCATTTCATTCATCAAACTAATCTTTTCCCTTGAGAACCATGCAAGACGCGGCTGAAGCACCAGCGTAGCAGTTAAGAGGATGGACTTCACCTGCAGAGGACCCAAGCTCAGTTCCCAGTACCCACATCAGGGGACTCGCAGTACCCACATCGAGTGGTTCCCAGTACCCACATCAGGGGGCTCGCAGTTTCCACGTCGAGTGGTTCCCAGTACCCACATCATCAGGTGGTTCTCAGTACCCACATCAGATGGCTCCCAGTACACACATCAGGTGGCTCACGTTCCAGCTCCGCTTCCCTGGCATATGATGGCCTCTCCTGGTCATCCCTGGCACTGCACTCACCTGAGTAAACCCATACTCGGACGCACACATAATTTAAAAAAATAAAATAAAATTTAAAAAGAGGGGCAGCATTTTTGTACCCTAAGACAACCCCTAAAAACAGGCCGGCACCAGGAAGTATAAAACTTGAAAGGATGGGCCCCAATGCCAGAGCGCTGAAGGGGCACGCTACACGTGAAGATAAAAGGATTTGCTCGCCCGTCAAGAGGCAAAGAGCGGTTAATGACACGGATGTAAAACATCTCGCAGAGAGCAAACCCTAATGGGTTTTCTTCTGCTTTGCATAAGACATAATGACATGGACTGAAGCCACAGGGGGAGCAGTAAGAACCGCCGACAGCACACACTGGGAAGACCCACCCTGCCTTGACCCCTCCGACCTCGGACATCAAAGGTAACATGGGACCACTTTTGACTCCCGGTTTTGTCTTGTTTTTGTTCCCTGAACTCCTGAATTTGGACCAATTACGTACCATGGCTGGGCCCCAGTTCTCCCCTTCCTGATGTGGGGATAATGAATGGTGTGTATCTAACAGCATTGTTATAAGGCTAGGAAACTGGACTAACAATGCCAGGAATGCACTTAACAGAATGCCTGACACATCGTAAGGGTTCAGTAACAGCTCATGAGTCTTGTCTGTAAAATAGCGTGCAGGAGCACCTCCCTAAGTAAACGACATTGTGAAATCCGTCCAGTACACGCAGTGCCGACCCAAGTTCTTTTCCTTCCCAGAGCCTCACCTTGACTGTCTATAAAAAGGGTTAAACCGTGCTACACAGAGAGGTGTAGGAAGGACAAAGAGATACTGAATATAAAATTATTCTGCTAGATAGGGCACATGGCGAGAGCCAACACATCTGTTCCTATTACTCCTATTTAAGAACACACTCAACCATCTTCTCCTGGGAAAAGGCTAACGGCGACCGTGCTGAGCCTGAGAGCGGGTCTCTCCAGCACCCTTCTTTTTAAGTCCTCTCTAAAAGAACATGTTATTTTTTTTTCTCTTTTAATCTCTAACAGTAGCAACAAAAGGCTTGCTTATGTTTCTAGTAATGATATTCAAGATTTCAAGCCCTGGCTGTGAAGGGGACTTTTATTAACATGGAGAGATCGTGAACTCTTAAATGGGGAACACTGACTGACTGCAAAACTCAAACTAGTTCATTCGGCGCTGATGTTGCGGGCCATTGTTTCCACCACCCTTACACACTCTGCTCTAAATTAGCTCTCACTGGAATAGAGAAAACCTGGGAAAGGACCACACATCTTCTACAGCCTCGCAAGCCTGAAGTAAACCTACTCCTCTCTCAACTTACAGGCACCAGTGAAACCCAAGGGCGGCCATAAGTCTGCACACAATCCTCTTACCTCCAAGCTAGAGTTGAGACCAACATGACCAGGACATGACTAAGTTCCACTTGCTAAATTCCACTTCCTCTGATATCGTCTCTCACCCCTTCCACACTGTTCTTGGCAGATTGGGCTTACTGGCCTGGGCGCAGAGCATCCTCCCGCTCTGTGCCCCGTTTCCATCCTCCCGCTCTGTGCCCCGTTTCCAAACGGTTTCAATGTGGTTCGGCCCACTTCCTCACCCTGCTACACTGTGTACCACCATCTTGGCAGGCAAACCCACAGCGATGTGATAGCCTGTGCTTATAGGGTTTCCTGCTTCTATTCGTAAAGGATCTCGATGGGAACGATGCCTACAGCAAGTAACCTAGGCACACGAGATTCGCCACACCTCCGCCCTTGCTGTGTCCTGTGCCTTACGCCCTGCAGCTGAGTGACGTGCACTGGGAGTCATGAAGCATCCGTCTCACGGAAGCAATAGATGCATCGATAATCACACTAGAGTACAAGCAGCTACAGCTCACAGTAACCAGGGCCCTCAGAGGCCAGTGACCCGCTCCAACTCACCATCAGTGGTAGAATTGTGACTTTGAGCCTCCATATCTGGCCCCAGAGCAGTGGTCATGACCACGATATAGTAATGCAGGTGTC
The DNA here is from genome assembly GCF_014885135.2 of Alexandromys fortis. Lineage (NCBI taxonomy): Eukaryota > Metazoa > Chordata > Mammalia > Rodentia > Cricetidae > Alexandromys > Alexandromys fortis. Next base: position 7,884,440 of record NW_026067923.1, read on the forward strand.
CCCAGTCAGTCCAATTATTCTGAAGTAGAAACCAGAAAATAATTTAGAAATTTTGGTTTTATAAAATATGTCAAAATTATATGTTAAACCAATAGGAGGGAAATAAGAATTGAGAGATCCATTAGTCTTCACAGTATATCCCTACGGTCCAGCATAGTGGCACATTCTCGTGCCTGCCTTTGTTCATTTCAAAAAGAATATCATAAAATTGAACATATGTTTACATATATACATATATATGAAATGTGTTTTCTTTATAATAACTAAGAACTGGAAACTCAAATATCCAACAATAGGATTCTAGGTCTTATTTAAATGCGGTGTTTGGATACAGAAAAGGAACACACTATTGTTGTAGTTGACACTGATGGACCTAAAAAAGAATATGCTGGTGGCTGGAGAAATGGCTTGACATGTAAACCAGCATATTGTTCTTTGAGGGAATCCAGTTCTAGTTCCCAGCACCCAGATTGATTGCTCACATCTGCCTGTGACTCCAGATCTAGGGGAAACAGCGCCCCCTTCAGGTATGTGTGGTCACCCACTTTCACATCTGTTTAGACACAATCATAGCTTTCTCGTTTGGGTTTTGTTTTAAACAACTCTGGAATAAGAGAAGTCAGACACAAGAAAACAGAATACCTCCGTCACAGGAAGTCCGACAAGGGGAAATTCAACTTGAAGTAATAGTAGTTCCCTCTGGAGGGCCAGGGAAACGGGAAAGCCTTCTAAGGTAAATCAGTGCACGTGTCCCTCTATCGAGACTCAGCACAGTTCACTTACGCTTTGTGTATTTTACGTGAGATGTTTAGCTAAGTCTTTGCTTTTGACACTGAGTTCTGGGCTAAAGATTAAATAATTAGCTGACTGATCTGTTGCGGATAGCTGATTGAAAAAATAAAAGGACGCTCCTCTTCTTAGTGGAAAGCGTTTCCTTTGAATTATATATGTGTGTGTTGTTTCTTTTTCCATTCGGAAATAAAGACGAGTTTACAGATTTAAATTTTCTTCTGTAAATGTCATCTGCGGGAGTAAAGGTGGTTTCTAAGCTTTTTCCGAAGGATCACACAGCTGCCTCTGCAGAGAGCCGCAAGCCTCTTCCTGATTATGCCACAGCGCCCCCTTGTGGTGGACGGGAGTAAGACCCTCAAATTCCTGGCAACTAGAATTGAGGTGGTCTGATCATCCATGACCAAACTCATTGTCAGGATCCCAGCTTTACTCCAGGGCTGCTCAGTGAGTCCTCAGAGATTCTCAGGAAGAGCTCAAAGTACAACTGGCACTTTAAAAGTCTTTCTTGAGTATAGAATCAGTTATCACATAAGCTCTATGTATTCATATCTAATTCTAAACAATAGATTTACTCTTTTCTTTGATCTGCAGTAAATTTAAATTTTACTATAAAAGACAAGGAGTCTGCTTTACTGGGTAAGAGGTCTTATCCCGTTCAACATAATTCTTATCAACAATTGAAATGAGTGCATACTCTTATATCCCCCTTCTTATGAGTAGTTAAAACCCAAAGTGACCAAATTGTCATTAAGAAATAAGCATTTTCGCATGACGTAAAGATGACAAGAACAACTTTTAGATGAAAAAAACCTTTCCTAGGAATTTAAATAATATGAGACTTAATTGGTCCGAGACGTAAGCCTCACATTAAAATCTGTCAGAATCGGGAAAATCACGGGTTACCAGCACCCTCTGCGGCACTGACTCCTGTGGAAACAGAGCCAACAGGAAGGCTGCTGCTCAGAAGCCGAGATGAGTTAGGCAGCATCAAAATGAATATCCTAAATGTCCCTCGGCACTAAAGTGACTATTAGTGCAGTTACTTCAATAGGGTAGCGGGTACCTATCTATACACCACGTCTAACAAACAGAACAGCAATATGCAAATTAATACATATAACGTTTTCATAAATGTCCAAAATTTTAAATGCAAAGTAGCGCCATATGTTTCCTTGAAAGGCACGACTACGTTGCCTAATAAGAGTACATAGGAACAAATACTAGGAATGCTGGAGAAGGGGGTGCACTCGGGGGAGCTCAGAACTCTGCTGGGAGTCTGTGCACACCCATTGGTTTTTTTCTGCGCATCTTCATGTCTCAAGTGTTAAATAAATATTAAACTTCAGATGGTTTTTAAAGAAATATGTTGCTGATATCAGTGAGAGGGAGTTGCTAAAGTCGCCTGCTTACGATATTGAGACTAAACGTCCATCTCTATGCTCTCTGTGGAGGTCCCACACTCAAAATATACAGAAAAAAAAAGAAGTGCACCGCAGGCTGTGGCTATAGCTGTGGCAGAGCCCTTGCCTGGCATGCTTACGGCTCTAGGCTCAATGACCAGCCTTACAGAAAGAAAAAGAGAACCCATAAGAACTTTGGGGAAGGGATTCAAAGGCAAGAAAACTGTCAGAATTTAAGTATTGGATGAATGCCAGGGCCCAGACCTGGAGCTTCAGATGCACGGTATACACCACTATACCTGTGTTTATGTTTCATGCATGTGCAGACAGTTACGTGTGTATGCATGCATGTGATTGACAACAGGCGTCCCCCTCAGTCGCCCTCCACGTGATGTTTGAGCTAGGGTGTTTTACTGAATGCAGAACTCACCAATTTAACTAATTTGGCTGGCCATCGCACTCCAGGGATCCAGTCGTACCCACTCCAAGCGCTTCCCTCCACAATGTGCTTACAGCCACACAAGGCTTCACCCAGCTTTCATGTGGGTGCTCAGATCTAAGGCCAGGTGATCCTGCTCACAGGACAAGCGCCTGAAGGACTTGACCATCACCACAGCCCCCAACAGTGTCTTTCTTTTGAATTCCTGTACCTAAGGCTCAGGGGACATTGCAGAAGAGGGGACAGAAAGATTGGAAGAGGCAGAAGAACCGGAAGTTTGCTGTGAGGTTGGGTCACCGGAGCATGTCAGAAGCTGCACCCGTAGTCTCACTGACGTGGATGCCCAGACATAGGATGAACAAGGACAACACCAAGAGACATGCTGACATAGAAAGAGGAACGCCCATGAGGCCTCAGCCCTACTCAGAGAATTACAGGGAACTGAGGAATGCTGGGGGATGGGGGAAAAAAAGCCTTACCCAGGGAGGAACACACCAGTGCATCAATTGATCAGCATTGAAAATATACACATGCAAATAACATTATACAGTCTGAGCAGGCTGTGTGTTCATGGGGGGGGGGGCTATGGAAGGGCTGGAAAATAGGAAAGGGAAGGGGCAAATTATGTAATTATAGTCTGAAATAATAAACAATTTTTTAAAACTTTTCTATTGTTTCTAATGTGTTACCAAAGTTGAAAACCACCAGGGTAAAGGTTATTAGATCTTTGACAAGCTATTTCACACTTCTTACTTTGTTTAGTTGTTTATTTTTGGTCTTTTGAGACGTAGACTCACTCTGTAGTCCATGTCGGCCTTAAACTCATGACGATTCTCTTGTCTTCCTTCCTGAGAGCTGGGATCACAGGCATAACCATACATGACTTGTGTTTATTGTATTTTATTTTTAACTAACAAATCTCAAACCTCTGATAGTAATGTCTGCAAGTTTTTTTATTTTCTTTTTGATACTTAGAATGTTTAGGGGACCTTGACAGCTTGTTTGGAGGTTCTAGCAGGGGAGCGCAGCTACTCCTATACCCTTGATGGAAGATCGGTCCTCCTCTATTCGGGGAAGGTCGTCCTCTTCCCACAAGTGCGCTTCAGGAAGGTTGCGCTCCGTTGCTGGTGGCAGTGCAAGCTGGTTCAGACACTTTGGATATTAGTGTGGCAATTTCTCAAAAAATTAGAAAACAACCTTCCTCAAGACTCAGCAATACCATTTTTGGGTATATACCCAAAAAATGCTCAATCATATCACAAGGACATATGCTCAACTATGTTCATAGCAGCATTATCTGTCATAGCCAGAACCTGGAAATAACCTAGATGTCCCTCAACCAAAGAATGGATAAGGAAAATGTGGTACATTTATACCATGGAGTACTACTCAGCAGTAAAAAATATAATGACATCTTGAAATTTACAGGCAAATGGATGGATCTAGAAAACATCATATTGACTGAGGTAACCCAGACACAGAAAGACAAATATAATATGTACTCACTCATACGTGGCTTTTAGACCTAAAGCAAAAAAAAAAAAAAACCAGCCTATAATTCACAGCCCAGAAAACCTAGACAAAGAGGACCCTAAAAGAGACATACATAGATCTAATCTACATGGAAAGTAGAAAAATACAAGATCTCCTGAGTAAATAGGGAGCATGGGGACCATGAAAGAGGGTAGAAGAGGAGGGGAGAGAAAGGGGGGAGCAGAGAAAAATATATAGCTCAATAAAAACAATTTTAAAAAATGTTTAGGAGAAATAAGGTGCCCCACTTAGTGTTCACCCATGATTTAATGATAATACGAAAGAAATTTTCAATCTAGTGAACAAATGACCGTCAGTGTGGGCGGGGCTTTGCTGCCACCATCATCCTATGACTCCATCACATTTTCATGTCCCTGTTTCCACAGAATCAGAGAGGACACTTGTTACAGATTGTCATTTGGAAAATCCATGACTGAATCTAACGAGTAAATGCTACTTTTTCTCTCCACCACTTCCAGATGAGATGAGTTTATTATCCCGGAAAAAAAAAAAAACATTGATAAGCTTTCTCATGTGCTCTTGATCTATGAAAGTTTGGGGGATAGTGTACTTAAGGAAGATGTACCAAATTACTAAGATGGGTTTTTGGTTTGGTTTGGTTGTTGTTTTGTTTTGTTTTTTATATACAAATCCATATTACAAAATAGTGATATCATAGTCCTGGGGTTAGACAGGATTTTGTTTACTGATACATTCTTTTAATGAACAAGAAGCACCCACGAACCAACTTCAATGTGGGGCTCCGAGCCAGGCCCCGGAGACTTAGCAGTGGAAATCCCAGTTGGGCCTTTCGTCACAGGGCTTGCACTCCCATGGAGATAGACGTGAACAAGTGCATCATTGCAAGTCGGACACCATTCAAGACTTGCATACAGGCCCTCTCTTTCCCTTACTGGTTCTGTGACCTGGAGCAAGTCATTAGCAGCTCAAGATCTCGTTTGCAAAACCAGGGTAAGCTTGCCATAAAGTTGCTTTGAAAACTGGGGTAACCTTCCCATAAGATTGCTTTGAGGGTTAAATACATTAACCATCTTGCACACAGCAATGCTCGTTAGGGAGTATGTGGTAACCCTAACTGTCCAGTGGTTACAGCATTTGACAGGTACACTCGCTCTTACTCGGTGCTAACCCCCTTGATACAACTAAACTTCCTTGTAGCTCATTCTCTCCTCCGAAGAATTCCCTTTTCACACCAGTTCCTAGATGTCTTCTCTCCACCGTTCTTTATGCCACAAATTCCTTTCTTCCTTTCTCCAAATCTGTTATTCTGCTCCAAAAGCCGCAGGCGTCTGTCTCTGCCACATACTCGCCACGCCTTCTCTCCTTCTGTTTTCTCAAAAGCAGAAAAGATGGTTCCATGTCTGAACCTCACCAGTCCTCAGCCCCCGGTTGTTTTAGGAACTTGAAGAGCAGAAGGTCTTGAGAAGAGTGGGTCGGCGTGTCCTCACCCGGCCTGGAGCGTGATGCAGACCCAACAAGGCGGCACTCACGGAGGAGTGAGGCAATGTGTTCGTTTATGAAGAGGAAATTGCACTCAGGATACCTGCTTTCTAGATCAGTAAGTAGATGGCTATCGAGCTAAAGTAAACCTCTTAAAAGTTCATTTTTATGTTTAAGTCAAGCTGTGCAGAATGACCCTGGATGGAATTAGGTTTATGGGATAGGAACCAAGAAGTACATTTACAGCTGCTCAGACACCGAAGAAAAACAGTTTCCAGGACCATAGCAGGTGAAAGGGAGGTTCTGTCATTCTCGGAGAGAGGCCAGGAGCCAGTGCGGCAGGAAATGTCCACGTTCCCATCTCCGTCCCAGGATTCGCCAGCCTGGGGCCAGAGAAGCCACTTCTCAAAGGTTGCCTCTCACATCTAAGATGGAGAAAGTAATTCTAATGTCTACCTCAGATTCTGTGAGAATCAAAGGAGACAAAATTATGTAATGAGGGCTCCTTAAACTTTTTCCATTTTTAACCTTTCCCCCCAGACACAGGAAGTTTTTATGCAACTCTAGATATCTAAGTACAGAAAACAAGTCTACAAACCAAATATTTAGTGACAATATAAAGGTTTTTATTTTTTACTAAAAATATGTTTTTTTCATGCAATATATTCTGATTACAGTTTCCTCTCCCCACTTCCCCTCCCATCCAGATCCACACCCTTTCTGAATCTTGTTGGAAAACAAACAGCTATCTAAGAAATAATACTACATTAAAATACATCAAAAAATCTGGATAGAACAAAACAACCAAACAAGAAAAGGAGCCAAAGAAAAAGCACAAGAAACACATACATACACACACATATACACATACACACACATATACACATACACACACACATATACACATACATACACACACAGAGGAATCCCATAAAAATCCAAAACCAGAAACCATAACACATATGCAAAGGAGCTGTAAGACAGGGAAAAAAAGAAAAAGCTCTGATAACATTATGAGACAAAGAACCCCCAAAGACGCCCATTTTTATGTCACCCATCTACTGCTAACTCTAAGAGTGGTTTGTTTCCCTAGTGAGACTCCCCTGGGAAAAACCTAATTTTTCATTTGCAGATGACAATCAATTGAAGATGGCTACTGGGTTAGGCATGGGGACATGTGTCCACTTATTTCAACTCCAGGACCTCATCTGGTGCAGAACTATGTGCTCTATGCCTGCTGCCACAGTCTCTGTGAGTTTATGTATGTGCCAGCCCTGTTGGGTCTAGAGGGATGTTTATTTTCAGATAAGTGTTTAGCGTAGACACATATTTGCTGGCAATTTTTTAAGGCAGAAGCCAGTTTATACGATAATGAGATGGACATGATTATTTATTTTTATATAAAAAATACATCCTTGGATGAATATGTGATATTGCCAGACATAAAGTATCTTCAGTGTTTTCCAGCCTAGATCAATACTTTATACGTGTCAATACTGAGAACATTCCTTTGCAAAAATACAAAGTGTACAAAGTGACATAACTTCGTCCGGCGAAAGATGGAGATAGAGACAGAGACCCACATCAGAGCACTGGACTGAGCTCCCAAGGTCCAGTTGAAGAGCAGAAGGAGGGAGAAGATGAGCAAGGAAGTCAGGACTGCAAGGGGTGTGTCCACCCACTGAGACAGTGTGCCTGATCTAATGGGAGCTCACCAACTCCAGCTGGGCCAGGACTGAAAGAGCATGTGATCAAATGGGACTCTCTGAATGTGGCTGACAATGGGGGCTGACTGAGAAGCCATTGATAAAGGCACTGGGACTTGTTTCTACTGCACGTACTGGCTTTTTGGGACCCTAGTCTATTTGGATGCACAGCTTCCTAGGCCTGGATGTAGGGGGGAGGGCCTTGAACTTTCCACAGGGCAGGGTACCCTGCCCTCTCTGGAGGGGGAGGGAGGAGGATAAGGGGGGAGCGAGAGGGTAATGGAAGGAGGAGGGAAGTAGAAATTTTTGAATGAAAAAAAAAGAAATAATCAAAAATTTGGATTTGAATGCAGGGCAGGTCCTCAGTTACAACTACACTGATTCTAAAAAGAATCGCATAGAAAATGACCAACAGGTTTTACTACATGAGTGTTTAACAAAATTAAAATGAAGAATAGTTGCTCCAAACACTACAAAAATTAATGGCCTTAGTAAGTAAAGAACTCATGAAAATTGAAGAGAAAAAATAGAAACAACTCAAAGAAAAACAGAACAGGACATGAAGACATTTACAATAAAAATATTATTTAAAAGCAGCTCACATAGTCATCAAAGACGTAATACTAGAGCAGTTGCATGTTACCAGTGAGTGTTGCTTAGAAAAGATTTAAAATTATAAATCTGTATTTCGTAATTAGTATATGAAGGAAATGGAAACTTTCATAGGGTCTTTGGGAACATAAACTGGTAGAATCTTTTTGGGGAGATGGTTTATTAATATGAACCAAGACGTTTAAAAACTGTCAAACTCTTCATGCAGAAACTTCACAACCTTAACTATAACTAGGGCCCAGGAAGTCATACACAAGCTGTCAAATAGAAATCCCAGTATCAGCTGTCGAATACCTCGCCGTCCCCCATTGGGTCGTTGGTCAGAGATGTCTTGGAGATACTAAAAACAATGCAGGCTATTGCTGTCTCTTGGTCGGCCACCAGAAACCGGTGGTAAGATCACATTGCTGAAGGCAGCACATGGTCACAGAACACAGAGAAATCAGACTGGTACTGGTAGGGAAGCTTCCTCCGGGCTGGGCAGGCTATGTGGGCTGTTGGGAGAAAAGGGTCACTAGCGGTCTGACCCAGTCATCAACCCTATATAATGGCCACCAGGATATGTGGGTAAGCAAGGACTTTCTGACCGGATTGAAGGCCTCCACCACAGAAGCAAACACATACCTGGTGCTGTAAATCTAGCCAAGAACCTATAATTATGAAGGTCAAAGGCCCCGGGGTGAATCTACTACTTCTATTTGCTAAGTAGACGTGGTAGCCAACTGCTCTCTAAATTCCTATTTCCCTTCCAATAGGTTTGCTCAGCCCTCAGACCTCACCAGAGAAATGTGTGAAGCCGATGGTGGTTAATGCAAAAGCTCACAACTTGCCTAAGTACCCAGAATGACTGTTAAATGGGATGCTTGGCTCCAAATGAGGCATCTTTATCACCTCCCTTCACTCCCCAAGACTCACAGACCGTAATGGAAAAGGAGGCAAAAAGATTGAAGGAACCAGGACCAGAGTAAAATGGTGTCTTAAAGACAAGATGGGGCCACTGTAACCTTGAACTCAGCACAACTGGGCTCGCCTGATGAGGATCAAGTCAGACAGCCCTCTAACGTGGAGGAAAGGAGTCCTCAGTCCCTATGTCTAACCGAGGCACTGCGGACAGCTGGTGGCTTCTGGGATAAAGTCAGTTTTCTTTAAGGGTGCTGCCTCTGGTGGGTTGATCACACTTCAGTGAATGACCTCACACGCAGGGGTCCATGAGCCCCACATCTTGAACTTGAAATGTTATCATTAAAAAGAATATTTAAGGCGGTGTGGGGTTGGAGAAGCAGAGGGGCCTCTGGAAAGAGTTAGGGGAAGGAGCAGGGAGGGGGAACACAAGGATACATTGTCTGAAACTCTCCAAGATGTACTAAAAATAGTTGAAACCAGCATTTATTTAGTTCTCAGTTTTTGTTTTTGTTTTAACTGTTTTAAGTAAGATAGGGTCTCCCTATGCTGCCCAGGTTGGACACTAAGCAGCTGGTATTAAGGTGTATACCACCACACTGTGTCAAATACCTTCTTTACAATTCCTTCCTGTTTAGCTGACAAGGGGCTCCTATGATTTTCCTTGTGCCTAATTTAAAACAAAACAAATCAAAACAAAAAACCAGAGGGAGAGAAAAAGTAAGTCGTTTATAAGGTAAGAAGAGAAGCTAAGATTTAAGTTCCTACTGAACAGCAAAGCCAACCCTTCTTTTAACAAATAAATAAATAAACAAAGCCTGACACACAACAGCACAAGTGACAACAGACGTGACAGAAATGTCATATGTGTGATTTCCCCTGTGGGGAGAAGCCATCACGGCTTTTCCCATAATCCAAGCAGTTCTTTCCAGAGCCGATACTGAAGATTGTTAAAGGACCCACACAGAAGAAGGAGTTTTGATGCGTGTGAAGATTTTAGAACGGACACTCAGGCTGTGATATCAGAACTGCTATTGACCCGATTGATAATAAGGTTTGGGTAAGATGCCCTTCATTGCTGTGATGTCATCTTCCTCCCCCAACCTACATCGTTCAACTGAATTCAACCCAATGCCCAGCCCAAATCTTAAAAGCTCTGGTCCCATTCTTCCTACGGTGCGGTCACTACCGACTCCCTCCTTTTGTGTCCACAGCCGCCATGCTGTTATCATGAGCTAAGGGACGGAGGGGTTGTTGATTTCACATGAAGTCATGAGTCTAAATTCTAAGTATGCCGGGACTCTACCTTTTAAACCATGAGTTAGACACCTGTTTACAAACACTCCTCGGGCTTCATCACTGAAGAGAGAGACAAACTAAAACCCCTAAAAGGCGAACAGATGTGCTCCACTCTTTCAGAGTTTGTCATGGAACCAAGTCAAAATGTGAGCGCTCGGGCTGAAACCAAACCCTACCTATGCTGAGTCAGCCGTTCCCGTCTGATTGTTATCATGTGTTTTATGTGATGTCCACACTCACATTTTATAGCACTGTTAATAATGAGATTCTTGTGCAAAGAGCATTGTAAAACCACAGTCATTTTATTTATAAATAAGGTGTTCATTGGATTTATTAAAAATATTCATAACAAGTTCACTTAATTTGAAATCTATCTACTAGGGGGGAAAAACGGAAAGTTCTGTTTAAATTCCACACAAAGTGTAAACTAAGCAATTTTTATTTGGTTAAAATCTTCCTTTTTTAGTGTGTTTTCATATATTTTAATGGTTTGAAAAGAACCACGTTCTTCCCTAATAAATACATTCGTGAACACTACTGACAGTTTTTTGGACTTTGTTAAAGCTGACAGAGATTTTTGGCATTTGGCACAAAGACGAACTGCAGTGTTTGCAGGCCCCGAGAAGCAAGCTTCCAGCTTTACAGAAGGGATGCGAGACCACAGAAGTGACATGCAGAATCATTCAGCAGGTGAGACAGAGGCTGAGGGATGTTTCCAAGGTCACACCGTAGAGCTGAGAGATTTTCTTCAACACCGCAAAGCCCTCCAAACGTCCTTCATTCTTCCGGCTACGTGATGCACCACACAGAAAAGACCTACACATAACTTTCGCGTATTCACCCTTCTCTCTGTGTTTGGCTGCCACGGGAAGAAACAAGCTGGAAGGTAAAGACAGCACTGGGAAAGCGTGGCTCTTAACTTGGGCAGCCACGGTCACATCTCGCCATCGGGCCTGTTTATGACACGCTGTTTTTCTTCCCTCTCCGCTTTCGAGGAACTACTCTTCCGGCTGTTTCTAAACACAAGCAACAAAACCATTTTTACATACACGTGGATATAAATAAAAATGCATGCAAATAGAATTTTCATCATAATAGAGGCCTTCAAAGAGACTTTCATGTCCCACAGAGTCGGGTCTCAAATGACTCCCTGGTATCATGTTCAAAACCAGAACGCAGTCCATTTTTACAGTAGATTTACCCAATCACAGTTGCTAATTAGATTAGCACCGCTTTTATGTCCAGCAAATTTTAAAGGCGAAAGGCTCATTAAGGCTGCACTCCTATGCCCTGGTGCCTGCGTTATTTACTTGTTGGGCTTTATCTGCAAGGAGTCTTCAAAAATCCACTTCAAGACATTATTTTTCATTTTAAACTATACTTGAAATTCAAATACATCATTTAAAATGACATTATTGATGTCAAGTGATATAATTAGAATGTTTTAAGATACGTTCAGTTTTCTACATAAATGTAGTTAAAGTTCCATTTCTACGTAGATGGTTGAGATTGGCACAGAGATGTTCCCGAGGCCTTCTCAGATAGCTATCGTGGAGAAGTCCTTTATATTTGGGCGGTGAAAAGCCTGTAATATCTATCACCAAAGTAAATTTGGTGTTAATTCTTAAGTAACAGAATTCAATATATAAGAAAATCTATACAGTAAGACAGAAAATATCCATGCCTTTAAATTTCTTATAACTTAAATTCAAGTACCATTTAAGCCATTGAGATTGCAGTGGATTTGCATTTGATTTTATGTTATCCTGCATCCTACAGGAAACTAAACCTAATTATATCAATGGATAAAGGATGCTGTTTGACCATGAAAAAAAGTGTTTGAACAAATCAAAAGAAGGCAATGTTTGCTTTTGCCAATTATACGGGTGGCAAAGCAATATGCCACAAAGTTTCTGACCTGCCAAAAACTAATTGTTTCAAATTTCATCTACTGATTTCTGTGATTCATATTTTTGGAGGATATATTGAGAATCGGCCACAAATTTTGAAGCCATAATTAAAATTTAGTATCAGAAACTTAGCCATATGGTGCCTTGAACAACACACCCAGGCAATATGGTCCTCCCTTGGGAAGCAAAGTCCAGAGAAAGTTGTAAGACTCCCCAGTGTGTCTTATCTACTTTGAGGTCTCTAGCTTTAAATTTTATTAAGCAATAGTTTATTTCACTATGTACCCTGATTTTAAACTAATTGCATGATGTTTCATGAACTTACTCATTATACTATAATATAAATATATTATTCATTATAAATGTAACTATGTATAACATAAACATATAATCCATCAATAAATATGCTGCATCTGTAAATACAAATGCATGTGTATATGCCATGACTGTTTGAACAATAAAACCAGCCTGGAGGAAGCACAGTTTTTTAAGTTTCCTTGCAGCAAATTCTACTCCCCAGCATGCCCATGGTAGGACTAGGAAAGGCGGAAGGAAGCTGGACGGTTAATAGACCATGTCCAGTGATCCCACAAATAAATGATCAGTTTTCAAAGGATTCTTAAGTATCCAGGTGTCTGATAGATTTCCCCATGGCTTATCTATTAAAATTCTAGATGGCAGCAATGACATTCACAGACATGACTATGCAATTTGGGAGACACAGAAGTGCCTGGGTCCTCATTAAAAGACATTCTTTGGGGAGGTCCTAGGAAACAGACTCCGTCCTTCGTATCTCCAGGGGCTGCAGAAAGAATCACTAAGCCTTTGAGAAACATATGTTTTCAGCCAAAACATGCAGATAATTGTTCTAGGATAACATCTTTTGGGCATTCTGTGAAAGAATTTTGGGAGTTGTGGGAGGTACGAACACTGTATTAAACTCAGCAAAAGGCCTCAGACTTAATAAAAAGAATGAGATAAGGCTCCCTAAAAACAGATCTCGAAAGAGAGGTCAGACCAGCAAATATCTGAGCAGTCTAAAGAGGGTATTTCATGAAGCAAGGATGAGCGAAACCCATCAGCCCAGCTGAGAGCCCCAGTGGAAAGCAGAGAGTCCACAGGGTCAGTGAGGAAGTGGAACAGGGGTGGGCTATGGTTATGATCAGTCATTCACCTCATAACTCACACAGAGAAAATAAAACCTCCCGTGAAAGCAAAGCAAAAGCCAGTGCCAAGGGAAGTCCAGAGGAAGACTCCAGAGCCTTGATGAAAATGGGGCTTGATTTGGCTTAAAGCAACATTCGGAAACCGCGGTGAACGATTTAACCTGACCCGAAGGACTGGGAAGGTGTTGGGGTCTAGGTGATGTCATTATTGACTTCCTGTTACCCTAACAAGTCCCTGTCTCTCCATCATCCCTCAATAACTGCTTTGATTTCAGTCAGTTCACTCAGAGTTGAGGGCTGTCCACCATAGTTCAAGAAGACTAGAAAATAGCTTGCGTTATAAGATTACATGTATTCCCCAGGCACTAGTCTGCCTTTGTTAGCGAACCTTAGCATAACGGCTAATGTTCCTTACACCAGATTTTTGAAAAGCAGAGAGAAGGAAGACCAAACTTTGGTGGACTTAGAACTCAACTTCTTCATGTCTTCAGTCTGCAAACAGCTGGTAAGGGGCTTGATTAATAGAAGGTCACCCCTATGTCCTCCTTTAGACTTTTGCACAGATCTATTGCTTGGGTCTAAATAGAGAGGAAAGAGGAAGGCTAAGTAAGGAGGAGGTCATGAGAAAAGAAGAGAGTTAGAACACCTAATGAAAAGAAAAGAAAAAAATAAAAAGGGGAAGGGAGCGAAGGGGAGCAGAGGGGAGAGGAGGGGAGCGGAGGGGAAAGGGAAGGGAAGGGAAGGGAAGGGAAGGGAAGGGAAGGGAAGGGAAGGGAAGGGAAGGGAAGGGAAGGGAAGGGAAGGGAAGGGAAGGGAAGGGAAGGAAAGGAAAGGAAAGGAAAGGAAAGGAAAGGAAAGGAAAGGAAAGGAAAGGAAAGGAAAGGAAAGGAAAGGAAAGGAAAGGAAAGGAAAGGAAAGGAAAGGAAAGGAAAGGAAAGGAAAAAGTGAACAGGGCTTCCATTTAGTAATCCCATGGCCCACCACAGCCAGCGTCAGGCTTGATATCTGTGACTCCTGGTACCACCAAAGGCCATGCAAATACCTGGATCGGGGCATCACCTGAGGCCAGGTGGGGATCTGAGGGTCATATTGCAGCCGGGGCCGTACAGCTCTGTGCGGCCTGCATTGCCGCAAGGTGCCATGATGCTAAGCACCGTGGGCTGTAGCTGAGGGCCATACCTCAGTCTGTGACCCCTGCTGCAGTCAGGAATCTGGGTGGCCACCTAGGGGCGCGGTGGTGTCCCAGTGGTGGCCTGCGCTGGCACCTGAGTCCAAGGTGACATCCAAGCCCAGACCATGTTGATGTCCCAGGGCCATGCCGCCCCAATCGGAGTGGCATGTGCTGCCACCTGGGGCCATGGTGTCGTCTGGGCCAGGGCTGCTGCTGAGGGCCGTGTCTAGGTCAGTGGTCACACCACAGCCAGGGTCTGATCTGATGTCGGTGGTTCCTGATACTATTGAAGGCCAAGGGTCTCGGTTGCCACCTGGGGCCATGTTAGTGTCTGAGAGTTGCTCTGNNNGGGGATGGGGGAGGTGGAGGGGAGCTGCAGATTTGGGTGGCCTGTGCTGCCACTTGGGGCCATGGAGATATCTAAGTGCCGTCTGCTACCTGGCACCATGTCTGGGTTCATGTCCTACCTTAGTTAGGGGATGTAATGTCTATGGCCCATGATGCCAACAAAGGCCATGCAGATGCCCAGGGTCTAGGCTGTGTCCTGTGGCTGTGTTTATGTCCAAGGGTCTTGCTACTGTGGAAGCCATGACAATTTAAGTGGCCTGTGTACCCACACGGAACCAGGGCCAGGCTGCTGTTATGTCCCTGTCTGGGTCCATGGCCCAACAGCAGCCAGGGCCTAGGCTGATGTCCAGGGCTCATGTTACCACAATGGATTATAAGAACCACAGGTATTGAATCCAAAGGCCTTGCTGAGCCAGCTCTGTCCCTCACTGGACACAGGAGGAGAGCTGGTGCCGGCCCCCCACCAGAGCTGACCCCAGCACTGGGGAAAGATTTTTCCAACCCTCACCACAGGCTGTCCGCAGGTAGATCACTGTCAAGCATCTCAGTTCCAGTGTGTTTGTGGAACTACACTGGAGTCTGAAGGTAGGTAGAGTCAACGACCCTGGACCATGAAGGTATGGAGACATGGCATTGGACACAAAAGAAAGTTTCATTTGTGTGCACTATCTCCCATAGGGCAAGCTGAGCGTTTTCCCATCATAATGAAATTCTAGCAGGCAGAAATCTTGAATTTTTTCTAAGAACAAGCAATGGTAGACGGAAATTAATCACAAAGTATTCGTTACTAATATGGAGCAGGTGGGATATTGTGCTTCTCCGCATTTCACGTATTATGTTCATTGTTTTCTTGACCTTGAGATTATTTATAAGAATTTCAATAGATTCCTAAAACTCCATCCTGTCTACTTCCCTGATGATGTCTTATATTCTACCTGAATTTTCTTGCCCAAGAGCCGTTCATTAGGACACATCCAAACAAGTTACTATGTATTTTGTGTTCACTCTCCAGGACTTTCTTTTGGTTTCTCTCCCTTTCCTATCTTTAGTGAAGACGAAGAGTTATTCTCTTATAACTTATGATAAAGGGTCCTTTATAATTAAGGCTAAAACCATTCTGATAAAATTTATAAAGATATACAAGATTGCTTTTAAATAAAATGTTTAAATAAATAGCACACAATGCCAAGAATTATGTTGATTTTTTTTTAATCAAGTGGATATGACGTCCAAGCCACTTCTCCATCACTTCACAATAGCAGGCTAAGCCCATAAGTGCATGTGTAGTCTCCTTCCGTGGATATAAACAAATATCATCCTTGGAAACAAATACTCTGGAGAAAACAAAGCTTCTAGCTTCTCCTGTCACTGGCTGAGGCCAGTAAACAAAAGACAGAGTATGCAAATGTATTTTATGTTTAAATGACACAGACTTCAGAAATGAAGACCCAAGGAAACAGGTACACTCGTTTGTTTTTACATTTAGACCTAGGGAAGGGGAGATGATCATCTGTGGGGAAACATGGTTATTTTAACAAAGAGATGAGGTCCAACATTAATGAACCGAGGGGAAGTTGGCAGTTCTTCAGGTTTTCCTGCATCCCTGGGTCTTCAGCCTTCCAAAATGAGGATGTTCATTTCTTCCGCTTTGGAGGCCAATCCTCTGCAAGGGACATCGTGAGCCCATGTTGGGGAGGAAGAACAGGAGAAGAAAGTGAACATCCTCCTGCCCCTCCTATCAGCCGTCTGTGGTTCCCAGGAGGCTGCTCCAAAGCTAGCATGAGAAAAGGGCTTCCTGTGATTAAAGACTGGTAGACTGAGAAATACTTAAAAGGCCCGAGGGTTTCTTCTCCACTCTCCAAATATCATCACAGAGACTGACACCTGCTTTGTCTGTGAGTGAGTGTGGCCCTGGAGGAATGACTAACTTGTGGTGATTGGAAAAAGTTGCTGTTTTCTTTAACGGTGGGGGAACCTTGGCAAGGACAATAGCACTTTACATTTGCAAAGAGCTTCACAGGATACAAAATATTTTCATTTCCATTATTTTATTTGGTTCTTAAGGCAGCCCTATGAGGTAAGTAGCAGCTGGTATTTCTGTTTTACTTAAGGAAATTGAGGCTCAGAGATGGGAAGTGGTTTGCCTGAAGTCCTCAAATTGTTAAGTAACGCAGTCATAATGCAAACCCTTCCTCAAGTTCCAGCAACAGCCATCTTCTCATCACCGCTCCAAAAAAAAGGAAAAGAAAAGAAAAAAGAAAAAAAAATCTGGGTACTGAAACACCAGCAACAGCCTTCCCAAAGCTCCTGGAAACAGTTGTCCTAGGAGAGAAAGGAAACTGTGCATGTGATGCTGACAGATTAAAAAAGTCGAAGAGATGTGGTTCTGTCTCCCTTCCCTCCCTTCTCCCCATCCACTACCTTCTTCTCTCCCTAAAACAACACTAAATCTTTTGTGTCGAAGAACAGGAGAGAGACAAGAGGAGTGTCTTCACCTCCAGTCCCTGCACAGAAAACTTTGACATCTGCAGCAATCTCATCAGAGAGTTAAGACACCAAGAGGAAGCTGCAGTTTTATTGTAACAGACAAACCAGGAAATGTGTTTCTGTGCAGTACTCAACTAACAGCTCAAGGGGGTAAGAGAACAGATCCAAGCTGCTGCCCAACATGCATCCAGCACTCTTTCCTCACAGCTTCCTGGTATCCGTCTCTGCCTGTAAGCTGTGTTATGAAATGGTGTGATTTTAATCAGTTTTGACTGCACCTTGCTCTAAAGGTTTACTCAGTGCAGTCCTTAGAGGCACATTACCGCTCGGCTCCGTTCCAGGGAAGAAGTCTGTTCTTCATCAGGGTGAGAAAGACAGGACTTCTTTTGTCTCGCCATTCAGAGCCAGCGAAGGACCTAAGACCCAGATGGCCGACGGACTTCGTCTTGTCAAACTACAGCTACATTGTAAACAGAGCAGTGTGTAACTCAATTCTCTAGTAATGAATTATCAGAGATATGTCAAAAGGCTGGAGGTTCAGTCTCCAAAATCCTGCTACATTCTCTAAAGTAACTTAGTGCAAATTAAAACCCCAGGCCATCAAGAGCATTCCGCAAAATCCAGCACAAACACTGTCCAGTGTATACATCTGTGGATTTCATATATTTCTCCAGAATTTCTGCAGATATTATATAGTCACTCAATGCCCAGTACATGTTTTTAATTGGATATTATGCAAGAAATAAAATCATAGCATCATGCTCACAGTCTCAGAGAGTGATGACTCCATGGTAAAGGGCTTGGTCTTACAAGCATAATGACCTCAGATAAAAGATCCAACACCTACCTAGAAAGTATGTTTATACAACTGCAGCCCAAGCACCAGGAAATCAGAAACAAGTTGATGGCAGGGCCTTGGTGATCAGCCAACCTACCCAAAACAGTGAGCTCTGGGTTTAGAAAGAGACACTGCCTCAAAAAACCAGAGAAGCAATTAAGGAAGACATCCTCAGGTCTTCCTCTGGTTACCACACAGCCACAAAGGCAAATGAAACCACACAGGTACATACATACACTGTATACACACAAAGTTTATTATCTAATCAATAGACAGTCAAGCAGGAAAATAAAATAAATGCAATTACAAAGTAAGAGAAGCATGCAGATTAAATTAAATAAGGAACTGTTATAGAAAGTAACTGCATTGGTGAGAAAATATTTTTATATGGGATAACCACAGATAGAATTTCCGAGGGCTTAAGCTAATGCTTGAAGGTTGAAAAGGAGATACTTATGAGAAATGCATGGGGGAAAGTACTCAAATTAATGATCTGAATGAAGGTGCTAAAGTTTAAAAACCTATAAGAAGATCAGAGGGATGCAATGTAACAAAAGGAAAGATGCTGAGTTTGGAAAAGTATAGAATAGGCCAGATCTCAGTCTGTAGTCAAAATTGTTATATTATTCAAAAGACAAAAGAAAAGGGTTAACTATTTAAAATTGAAGACTACCCTATCCTTAGTGACAACGACAAGTTATTCTTTTGGAACTTATGATAAAGGGTCCTTTTAAGATAAAATTTAGAAAGATATACAAGATTGTGTTGCTGCTATTACCCTAGACAGAAAAAAAGCTAATTCAGTCCCTTGCAGTTCCTTCTACAAAAGGTTGTATTGTTCCTAGGAATAGTTTGCTTCCTGCGTTCCTGGATCCCCTCTTATTCTCTCCTTGCCTGTCCCTTATACAAGGCAGCTCTCAGCTCTCTGCATGAACCCCTTCCATATCCTATTACTAAACCCTTGCAGAGACTCCAGCAGGCCCTTATCCAGGCCCCAGATTTAACTCATCCTTTCTCTCTATCTGTAACAGAGAAGGAGGGATATGCTCTTGGGGTCCTAGGACATCAGCTGGGGCCTTCCTTTGCACCTGTAGCATATCTGTCAAAGAAGCTGGACCTCACCACTCAAGGCTGGGCAACCTGCATGTGCACTTTAGTGGCCACTGAGCTTCTTATTCGTGAGTCAAAGAAACTAACCTTTGGGTCACCCACCACTGTCTTCTCCCACCACAATCTGTCCCATCTCTTAACTTACAAAAGCTTACAAACCTTACCCCTGCCTGAGTTCTTTCCCTCCAGGTGGCACGAGTAGAAGATGCCACATTCACTTTCCAATCCTGCCCACCCCTTAATATCTCAACTCTCCTACCTCAACCTAACATTAATTATCCCCCATCTCATTCCTGCATAGAAACCCTAGAGGATCTACTGTCTCACCCCTCACATATACAGAAGGGTAAACTGTCCTAGGCCACTTATACCTGGAACACAGATGACAGCTCCTTTTTTTTTTTTAAATATAATTTTTTTATTGAAAAAAAAGATTTCCGCCTCCTCTCCGCCTTGCATTTCCCTCCCCGTCTCCTTTTCCCCCCTCCTCCCTCTTCTCTCCCCCTCCCCCCCCACTCCTTTCCCCCTCCCTCTCCAGTCTGAGGG